>NC_136934.1:30042402-30499902 GCF_949987615.1 Pollachius pollachius | reverse complement strand
TACTTCTACTACTATTACTACTACTAATAATAATAATAATAATACTTTTAGACTAATACAGAGAGTTTATGCTTTTATATTTATTAAAAAATACAATTGTATAGACTAGCTGTTAATTGATGCTGGCCTTCACTGCATATTTAATCTGTGATTTGCTTTAACTATATTGTTTTACTGTTGATGAAGTAATTAAGAATAGAGGTTTAAATAATGTGTGTTAATATAATAATTATTACTACTAATACTATGACCAATACAACTTCTAATGCTGCTACTCCTATTACTAATAATAATGATAAATACTTATATTACATAATATACTGTCAAATACAACTCCTAGGGTGTGTATTGTGTAACTATCTTGGTTGAAAATAACAGAAGGGGCCCAACCAGTGGTTCCCCTGGTCTGTTGCATCATGGGTGTTGAGATGTGTGAGTGTTCTGCAGTGTCATGTTTTGCATGCCATGGAAGTCAAACGCAGGCTGACCTGCTCACCCATGCCAGTGGAGTAATGAGACAAGAGTGGGAGTTGGCATGCCCAAACCAGCGGAAACAGGTCTCCTCACTTCAGCCAATAAGAGGAAGGCAGGAGGCCGGGATTCCTCCCTGCCGCTGTGTTTTAGAGAGAACATCCCCTGGCATCGGCTTTCTACACCAGGAACTATGCAGGGTGGGCTGATGGGCCTGCTGACTGTTCACTGAACCCAGCCCTCTTCATAGACCAGGGTTCGGGAAGAGAAGGGAATCACCGGAGAAGTAACGAAAATGAGATTGAAGTCCATTATGTCTCTCCACTTACGTGTCTGTGGTTGTCCTCAAGAGTCTTACACTCAGTTCTGGGATTGTGCAGTTGTCTCTGCCCTCTTTTCTGTTTTTAAGATCTCCCCTTAAGGACACTGATCAGTTCAGTGTTTTGTTCATGGTAAGATATGACCCATAATGACATTACTTTGTCAAGATGTACATCAGAAATGTATTGCAAGTAATCTCACTATTAGCAATATAGAAAGATTGAAACAACACATTATTATACAAATAATTATAGATCAATAGAACAATCTGAGTGCTTCTACTCTCTGACCCATCTTTGTTCCGTCAACCCCCCCTCCCTCCCTCCTCCACCCCTCCCTCCCTCTTATCCTCCCCTCCTCTGTCTCCTTTGGTTCACAACAAAACTGGGTTTACAATGGTGTGCCAGTGTGTTAAGAAATGATGTAATTGTGTGTAAATGTCCCTGCACAGGGCCCATTGGAGTTTCATTATGTTCTGCTTTCTTTAGCCATGAGAGTGACATAAAGCCTCTGCCAAATAGGCTAACATAACATTTCAACATGAGGGTGGTCCGGAAGCAAATGTCAAATATGTGTCAACAGGTTCTGGCCTGGGGTCACATCGGACCGCGAGGGACAATTATGCAATACGTTAATAACACTCCATAGTTCCATGACACAACCGTCCTTCAGGGCCAAACTATCTTCTGTACTGCAGCTAGTGCTGCACGATTAATCGAATCGCAATCGCGATATCAGAATTTGCGATTGTATAACCGCAAAAGGCTTCGATTTAATTTAACAAAAAGTGCAAAAAATAAATAAATATTTTTTTTATAAAGTTTATTTTCTTATTTATTCAATTTATATTATTTTGTTGTACTATTGAGAAAACCTAACAAATTTCTGCACTGCAGAAATGCCTTTATTTTGAAAAATATATATTTTTATTATTTATTTAATTTGTAAAATATTGTTATTTTGAAAACAGTACTGTACACATTTTTTAGTTTTTGTATTTTTTTTATGCTAGTTTAAGTTTGTAACATTTTAAAATTATCAGCAATCTGTGTGCATTTTCCTTGATAACCAAGCAAGTAGACTCATGACACCATTTGTTTATTATATCGCAATTGCAATCGCAAATCGCAATATTGTCCACAATAATCGCAATATGACTTTTTCACCAAATCGTGCTACTGCTAGCCATCCTTTCCCTTGTCGCACCTCTGTCACACAGTCAACACACAACTGCGCCCTCATATAATCCTGGCCTGCATATGGAAATAATCATCTATTGATTATGCTTTTACCATCGACTCGGGGATTATAGGTGATTATATGATTTGGAGGTATTCAGAGCTTGGATAGATTCACACACAGCCCCCTTCACGCCTGATAACAACCAGACGCCAACAACTCAAGAACGTTAATGTCCCTATAACTTCTCAGTCCATGCTGTCCTCTCACACCTGTAACAAGCAACAGACAATACAAACATTCACGGTAATTTACTAATAGAAAGGCAGAAAGAAAGTAAGACACAAAGAAAGAAAGAAAAAAATTGATAAAGAAAGACAGAGTGTAGGTCTTTATAAATATGAAAAAACAACCTCATTCCTTGTTCAGCAGAGTCAATGTTTTTCCAAAAGCGTTAAATGACGAAAAACGCTGCTGCTATTTAGCGGTGTTACCGTGTGCGCTTCTGGTTCCAGTGACAGGGAGTACCCTTGACCTCATGGATTGCCTCTCTCTTCACCGTGACGTCAGAGAGCGGCCGCCTGTGCTGGCCAGCAGGCCAGTCTCTCTGTGAGCTAGCCGAGGCCTCTCGCTCTCACGGCATGCCTGGAACTTCACTCGACTCTGTCCTCGTAGGGTTAGGAAGTGAGGTGTTGTGGACCGGAGATGACCGTGACTCACATGACCTATGCCAGAATGAGAGGACTTGCGTCATATTTCACAGGTGAGTCGTGTTTTCCAAAGTCGTGCTGTATTTGATGGAGACATCTTCCAAAAAGTGTTATTCCAACATTAAGAGACAAGAAAGAAGTCTAAAGAAAAAAATTAACATTGTTCGATTTACAACATACGACTTATGGCAACCGTTGGCATAACAGTAACGCGTTGTATTGAGCTCGCTTATGTAAGGCATACTATTTAGCATATGCTCCAGGTCTGCTGAAGGGGAAGAAAATCCGCTTCAGCGACTTCATGAAGAAATTGGGATCGAATCATCTCTTCCGCAAGTGAGTCAGCTATGCCTAGATGAGAAAAGAAATAAGCCAATATCAAATGTTTTACCCTTACAAACATAGGCGTGTGATATTTAATCAACGCTGGAAAACTAATGTATAAATAAATTGAAATAGACCAAAAATTGACACAATAAAAAACGATCTTATCCACCTTGTGTTTCGTGAGGGGAGCCAAAAGACCTCTCGGTTAGAGGGGTGTCCGGACCAAAGGGACAAGGGGGCTGCTCTTGGTCTGCAAAACTCCTCCATTGATACTTCCCAGTGAGTAGCCTATAAAATCCGGGTTCTACCTCTGAGATAAAGCCTTCATTTTGTTTTGATAATAATTGCTGCTTTGGCATAAAGTTTCATGGTAATATTAGTCATTTTAAAACTGACGTCATATATTTCTGTTTGGATTTCATTAGGATGAAGCCTATAGATTTAGACAATTTAAAAGTTATCGGCAAAGGAAACTTTGGAAAGGTACGATTTTCTTGAGGCCGTGTTTTGACTGCATGGGAGCCACATACGACGGTGATTGTAAGTAGGCTAAAGGTAAAAACCTTTCAACTATGTGATAAATTGCATGGTTGAAATGATTACAGGTGCTGCTGGCCAAACATAGAACAAATGAAGGTTACTATGCTGTGGTACTTCTAAGGTACTAAGGTACTTTCAATTCTCAAGAGAAAAGAGGTAGGCCTACCTATCCATCTATTGACCTAAATAACAGATATTGGTCAGTCACTCTATATGTCCATCTGTCAGACATTCAGAAACCTTTGCCCTCTGACCTGCAGTCGAGCAATGTGATGGTGGAGAGAAATGTGCTACTGAAGGGCCTGCAGCATCCCTTCCTCATGGGACTCCAGTTCTCCTTCCAGACGACCCACCTGCTTTACTTTGTCCTTGAATACGTAAACGGTGAGGATGTACTTAGAAAAACTACACCTTGTGGGATAGAAATTCACTTTTTGATGGAAAGAAAATAAAACCATTTTGACTTGCTGCTGATGTAGTGGAAACATGTTGAGGTGGTTCCGTGTGTGGCTCTTCTACCACCTGCAGACGGACGGGAGCTTCCCAGAGCCCAGGGCTGCGTTCTATGCAGCTGAGATTGCCACAGCACTGGGCTACCTGCACTCCCTACACATCGTCTACAGGTACAGGCTCACCTACAGAGATTCAGGCAAAACACCATGCACTCAATTCCTAATAAATGGGAAGTAATAAATTAAAAAGTAATGGGAAAGAATCTTGTCAAATCCCATTGAGCATTAAATGTGAATATATGATGATCATCCTACTATGAACTACGTAAATGCAAACAAATTGATCAATAATCTTTAAATATTGATAAGGCGACTTGTCTATCCCGATCTGCACCCTGACAGAGACATGAAACCAGAGAACATCCTGCTGGACCGGGGGGGCCATGCCATGCTGACAGACTTTGGGCTGTGCAAAGAGGGCGTAGACATGGACGGTACGATGCACACCTTCTGCGGGACCCCTGAGTACCTGGCCCCGGAGATCCTGCAGGGCAACACCTACAGCCCCATGGTGGACTGGTGGGGCCTGGGCACCGTGCTGTTTGAGATGCTTTATGGACTGGTGAGAAACAACGCTTTGTCAATATTTTAGATATTTTTCTTTGACGAACCGGACAGTGTAGAGAGAGAACAGTGGGTTGAGAGAGAGAGGGAATGGTAAATTAGCTTCAGACTGGCAACACCACGCGTCCCAGCAGATTGAACCAGACTATGCCTCATAGGCTTTTTGATGGGGTTGCACATTCCTAATCGTCATAACATCAAACACATGAACAATGTCCATCCCTCTCAGCCCCCATTCTACAGCTGCAGCAGAGCGGAGATGTTCGAGCAGATCAGCAACGCCCATCTGAAGCTGGCCGCAGGTGTGTCTTCTGCAGCCCAGTCTCTGCTGACGGAACTGCTGGAAAGAGGCTGCTCCAAACGTTTAGGGTGAAATCATGACTTTGTAAGTACCGATGTACCCAACACCGGGAAAACACACTTTGAGCCAAATAACTAGGCCACATGTGTAGGCCAGGGCACAAGGTTTAAAAATACCCCATAACTGTGAGGTGAGTCCGTGTTGCTTCCATGCTTGCAGGAGGAAATGCAGGATCATGCATTCTTTGTGTCTATCAACTGAGAGGACCTCTTGCCCCGGAGTATCACTCCTCCTTTCATCCCTGATGTGGTATATGTCACTTTGAGACAGCAGGGCAAGACGTCATACAGAACCAGGTGATAAAATGTGGATAACAACCTATGTCTTTATCTTTTTCCTCCTCAGGCCGGACCCTGCGATGTCCGCTTTGTGGATTCAGAGTTTACGTTACAACCCATCCCAGCCTCTCTGGGCGGGAGTGATAAGTGGCAGGGGGGCGGGGCTAATGAGACCTTCCTAGGATTCACTTACATGTCCCTGGTGGAGTGTGAGGAGGCAGACGCACTTCCATAGGCTTTCAGATGCTTCAATCAAACGGCTCATCAACACTGGTCTCAGCAGACAGGATGAATATTAATTTATTTTGCTATTTATTTCATTGCAAATGTATTTCTTCATTTGTTCATTATATGTTGAGAGTATTACGTTGATAACATAATGAAAGAAAACTGTAAAATTGTTATATATTGTTACTAGTTAGTAACCACTTGAGCAAACTCTTTTAGTTAGCCTATATTCAGATTGTTGAGGTCAGAACACATTCCCTGTTTTTTACCTTCTACCATTCTACAAACGACAAAAGACAATAAATACTTTTTAAAAATATTAACAAAGGTTTATTTTAATTATATGTACACATTAATTTTATTGCAACATTCACTTCTTCCAAGTAGTCCTACATTTGGCCTACGTTGTCAGCCCATGCTAGGAATTAATGGACTTGCTTTGGATAATAGCATCGGACCATAAAACTCAATTATGATATTACTATTATATTATTTCATATTTTTACAGACATAGAGCATCACCTTTACAAAAAAGGGATATCAAAAGGTTTAACGCTGTACAGACTGATAAATAGAAACAGGCAGTGAGTGTGATCTCTTTCCCGAAGCGTCAGTAACGACCAAAGGATGGGTAGCTGTGGTCCCCACGACAGGTGAAGTAGGCTATCAGTTGTCCATTGCAGATCATGAGAAACAAACCACTACCTGTACCAAGAAGCAAGAGAAAACACGTTTGAATGTCAAGAAAATCACTGATTCAACGTCGATCAAACGGTTCTCATGTTTACAGATCGGGTCGATAGTTTTTCAGGTTATCACATTTGTCTTACCTAGCGCTAACCACCACTGCCACACTGTGGGGAACTCCAACATCACTGCAAAACAATAATAAATACAACACACACACACCATGTACTTAACCACCATTCATTTGATTGTTGGTACTTGTATATGCAAATATTTTGTTGATGTTTTGAATTTATTGGTTTGTATTTAATTGAATTATCCATTTGTTTGTTCTATTAGCTTTGTTTTGTCAATAGATTTATACATATTATGGATGGATATTATTGTGGATATTCTTCATTATATTCTCATTTGATCTTTTCTTGTTAGATAAGCAGTGTTCTTTTGCTGCGGTAGAGCCTGAACTTACATTCCGGAATGAATAAAGTGTAACCTCATCTTATTTTGGGTTCACCTAAGCTGGTAAGAAGAACGTGCAGAAAGGTGACGGTCAGTGCGTAGTCCCAAACCCATCTTCTCACCACAGCAGCAAACAGCAGGCCACAGGAGAAGTAGGTGAGCTCCATAGACAGCAGGTTGACTAAAGGAACACCAGATAGAGAGAAAGTATAAGGACATCAGGGGGTTAAAGGGCAGACTTGTTTTGGTCATTGTGTTCCTCTGTGCTCACCCAAGTATTTGGAGTTGGAGTCAGCGGGCCCGGTCTTGAAGTCAAACGGGATGAGGCCATCAAAGTGGTCCAACCTGAGTGTAGTGTTTATAGAGTTTCAATTGGTATCAAGTGTTTTCTAGGAGTCAATTATTGGTGGATCCACAAATTAACTAATAATGCTGGATAAGTGGAAGAGATATGAAACAGGAAAGGACCATGACGATCACTTCAGTAGATAATTATAAATTAAAAGTGTAGGAATGTAAACTTAAAATAATGTAGGAGAATTAATTAAATCATTCACATTTTTGTTGTCCAAACTACACATTCTACATTCTAAAAAAAATGTAGTCAGATTCTAGAAGGTACCTTACATCATACAATCAAAAGTAGGCTAAAGCAAACACACATTCGTAGGTCTATAATATGTAAATGTGTAGAATACGTATGGCAGGAAAAGCTTAATAATCTTACTTGAAGATACCAAAACACACACTCCCGATCATGTAGTACAGAGAGTAAAATATAAGAAGACACAGGAGCAAATGGATAAGAACGGTCTGAAAAAGAAAAAAGGAGCATTTTTAGAAGAAGCTCCGAGTGAACATCGCTTATTGCCTGCATATTTTAGCATTGGATTACCAAAGCACTGAGAGCGATACACAAATACAGTAGGCAGCCTCTGCTGTGTGGGGGCGCTTTAGGTAAGCAGGCAGTTGCCTATTCTGCAATCCTACTTTAATCGTCTGAATATAATCGGAAATAAAATATAGCCCTATATGACATTTAAAATAAATGTACTCAGACGTCCTGCCTACATGACACATTGCCTCTTTTGTTTATCTCATCTCTTTGGGAGCGACGACTTTATCCCCGCGGAGTTTACAAAACACTAGTCTGGTCTGATCGGATCACAGCATTACTATCACCATACCTTTGAATCGACCAATTTCGCTTTAAATGCCATCTCATGGTTCGCATATGATGTTTAGTGCAAAGGATCTAGGATCTGCAGCAACCTGCGACTATGAATCCTTTAGTTGTGACTTCTATCGCCCCCAAGCGGCCCACCTAGGACTCGCACTTATTTCAGTGATGAGATTTCACAAACCCCAAACGTATCCAAAACACACCGATATTTGATACTAACGACACACGACTTCTTTCCCAGAGCCATATATTTTCCATCCAATCTGATAACATAGACCCTTAACATTTTATAAGACGTTTTACACGTCTTCCGTTGGCCTATGAAAGCTATAATGGTTCACCGCGCTGTTCCACGCTTATGGACCAGATCCCCGCCTCGGAGCACAGAATAAAGACAATGACCCGATCCGAAGGCGCTTTTGGGTTACTAAGCCGTCTCACTGCGTGATTCATTGACCAAATTAGTGACTTCTTCATATCGAAAATAACGGTAGCAAGTTGGCGTCTATTATTGTGCATTAGTTGACCAACGTGTACTTCCAGCGTACTTTCAGTGACGTTCAGGAGAGGTGCAGCCCCTACAAAGGCACAATCATAGGAGAATAGATACCAAGTTGTTTAATGGACGTTGACTTAAATTGGGTATGACCTGATTCCTTACATGGTTAGGACACTAACAACAGTACGCATACGGGTGCCACGGCGGTATCCTTTAGTGCTAATGGCGTGCAGTGAGACAAGTGAGGTGAATGTGTTTTGTTGATCATAATAGTAAGGATATATTATATATAATGCATATTCAGACCCTGCAGCGTCCCTGCGCTCTTCTCACTCACACTTCTCCACCACAGTGGCTTGGGGGGATGGATGGAAACTAGGACCCAAACAACACTAACTATTAACCTTCAACTCCGTTAACTGGACTGTGCACGTCGTTACACTTCATACATGGTCCTGTGTTTATCAAGGATAGCGAAGCTGAAGTTTTCCAAGCCCTAAAGTTGTCAGGCAGCGCGTCCGACACGCATGCGCGTCCTGCTCCGGCTCTAATAAGAGTTAAAACACAAACGAGGTGAGTTCCATCATCTTCTTACAATACACGCATGAATAGTCACTTGTTACTTTTAACAATATCACAATTTGATTATCCAATGTCTATTTGTTCGGGCCTATTAGATATCAATATTTATACTTTGATATGAAACGAAGAGAATAAATCGGGTTTTCAAGTTTCTATTGAAGAAATTAATCAACCAACAATATTTCCCCTTTTGAACAATAACGCAGTAATCATGTGGAACATGCATTTTTTCCTGAACAATATTGTCATGACATGAAATACGTTTTTTTGTTGTTGTTAACATGGGAACTTATTTATTAGATTGTCCTTAGCTGGCTGCATCAAGTCAACACAATGCTATCGCTAGCCATCATCAATTCAGTTCAACGGAGTGAAGCTGCTGCTAGCTACAAGCTACGGCTAGCTGGCTACCGAGCCGTCCCCATTGAACTGGACGGGTGGCTAGCTACAAGCTAGCAACCAATCCTCATTGACCTGAACGGGGTGCTAGCTACAAGCGGCTAGCTGGCTGACGAGCCGTCCCCATTGAACAAAATGGGTTGCTAGCTACAAGGCTAGCTGGCTAACTAGCTGCAAGTATGAGCTAGCAACCTGGGCTGACATTCCGTGACAAGGGGAAAGTAAAGAAAATGGCCAGGTCGAGGGAAAACACTTTGTCGTGATATGACACGCAACACTTGGATACTTGTTTGATCGGCGGTGGCTTTGTGAGAATTGTTTTTAATGGATAACATAAGTAATTCACATAGTTTAAGCGTGTTACTGGCCTCTTCCTATGCTCCGCCATTTTGTATAAGACGAATGCTAATCATGGGCGCTCTTACACACTTTATTAATCACGGAATAAAGACGAGGTCGTTAAAACAACCCCAAACCTGGCCCTGACCGTGTCGGATGGACCATTGCTTACTTTACACATGGTTATAACTGTCAAATAAACGGCCACTATAACCCCAATACAGTCCTAAACGTGCGTCAAGACTAAAACGTTATATCGTAATCTTAATTTGATTAAAATCATTTTTAAGTTATGCAAATCGTTACAGAAAACAATGTTTTGATTGAAACAAATGTACACTTTATCATATAGTTTGTTCACTATCAAGCAAACACCCTATTTTAGAAGATATTGTTAAAACGAGTAAAATATGAACTTGTGTCGTTAACTTTAAGTTGGCACATATTTTCTCTTGATCGTCAATGATCTTGATGAAGGTTTGTCCTAATGGGCCTGTTTGCATACGCATTTTCCCCCTAATTGGTCTACAAAAGAATATTGTTATTGACTGTTTTGTCTGAAATCGGAGTGCATGGTGTATCCTGCAGCACGGCACGCAGCCGCCCTCTAGTGCCGATGCGTTGTAATATAAATGTACACATTGATGAACAACGATCATTTAGAAACTTGTGCTTCGAAATTTAAATGCAAACACAGACTGTTGAAACAAGTACCTTATAACCAATCGGACAGCTTAATATAAAAAAAAATATATGCAAATTTATGATTTTGTTACTGCTAAAATAAATGGTTGTTACTTTAATTATTTTACTCTTTTGTTTTTTAAACTACATCAGGTGCTAATAGGAGTGTGGAGTGAAGGAGAAGAGATGACTGACACTCCACCCAGTGATGGCCCTTCACAGGGAGCAGACTTTGACATGATAAGTGGACTGGACTGGAAAGATGGCATTGCCAGTCTTCCAGGGAGTGACATTAAGGTATACACCACATTGTTTTGAACTTCTACCTTCCTTTTTTCTCCGCATTTGTGTGTATTTTAGACTAATTGATCTCTATCCCTCAGTTTCGCATGACAGAGTTTGGAACTCTAGAGATGGTCACAGACCCAGAGGTCAAAAAGAAGGAAGTAGAGGCCGGCATTGAGACATCTGACCCAGCACCAGCCCAAAGTCCTACCCCTCCACCAGAGGGCAAATCAGACACAGCCTCAGTCCCCCAAGCCAATCAGACGAAAGCAGGTTCATCTAAAGGTAAATCTCCTCCGGACCAGGGACCTCAATACCTGTCACATTGGATCATATCAGTCATGTCAAGGGAAACATTTCAAATGTTTGAGCTCCTGCCGTCAGGGAAACACAAAACCCAGAGGATGACCAACCGTTTTTCCCCCTTAGTAGTTAGGCTCCTGGAGGAATCCGCTGCTCCCAAACCAACCACACTCAAAAACAGATTATTTAAATACCTATTTCTGTAATTTGCACAGCATTATGCACATCTTAACAAAAACTGATTATTTAAATACATATTTCTGTAATATGCACAACGTTTTTGCACATCTTAACAAAAACTGATTATTGAAATACATATTTCCATAATTTGTACAACATTTTTGCACATCTTGACAGAAACGGAGTATTTAAATACATATTTCTTTAATTTACATTTTTATTTTTACTATCTTATTACTTTATCTTGTATTGTTTCTACTATGTTGAGGTTTATGGCTGTTGAGGAACCAAGCATAATACTTTTACTCTTGTGTACTACTGTAAAGCAATTCTGATTCTGATTCAATTCATGCCCCTTGTCTCTCTCTCTTGTCTTGCCTCCAGTCACTGCTCCTGTTCTCCTGTCTCTTGAGCCCCGCAGCAAAGAGGGCCCAAGCGTGGAGGTGGGCCCCAGCACGTCAGTAGGCCCCAGCACCGTCAGAGGCTCCAGCATTGAGGGGGGCCCCAGTGCGGTGGTAGGCCCCAGCGCAGTGGTAGGCCCCAGAGTAGTGGTAGGCCCCAGCGCGGTGGTAGGCCCCAGTGCGGTGGTAGGCCCCAGCGCGGTGGTAGGCCCCAACGTGGACAGGGCCCCCCGCACAGTGGTGGGTCCCAGCATGGAGGTGGTCCCAAGTGCCAGTGTAGACCCCGGCACAATGTCAGTGACCTGTGGGGCCTGTGGCAGCTGTGTTTCCCGGGAAACTCTCATTAAGGGCAAATTCTGCAGCTTGGCGTGCGCCCAGCCGACAAGTGGCAGGTGAGGTCAACTCTCAATTACCTTTCTATGTCTCTCTATCTCTCTCTATGTCTGTCTCCCTGGACCTCTCTCTCTCTGTATGTCTCTCTATGTCTCTGTCTCCCTTGGCCTCTCTCTATCTCTCTCTATGTCTGTCTCCTTGTGCCTCTCTCTCTATGTCGGTCTCCCTGGGCCTTTCTCTATGTCTGTCTCCCTGTGCCTCTCTCTATATCTCCCTCTATGTCTGTCTCCCTGTGCCTCTCTCTATATATCTCCCTCTGTCTGTCTTCCTGGGCCTCTCTCTCTGTCTCTCTCTATGTCTGTCTCCCTGTGCCTCTCTCTCTATGTCTGTCTTCCTGGGCCTCTCTCTCTATGTCTGTCTTCCTGGGCCTCTCTCTCTGTCTCTCTCTATGTCTGTCTCCCTGTGCCTCTCTCTCTATGTCTGTCTTCCTGGGCCTCTCTCTCTATCTCTCTCTATGTCTGTCTCCCTGGGCCTCTCTCTCTATGTCTTTATGTCTCTGTTTCCATTGGCCTCTCTCTCTCGATCTCTCTCTATGGCTCTGTCTCCCTGGGCCTCTCTCTGTCTATCTCTCTCTATGTCTCTGCCTCCCTGGGCCTCTCTCTCTCTATGTCTCTGCCTCCCTGGGCCTCTCTCTCTCTATCTCTCTCTATGTCTCTGCCTCCCTGGGCCTCTCTCTCTCTATCTCTCTATGTCTCTGCCTCCCTGGGCCTCTCTCTCTCTATCTCTCTATGTCTGCCTCCCTGGGCCTCTCTCTCTCTATCTCTCTCTATGTCTCTGCCTCCCTGAGCCTCTCTCTCTCTCTATCTCTCTCTATGTCTCTGCCTACTGGGCCTCTCTCTCTCTATGTCTCTGCCTCCCTGGGCCTCTCTCTCTCTATCTCTCTCTATATCTCTGCCTCCCCGGGCCTCTCTCTCTCTCTTTCTCTCTCTTTCTTTGATTTGTGTCACTCACCTGTCAGTCTCTCTCTCTTTCACTATGCCTCTTTTCTATATAAATATACAGTATATACGTCTAGGTCCCCTCTCTGTCTAGGTCTCCCTCTATCCACTCTATCACTCTCTCTACTAGTGTGCATGGGATGGGGCTGGTTGGCGGTGGGTCAGCTGGGTGTCTCTGTGTGTCCAGGTCGTCCCCAGGAGAGACCAGGGAGAGCCAGGCAGTGGAGTGTGAGAAGCTGGGTAAACGGGTGCGCAAGAAGAGGAAGATCTATATGGACTCTGGGGACGAGGAAGAGGACAACAACCAGGAGGAGGAAGAGGTCAGTTGGAACAACGTTGTTCAGTCAGACGCAACTGTGGCAGGCAATCATGCTAAATGCTGTTTTCATTATTTGTTTTTATTGTTTACATTCTTGCTGTGATCTATTACTCGATAGTAAAACTGAAATGCTTTGGTGTTCTTCAAACAGAAACATGATGGAGTGATTTAAGATACTTCAATACTTGGATTTGAAAACCCTTCAACTAATAATACATTTTTATCCATACAAATGTCTCATCATTTTCTTTTTGTTTTGCTTTTTTCCTTCCCCACCAGGAAAAAGCCAAATCATCCAAGGGCAGGAGAGCTGCCAAGCTCGCCAGACTAGGTACAATCAGATTGTATTGTATGTGTTTGTGTGTGTTAGAAATTGTACAATGTTGTACCTGTTTGTGTGTTTTTCTATAAACGTTTTATTAGCATTACATAGTGGTTCGATTTCTGTACATGCGGCGTACACAGTTATGTTTCTTTTTTTTTTTATTCCTGCATGCATATGGTTTCCAAAATTGTTGCCATGGAAACTGCTGCCGAAAAACCAAACAGAACCAAAAATGAACAGTGAGATAATAGAAGTTGAACCTCGTATTGTGTTATAACATTCATCCCACATGTCAGACATTTGTCAGACACCTCGTCACAATAAATTAATTTTTATAATTAAAAAAATGCCAACAACAAAACAGATATCTGACAACCTGTCGAACAAGATAGACTTATTGTTTGCTTGTTGTGGTCCCACCCACAAGTGACGGCCCCGCCCAATAAGAAGCGTGCGTGGAGCTGGCCTGCATACCTGGAAGAAGAGAAGGCTGTTGCTGCCCCCGTTAAACTTTTCAAAGAGGTACCCCAGCCCATCTGCACCCACCCACCCACTGTTCGCACACCCAGACCCATTCTGCCAAGCCGCTTCCTCATTGACGGCGCTTGTGTGTGTGTTGCAGCACCAGTCATTTCCACAGAGCAGGAACAGCTTCAAGGTGGGGATGAAGCTGGAAGGCCTGGACCCCTGCCACCCGTCCCTCTTCTGTGTGCTCACTGTCGCTGAGGTACGGTCCAAAGCACTGTACTAAACCCTTAATAACATGGTCATTGTTAATGCTAATGCCCCGTATATTCACATGCCCATAACCCCTCCCCTCTCCTCAGATCCAGGGCTACAGGATAAGGCTGCACTTCGATGGCTACCCAGAGTGCTATGACTTCTGGGTCAACGCCGACTCCTGGGACATCAAGCCAGCCGGCTGGTGTGAGAAGATGGGACATAAGCTGCTGCTGCCAAAAGGTAAACGCACGCACATTAGTGACGTATCCATGCGATGTATGTATCGTCTTGGTATTGAAGTATGGGGAGAGTGATTTTCGTAGGAGTAAAACATTCTTGCATTCTGCTAGGGCTGGCCCGAAGACATACTTCAAATACGCTTTAGGTTTACAAATGTCAATCTAAATATCCAGTAAAGCCGATTCATAGTGCGTATCTTTCACTGCCTGAACGTAGCAGCTGGAGAACACTGCTGCACACCCAACTTTTTAGCAACCAATCTTTTTTTTTCCTTTTCATTTCTAAAGCGGTTCAATTGGTTTCACAAAAAAAACGAACAATATCCCGTCAGTGGCTTTAGGGTCCTCTTATCAGTCCCAGATCGACCTGGTTCCGGCAGAGCCCCAATGCTGTATGGGGATAGGCCTTCTTCCATTCTTCACATTGTGAAAAGTTTTTAATAAATGTCACTGCAGGACCAGTTCTGTTGGCCCGGCGGTAGATAACATGAGCGCTATTGTGGGGGATGCGTCGCCATGAAGGGAAAGACATCGCTACCTGTTCTATTCATGTTTACTAAATAACCAACACGTTGTTATTATTAGTAGCTTGATTCTTTGGTGTCTTTTGGACTCTGTTGAACATTGACATAGCTGCTGAATACGCACTAAAACCTTCTAAAACCGTTAAAGGGGTGATATCATGCTTTTTCGACTTTTCCCTTTGCTTTAGACTGTTATATGACGTATGTATACATGTTTTACGTCGGCTAAGATAAGAAAATCTAAGCCCGAGCCAGGGGGAGTATTTGCGCCCACCGAGACGTCCCTCAATAAGTGCGGGAAACATCTTGTTTGAACTCATACTTTACTTCTGTAATAGTGTGACGTCAGAA
Source organism: Pollachius pollachius (assembly GCF_949987615.1). Lineage (NCBI taxonomy): Eukaryota > Metazoa > Chordata > Actinopteri > Gadiformes > Gadidae > Pollachius > Pollachius pollachius. Next base: position 30,484,598 of record NC_136934.1, on the reverse strand, counting down.
TGCAATTATTGCAATTCTTAACCCTAAAAAAAGCATGATATGGGGTCTTTAATGGCTGGGGGGTTCTCTTGCATGTTTGTTTTATATATGTGACCGAGTCTGAAACCCACCGACTTCCTCCTCACAGAACGTAGGCGTTGCTCAGGCTCCGAGAGTAGAAGGCACTGGGGCCGATAAGGTTAATCTAGAGATTATGTGCATTTTATTATCATTTCTTCCGGATCAACTTTTATTTTTTAAATAAGTAGGGTTATATGTGATTAGGTTAGCACTGTTAACCCCCGCATCCCTGCACAAAGCACCAGGGAGCAGCGACATGGTTAGACGTCTTTTGTTCAATCCTCCAGGCTGTAAGGACGGAGAGTTCAACTGGAGCATGTACGTGAAGAACTGCAGAGGGCAGCTGGCTCCCAAGCACCTGTTCAAAAGCCTCAACACGGTGAGCAGGGGCTCCTTGACTGGGTTCAAAATGGATCTTCAATGCGTACACTCACATATAATATCAATATTCTGATGTGATTGGTCTCAGTCTGTGACTCCCTCCGGGTTCCGCACGGGGATGAAACTGGAGGCGGTGGACAGGAAGAACCCGTCGTTGATCTGCGTGGCTAGCATCGCCGCCGTCGTTGACAACCGCCTCCTCATTCACTTTGACAACTGGGACGACACGTACGACTACTGGTGAGTGGCGTGCGTGTCTGTGTGTGTGTGTGTTACAATGTCTAGGTCTCATAAAGTTTGCCAACGATTCCTTACAACTGTTCCCATCTTCAATCTTAGAAATTTAAAGGTTTAATAAAACTACACATTTTACGTATTATATATCACTTGTTTCAAATATAATATATATTTTGTTGAAGCACGTAGTGGCATGTCAAGTGTTTCTTGACTTTCACATTTCTAGCAAATGACAAGAATATATTCATGAAAATTTGTTTTCAAATTATGATATGCTTTATTGTACTGTTTGGCAATATTTCACTCTGTGCACCATGGTACAGTTGCTTTTATTTTCCAAATGTGTGACTGTGTGTGCAGGTGTGATGCCAGCAGTCCATACATCCATCCAGTGGGATTCTGTGAAGAGGCTGAGCTTACATTGACCACCCCTGCCGGTGAGGATTTCAACTAGCACACATCTGGTTACTAAAGCAACATTGTGATCTCCCTGCCACGTTTTTAAATTAATCAGACGGGATTCACGGCAGACAGTCTAGGACAGTAATGGGGATAAAAAATGGATAAAACCTAAAATAGTCATGACAATATAAAACTGCAAATAACAAAAAGAATAGGTGGAAAATACTGATACATAATTTGAGGTGGAAAATCTTAACTGCAAAAAGTAAATGTAAACATTATAGACCGTTTAAAGTACACAATATTGCCAGTATATCTGAAAATGTAACCATTTCTGTTCAGTATGTAATTAAACAGCATACCAATGCACTGGTCCGTTCTACTCGTCTCAGTTCATAATGGAGTCTGTGAAGTGTTTGTTCGGCGACTGACTGGTGTGTGTTCGGTGACTGACTGGTGTGTGTTCGGTGACTGACTGGTGTGTGTTGTCTCTCTACTGCATCAGAGTACAAGCACCCCAAGAGCTTCTCCTGGGACAAGTACATGGAGGAGACAGGGACACAGGCCGCCCCGGCACGGGCCTTTAAACCGGTAACACACACACACACGCACACACACGCGCACACACGCGCACACACACACACACACACACACACACACACACACACACACACACACACACACACACACACACACACACACACACACACACACACACACACACACACACACACACACACACACACACACACACACACACTGTTCCCTATGCAGTCACCTTGGCAGTTATAGCCACATTACTATGCCAACCTTACCCCTCTCTTTCAGAATAACCCTATATTCTTGAATAAATGTAACAATCATAAAGGATTTGCTAGCTGTAGTAAAACAAGAGGCCTATTGTCAATATCCTCTGGATGGATGGTTCACATCCCTTTAACCTCTAGAAGGGACGCCTACACCCCTCACTGTGGAGGAGCCATCCAGGGGACCCTCAAGAGGAGTTTGACCTCCGCTCACCCCCCCTCTGTGCTCTGCCCCTCCCAGAGACCCCCGCACGGCTTCCAGGTGGGCATGAAGCTGGAGGTGGTGGACAAGAGGAACGCCATGCTCATCCGCGTCACCACCATCTCAGACGTAGAGTACCACAGACTTAAGGTGTGTGGAGCCCCGGTCTCCGTGGACGTACTAAAGGGCCCATGGGGCTGTTTGTTGGTGAGTAGGTCTTTATGTGCTGGCCCCTCCCCTTCCTCCGCCCCAGGTCCATTTTGACGGCTGGAATGCAGAGTACGACTACTGGGTGGACACAGACAGCCCCGACCTCCACCCTGTCGGCTGGTGTCAGAAGACTGCTCACCCACTGCAGCACCACATGTCTGAGCCAGGTACAGACAGACAGACAGACCTTTATAGACCTTGGATAAAACTCGGATCAATCAAATGATATTGCATAAAGAAAATGAATGACATGACCCATTGGATCATATGGTTAGGTCCTGTGTTAACGGACGGGTCTCCTAGCATGGTCATAACATACTTGAAGGTGACTCTGTCTGTCACATGGCCTCCCGCCACCCTCAGGTCTGAGGGTCAGGGAGACCCTGAGAATTAGGCCACACCAGGAGAAGGAGGCAAAAGAGAGATGTGTTGATAATGATCATCTGGTTGATTTGTGTGTGTTTGTAGGCACTGTGGACATGGGGTTGCCCCCAGGACAGGGCTGTCCCACCCAAGGGTGCAACGGGGTGGGCCACGTCCGAGGGCCCCGCTATGGAACACACTACACGTCAGTACAAGTCCCTGCGTGAACACTCACAACCTCCACCACAACTACACATGAGTATGGAGGCTCTTCTGGTGAAGGTAAATGTGTGTGTGTGCGTGTGCGTGTGCGCAGTCAGGTCAGCTGTCCGTACTCTGAGATGAACCTCAACAAGGAGGGCCTGCTGCCCGATCGCCTGAGTGGGGAGCGACCCATGACCCTCGGAGGTCCGTACCAGCGGGCGCGGCGCCCGGAACTCAACCAGACGAGTCCCTCGACGATCCTCCCTGCACCCCCGCCGGAGCAGCCAGAAACCCCGGACGACACCCAGGCTACCAAGTGAGACCCGACTGCTGTTCCTTGATTTGTTTTGACCATCGTGCTCCCTAAGTGTGTTACGCTAAGGAAAAAGCATCGAAACTATCGGGCTATACACTGGCCTGTCAAGTGATCTCACAGGAAAAATAGAGCAGCTTTTGTCTGTGTTGCTAGGAAACCTTTGGCAGTTGAAGCGGAGCGCACTGGACGCAATAGCCAGCCCGAGCCACAAGGTGGAGCCAGCGAGCCGACCAACAATGAAGCCGCAACAGCAGTAGTGGTTGTAGCATCAGCAGCAACAACCACAGCAAGACCAAAACGGTACCACAGCATCGAGAATAAAAAGTTGACTCAATATTGACTTGAAGACTAGATCTTTCCATATATTAGTACAATAGTTGATCATTATCAAATCCAATCATCAATTTTCAATGCAATTTCACTGATTTGTCCATCGATTTACTCCACTGATCTACAGGTCTGCTCCCGTTCCTAAATACCTGAAGATGCATTATGTCAAAGAAGAGATCGGAGATGGTAAAGGTGTGCCGTTGTGTGTTCAGAAAGGTGTCCTGTAATGTTAGACGTTCCGTTTCCCACCTTATCTTTACTTCATTCCTTATTCTGCCTCTTCTTCTCTCACCAGCCTCGCCAGACTCTATCTCTCTGCAGCAGGCCCTCCACGAGTCCGTGTTCTCCCCCGGCATGTCGGCTTCTACCCCCCATCGTGTGGCTCTGTGCTGGGACAAACACTGCCAGCTGCTCCCCGAGGTCCTGGGACTCTCCGCCAAGAGAGTCGCCGCCTGGAACTCTGAGGAGGTGCGTGGTCCCGCCTCAGTCCAACAGGAACGCTCTTTTGAACATGTGTCTCTGTGTCCTCTGGCCTACACTTCTGCTGACCCCTGTCTGTTTCGGTGTTGATTAGGTGGCCAGTTTCGTGAAAGGACTTCCGGGTTGCAAAGAGCATGCCGCCACTTTTAGAACAGAGGTAAGAACGTATAGTTGTGTTTGTGGAGACCTCATGAGGTGTGCTGCCACTAGGCTGTCGTCAGGATCCCAACCCTCTTTCTCTTTCTCTTTCTCTCTCTCAAGCAAATAGACGGCGAGGCCTTCCTGCTTCTCACCCAGGCGGACATCGTCAAGATTCTGTCAATCAAACTAGGCCCCGCCCTCAAGATCTACAACTCCATCCTCATGCTGAAGAACGCAGACGAGGAGTGAGATGAGACCGGCAGCCCCTCAACCCTCCTACCCCTTAACCGCTCCCTGAGCTCAGCAGGTCTCTGCTCTGAGACATTGACATGAGCCCCCCCTCCCTCTCTCCACAAGATGGCCTCTCACTAGTCCTCCGGCTTCACAGCAGAGGACGAGGAGAGGAGACGGAGGACAGGCAAACAGAGTATTTTCCCCATGCCTGGTCTTTGCCAAAGACTTAAATGGAAGGAGGTGTTGCATTGTAAAATAAGGACTCCCTATTTATGTTTTATTTTGTGTCATTATTTTTTGAGGGAGGGGGGGTTGATAATTATATTTGTTGAGTCGTTGTATAACGTCTTAGCTCTAAGCTAAAGGATCAAATGGAAAAAGGTAAATGTTTTTATTTTTTTTGCATTTACTTGAAAGTGTCCATTGAAAAATAACAACAGCTGCACAAACAATCGTAAGCGAAGGATTGACAGAGGTACCTTTTTGTCAGGAGGTTGTTCTACTGCTTGGTCCCTGGTGTTTACTGCGTCCGCAAGCCCTCCAACAGATCATTATCAGATGATTCCTGGCCTCCACTTTGATGAAGCGGGGGGCGTGTGAGTGTGTGTGAGTGTTTGTGTGTGTTGGGGTGGGAGGTGCATGTGTGCCTGTGAGAGTGGTTGAGTAACAACGATTTAGCACCAGCTTCAATGTGTTGCATTTCCTGCAAGGATAGTTTTTAATAGGTTTCGGATGGCCAAGGGCTTATATTCAGTTTAGCCAGGTGAACTAGTATCGACCAATCAGCTGTTCTCCCTCCAGTCTGTTAGCTTTTTTGAATAAACCGCGGAATTCAATTGAATGTAAAAAACAAAAATATATATATCTCTGTTGTTTGGATTGCTATTGTTTACTGAATTTGGTTGTATTGACCTCTGGCGTTTAGTGTAAATACTGTAAAGTAACTTGACATAAGCTGTATTGCTATGGTATCCCTGCTTCTTTATGCAACGGTTTAGCCCCGCTGTGTGGCGAATTAAACTTCAATTTGTGAAATCTGAGAAATATTTCAAACGCATTGTAATCCACTGCACAATCCAGCGTTAAATGACGCACGTTTGGCGATAACGCATAACGGTAATTGTTAATATTCAGACCGCTTTTATTTATGTATTTAAATTAAAGGGTCACGGTACGCAAATGTGTGTTGAAAGTTTACCCTGTGCTCTGGACGTGTGAGTGGAAGAAATAAATGAAACGCGCACTTATGGCTGTTCTTACTTGACCTGCGTGCCAGTGGCGCGCGACGCGTCCTGGGAGTAGCGCCTCGGGCGTCACGTGACCCGGCGTGTTCTTGTTCCACGCGCTCAGATCCAGATCAGTCTGAGAATCATAACGGCACAACGTCCACCCCAATACCTAAATTGTATTGGACTTACCTTTCAACTGTAGGGGTTATTAACTAACGCTCTTAAATGTATAAATTAGGGGAGATGTAGATATGTTTTCAATCCTAATCCAAGAGGATGTGAGAGTGCTGCATGCAGAGGGGGTGTTGGGGCTGCTCAGCCCCTGCTAGTGGTGGTCGCCATGAAACTGTTGTTGCTGAGGGACTACGGTTGACTTGCGACTTGACGTTGATTCCCACGACCTCTCTACACACACACTCACGCACACACACACAATCACCCCCACACACACGTGCACACAATCCCACGCACACAAACACACGCACCAATCCCACGCGCGCGCGCACACACACACACACACACACACACACACACACATACAGACGCAAACACACAGATCGCGCCGACATGTAGCCTACTATGACTTTGTTGCTTACGCGCAAAGGAAGAAGCAGGCAAGAGGAGAGTGAGAGAGTCTTGTTGCATCACTTTTAGTGAAGGCTTTTCTAATCTGGAGCTCGGAGGAGCAGCATGAAGGAAGAAGATCTGATCTGAGGAGGAACAGGGCGAACTTGGGGAAAACAAATCCCGGGATATCATGAACTCATTGGTTGTGTTTCATTCTAATAATAACCATCTTCAACGGATTGACATCCAAAACAAGGCAAGTCTACTAACTTTATTCGATTTCTGCCAAAGAGGAGCGACAGCTTCTCGGTCGGTTATCGGTTGTAGCTTTTCAACGATGCTTGTTTGTATAAATATTTACTGTAGCTGTCGACAGATCCAGAGTCCACAACACGAAACAAATATGTTAAGATTGTCATTTAACACGTTGTGGTTTTCAAACTGCTTTAATTGTTCAGTCTTTCCCATTCGATGGGTTAATTCAATTATGGCTTCTGGAAAGTCCCAGCAGTGAATGGGACTATTTCTTTGTAGGATCATGCAGTCACAGCATCGACCACACACCATAACCAAGACGGGCCTTTCCGTCTCTTTCTCCTAGGGTTAGTGACTTCGACCCCTTAATGTGTGTTCGGCGGCTGGTTATAATGGGCGCCGACGTGTGTGTGTGTCCCCGTGACTCACGGCTCTCGTCAATGCCTCGACGCGGCGGACAGCCCAACAGTTTTATTCTCCACTGCAAACAAATACTTTATCCACTAACTAACAACAAAATGCGGTAATCTCAAACTCTTTCCTGCAGTGTTTGGGGAGAGAATGACGACCACTGAGCCCAGTAGAGCAGCCAGCCCTGTGCCCAGCACCTCCTCATCCTCCAGCCAGGCGCCCTGCTCCGCCTGGCCCCCCCTCGCCTGCCTCAAGAGGAGGAAGGAGAAGCTGTGCCGGACCGATCTGCCGGTGCGCTCGGCCCCGGGGGTGTGGCTCCTGGTGGGCGTGGGCGTGGTGCTGGTGGGGATGTGCGTGGCGGTGGCCGGCTACGCCTCCGCCTCCTCTGCGCCCAAGCCCTTGCAGGGCGGCCGTGGGACGTCCCACGCCGAGCGCATGAAGCTGGCCGGGCCGGTGGTGATGGGCGTGGGCCTGTTCATCTTCATCTGCTCCGCCACGCTGCTGTACGAGAACCGTGACAGCGCGCTGCTCACGCTGCGGCCGGCCAGGCCCGGAGACGGGGCCCCTGTGCTGGGGGACGAGGAGGAGGGCTGCTCGCCGCGGCGGCCCTGCTGCAGCTGCCGGGACCGCAGACACCGGCCCCATCGCCGCTGCTCTGGGGACCCGGAGCAGGGGTCCTGGGCCTCGTCGCTGTCCCTTGCCCCGTCCCTCTGCGGGGACCACAGCGATGAGGACCACGACGATGTGGACCCGGGATCATCCAGCCCCGGGAGAGGTCACGGGGTCATCGCGGTCTCCCTCGCTCCGGGGGGGCAGGGCGGCGGACAGGGGGAGTCACCGGATAGCGGAGAGGCTCATGGAGGAGGAGGAGGAGCAGAGGGCCAGCAGGTGGGGGTGATGGTGGTAGAGGTGGAGGTGGAGGAGGTGGGGGGCGGGAGACTCTTGACCTGTGTGGTGCATCATCAGGAGCCCCCCGGACCCTCCTCCCAAACCCTTCCCTCCTCCCCCCTGGACTCCTGCGACTCCAGTGAGATCGACTTCAACATACGAACCCTCCTCACCCCTCCCGTCCCCTAGGGAGAGCAGAGGACCCTCTCAGTGGAACGTAGGGCAATCAGGCCCCATCACGTCTCTACTCTGTCCTGCTACGATACACTCTGTACAGTAGATGAGAAGGAGAAGAGCTTTTGATGGGGGAAACACACTGAGGGTCCCTCAGTGAACATTTGTCTGAGGACACTGTACTGACACACCCGTCCTTCATATTGACTCAGCTCTGCGGCTGCGGAAGGCCATTCCTGGGGACAGAGAGGGCGGGACTTCTGAGTACGCTTCAGAGGGAGCCATATCCGTTTGAGTTTGGCAGGACTTGCGAGAGAGAGAGAGAGAGAGTGTGAGAGAGAGATACGTCTCCATTACATGTTTCACATATCGCTTTGTCAAATCCTCCCAAAAAGCATATTTATTCTCCTGTTTATTTTTGTCTGTCATGTGCTCATTCGTCCTGCTCCAGGGAGTGTTAGCTGGCGTTCGCCGCTCTTAGGGAGTCAGAGAACATGCCAGAACACATAAGGTGTTACGGTTGACCTGATAGCGCCTCACGCCTCAGTTAACATGTGTACCATGCATCTCTCCATGAAGTGGCTGTGTTTAGGACCTATTTATTCCACAGACCCTTGCTTTCCGGTCCTCATTTTAGGGTGTTTGAAATGTGTGTTGGGGGATGGTCTGTTTGAGACATCCGGGGCTGTTGGAGGGAGACCATGCACTTTAGTTCTGTTTTCCAGACTGTTGTCTTTAGCTGTACTCTCCCCCAAATCCCACAAGCCACACGTGTCCTGCCCTGACCGTATTTGGACTCGAGCAGCGATGAAAAGGCTATTCTGGTGCCGCATTGGGAGATAGAGACTTAGTCACATAGAGAATCCGACCCCCCCCCCACACACACACACACACAAACACACATAGACACACACATGCACACACATATACACAGCCCCACATACACAGCCACACACACACACACACACACACACTCACACACACGCATACCCCCCCAACACACAAACAGCCAGACACACGCACACACACAAGCGTGTACACACACACACACACAACCAGCCACACACACACACACTCAAGTGTGTACACATACACACACATGCTTCCCCCCCCCCCCCCCCCCCCCCCCCCACACACACACACAAGCGTGTACACAAACACTGACACACACACACACACACACACACACACTTGTTTGTCCCAGAAGTTATACATCCCATAGCTAAACATTAGTTCAGGATACATTCAGTCCATTTCCATTGTTTAAAACACAAAATGAGTACATAAGGGGAATATCAACTCTCCATCAAACACACCCGCAACCAGAACTATAAATACAGTGTGTTTCTCTCTCTCAGGTTGTGTTTCAATCACAAGCATTACTCCCGAATGTAACGTTTGTACGTTATGCTGCAGTGCCACTGAGCCCCCCACAGAACACCATTCCCCCCGGAGTGTGTTTAGGCTACGGAATGAAGGATTGCAAACGTTGGGGCTGCATTGAAGAGAGACAGAGAGGGAGACAGAGAGGGAGAGGAGCGGTTGTGCGGTCGTGCTGCTGTGAGTTATTCCTGACAGAGCTCGGCTCGTATCAACAGTCCTGGGAGTTTTGTTATTGACGCCTCGCTCTCCCACCATCGTGACCTCTCCTCTCTCCATCATCTCATTCCTACGCTTTATTCAAATGCACACACACACAAACACAAACAGCCTTCAAAGCAGGACTAGAAGCACATTTGTACGTAGACTCTGCAGAATTGTACCAACCACAACAAAATAAAAGAACATTGCCTGTGTGTTACCCATGCATCCTATTATGACTCAGCCCACTACAGCCAATTAAATTCGCTCTGCCACGAAGAATGGGTAAAAACATTGAGTTTGCCCCACATGTAGACGGAAACCGGAAGGGGGGGGGGGGGATTTAATTACCCTCAGAATTCCTCTGCAACCTCTAATTACGCTGAGGATCAGTCTGAAAGGCTTTATAGGTATGTTCGGACTGCACAGCATTCCCTCTGTTAGTGCAGGCTCACGCTGCGCGCCTCTGCCGTCCAGATGAGGAAGAGATGAGGAGGGCTGCAGGACATCAATGTTTCCACCACCACTGTGTTTCCACCATGTTCCATTATCCCACGGCCCAAACTGCGCCCACTGTTCCCACTGCTCCCTCCCGTGACCCGCACTGGTGAGGGAGCCTGAGCGCGTACAGTACGCAGCGCGGTTGGCTCCATTCGGTGGGCCGCGGGTTGGCACTAAAACAGCCTTCTGTCCGTTAAACAGTAGCGTTTATCACACATTTATTAAATGGTCAACGGCCCTTATTTCTTAAAGACAAACATTTCACACCTCTTTTATGAAGTAGGTCTGTGAGACCTTACCGTGATTTGCTAATTTGAAGGTGTCGTGTCTTAGTTACAACCAAGTGGGATTTAATCCCGAAGCACGAGATTACATGCAGATGTGTAATCTCCACAATCTCTCCAAGACCCCTTCATTGTCCAAATAGTTCCTTTACACGCGCGCGCACGCACGCACGCATGCACGCAGACACCTACACACACACGCACACACACACACACACACACACACACACACACTCATCTCACATACACCACGCCGACCCAATATTCCTTACTTATCTTTAAGACATTTCAAGGAAACAGAAGAGATAACTCATGCATCTGTTTGCCTGCAGATGTAATGTGTCTGCGTATATTTAAAGACTGTGAATGATTGCGCAAGAGAACGCAGGCAGCTCATCATGTGTGGGCTATTACTCAATTCAGGCATTTGCGGGGTCTGTTTCATGGTTTTCTTTTGGGGGGTGCACCGTGCGGATATTACTGAATTAAATGACTTAGTCATGTGTTTGCATTGATACATAAACAAGCTGAGCAGCTGCTATGTTATAAGCTGCTTACACCAGTGCTGACTCCGGACACATGTGCGGCTCTCACTCGTCCTTCAGGACAGAAAAGGGTTGCAATAGACATTTTTCTTGAGGATTACCCAACCTGATCTCAGTTAGAAGGTAAATATTTTCTCTTCTAGTCAGTTGAAACAACCGATGACATGACTGATGAATTGGCCATTAGAAAGCAAGTGTTCTGAGCGTTAGACCATTCTGTGTACGGTTTCCTCTCGCGCTTGGGGTAGGTCGGGTGGCATGCCTTTCAGTCAGGCCAATGTCATAATCACATTAGCTGACACACATGTCAGCTAATAATTGCTTCAACTGGTTGTTGAACAAGTGTATTTTATCACAAAACACAACGTAAAAAACACCATTATATGCCATTTATTTGCATTTCAATGCAGATAAACAAATGCTCTGTGCATTCACTTCCTACTGAACTGAACTCCTGTTGGTGTGTTCACGTAGTAGACTTCCTAGATCTGTGATTGGTCCATTGTGTATAACAGGTGCCTACCTAGCGGCTTAATCCAATTGTACTTCTGCAGCAGTGCTTCTAGGAGAACGAGTCAGCTCGGAGCTTCACTGCAATGAAGCAAATCATCTTCTTTGTTTTGGCCATCATGCTGCTCCCACATGCACAAGGTAAGGAACGCAACTGTTAATTAAACGATACCAAAGAAGAGTTTAAGCTAACTTAATTCTCCCCACTATTAAGGTTTCATAGCAACCGGACCTTTAGAGCTCCCTTACGCACACACTTTCCACTTGCTATTTCAGCATTGTGAAGAACAAGAACAAAGTAGGCCTATCTGATGTGTTTTAATGCTTGGTCAGATCCAACACAAGCCATAACGCTGCCAAAGAATGACTCCTTCCTGCACGCTGGGCTGACATTAACGAATGATGATGACCCATGAGCCATAAGGAATTAAGATGTTTATCGGAATCCCATTAATTCTATCTTCAGTGCGAAAGCAGGTGCCATCTGTAATGGGTGGATAGCTGTTTGTTAAACTCTACCTCCCTCGTCTGGTATAAAGTTAACTTTAACATACAGTAAGTGCCATCTGTGACTGCTGGACAAGGGAAACTAGTAGAGTGAATGTGAGTATCGTTTACATCAAGGTTAATCTCAGGCCATGTACTCTGTTGCCACGACCCAATTAGTGTAATTCTATTACGAGAGGCTGATGGATACAAGCCCCCCCTAGTCTTGCCTCTATTCCTGCAGACATGTCTGAGATGTCTGAAAGAGAGGAGCAGCCATGTAGGTAAGAGGGGATAAGGCAGGCAAGCCTTCTGTGTAACCCATCGCCGGGCCTGGAGAGCGGATAAGGTCTTTATCCACTGGTGGTGTGTGTTTGAAGCAGCCAGCGTTTTTAACTGGATAAACTCAAGGCCTAAATAGACACACATCCTATTAGACTAAGCACAGCAAAGCATTGTTTTGTATTGTCTTGAATCCTTAAATGTCTTGAAACATTAATGAAGACATTTTTTAGGCCAAATCCCCCTGATTTCAAGATATTCTCGTAGAGGAGAGAAATGAACGTTCACTTTAATTTTAATTAGGTCATTTATTTACAACGTGACATCGATTCAACAAGATGTGCCTTTGGCAGATTTTACAAAAGACTTTCAAAGTCTTTATTTATAATTCAGCGTTGAATACATAATGATAGATAATACATATACGCACATGTTATTGTGCTAGCATCAAACACATGCGCTTGCATGTGTAATGCAGATGGCTTGCGGTCACCTCCAGTAGGACCCACCACTGTCTTTAGTCCAACCTTGAACCTTTTATTATGTGTTAACCTTGCCTAATGCAAATCTTCCCTTGCCCGGTGGGTTGCTCAGGTGAGGAAGAGGAGGATCAGCCAGAGATCATAGAGGAGGTGGGCTTGGAGGATGGGCTGGAGTGTTTCCGCTGTGACCTGGGCTTCTGGGACGCCTGCTATACCACCAGGGTCTACTGCAGCCCTGGGGAGAGGTGCTTCACTGGCCGCGGGAAGGCAGGTGGGCCCCTACCACTGTGTGTGTGTGTTTGTGTGTGTGTGTACATGCTATTTGAAGGACGGTTTTATCCAAAGCACGAGTGCAGACATTGTTTGCATGGACCGCCCCAGTGGGAATCGTACTCCTGACCTTTGCAGTGTGACGCAATGTGTTGCATAAGTCACAATGATTGTTTTTTCCCGTCAGGTTAAATAATGTTTATATGAAGCTATAATGCGGAAACTGTGCTTCACTACAGTAATGTATCCTCCTCCCTCGCCTTCATTCTTCATCATCAGTGGAGTAGTGGTACAATAACCCAAATATGATCTTCTAGAGCGTAGATCTTCACCAGTCTTCTCCCCATGCCCTGCTACATCAAGGAGCAGGCCCATCAGTGTTATCAGCGGGAGCAGTGTTTTAATCGGTATAATGTAGGTTAACGAAGTATGTGTTTAATGCCATACTTGTGTGTAAGAACACAGATGTTAATGTGTGAATGCTTGACTAAATGAATATATGTTCATCAGTGTTCTTCTTCATCTTAGTTTTTACATCTTTCCGGTCAGCAGACAGACTACATTATATAATCCTGTGGGAGGGACAGCTTTGTGCTAATGAGCAAGTGCAAATATAATCAGTGTCTGCGAGCGAGGTGTAAACGGGCATTACTCCTGCTATGGCTGGTGTGTCTCCTTCAGTGGACCTGCTGGAAGTGAAGACGCTGGGCTGTGTGAAGACAGAGGAGTGCAGCGCCGAGACCAGCTTGGAGCTGTACCCCAACGCCACCCTCTACACCATGACCAAGCACTGCTGCGACACCGCCTTCTGCAATGCGGCGCACCCGGCGCGGCCCGTCGGCCTGTGCTCCTACCTGACGGCCCCCGCGCTCGGCCTCTGGTACCTCACAGGACCGCCCCCCAGACTGTACTAGCTCATCTCTCTGTTTCCCCACCGACGGACTGCACAGCCAGATGGTGGACCCGGCTGTCTGTTCAATGAGCGGCCTGACAGCCTCCATCAACTGGATGATGACTGAAGACAAATCAGTTGTCTTTGTTTAATGTTAAAGCTCAATAGCTGAAGGAGTGTTAATGTATTTATCATAATATTTTCTCGCCATTCCTTCCAGTAGGAGGGAGTCGTTTATCTAACCGTCAACTGCTGCTGTCAGAAACAGAATAAAAGGCTGGATCAAGTGCCAGATGGTGGAATGTGTTATTAACGCAGTATAATTGAATGCACTGCCAGACACACAGGCCACAATCCAATTTCTTTTATTGGTTGTTTTTCAAAATGTCTTTAATTGTACCATAAATAGTTTTAAACATTTATTGAAACTAGGTATACAGAGTGTTATTTTTAATAGGAGTTAAATAATTGTATACATGTCATTAGAAATAGATAATTTTCCTTAGAAAGCCAATAAAGTTGAATCAGATGTTTCATAAATTGTACAACTCCACCAAAGTTATTAACTAAATAGACCAATGCAACTTAACAACAGGACAGCAGTGTGTGCAGCCAGCTGTCTCTCCCTGCACTACTGAGGATCTCCAGCAGAGGGCAGGAGCTCCTCCTTCAAGAACTTCTGCAGATCCACATCCTTATCATTCAGGTCCACACTCAGGAACTTGTCCACCAGCCACTGACATCTGTGCAGATATTGTAAAGGCACACAGATCCAAACATGTTTTGGTGCCTTTAATGTCCTCTGTTGTATTTTTTAATAAACTTACCTGTTGGTATGTTCGTCCAATGAGTGTCTGTCCACTCTCTTGATGGTCTGTCCTGTTCTGTAGAGTTCAGAAACCTTGGCAGAAACATCAGTGACATCAGTCACACGTTGCTCTGGGACCAGAAAGGTTTGCGTTTGTGTGTGTGTGTGATAAAAAGGAGGCAAATGCATTATTTGCGGTTGCAATAGGCTTCATCTTCACATCTGTCTTCATGTCTTCACACATACATTTGTGCTGTGTAATAACTATCTAGCTATAACATAGCACTTATAGCAAACATAAAGTATTCTTAATAACTTTAATTTACATAATTTACAACCTATGACATAAAGTGTTACTGATGAGCCTGCTAAGTATCATGTGTGTGTGTGTGTGTGTGTGTGCGTGCATGCGTGTGCGTGCATACCTCCACCCCTCGCTGTACGAGGTTGGTGGGCAGGCCGGCCAGTAGAGCGATGTTGGCAGCGTAGCTGGACTGGCACATGCCCTCCTTCAGCTGGTACAGGAACACCAGCTCATCCCCATCCACCGCTGTCTCAAGAGTCTAAAACACACAATCCCTTACTCTGTTACCACCACAGATAAGGTTCAGGGTCACCCCTAAGAGTTATGACGTCATGAGGAGAGCTCTGCTGATGTTCGGCACTAACACAAATCGAAACACAATACAAATATCCATGGTATGGTTTGATTGTCCTCAGCGGTTTCTTGGAATAGGAGCATCTACTAAATGCTATTGAGCATTTTACTACACAGAGCCAAGGAATAGGACAGGTCATGTGCGTACCAGCAGAGAGAGGAGGCTGGTGGAGGGCAGCAGACCAAGCTGGAGTAGACTGTGGAAGTTGGTCGCCAAAAGCACGTGGGGAACCTTTCCAGGAACTTCTTCCAGCCAATGTGAGATCGATGCCGCCAGCAAGGAAAGCCCATCCACCTAGCATCATAATGAAGTGTTATATAATAACCCTAATTGTTATGTTTACACTAATAGTAAAACAAATTTGTTCAAATAAAGGAATGTTACACGTGCATATACATGTTTCTTACTGTGTTGGTGCCTTTTCCAAATTCATCAATCAAAATGAGAGAGTTGCCAGTGCTGCTGTTGATAGCATGGGCCATCTAGAATGTGAACCTTGCTGTTACAACAAAATACTGAATGGATTTCAGCATGTATGTGTGTAGGCATGTGTGTGTTTGTGTTAGACTGTGAGCTGTGATCAGTGGATGTTCAATTGACAAGAGAGGTTGAAGGGGTAATTAGAGACATGTAATATACATATTGTATTGTATAAACAATGAAGTGTGTGTGTGTGTGTGTGTGTGTGTGTGTGTGTGTGTGTGTGTACCTGATTGAGGTCTATCATGAAGGTGCTGAGGCCTACAGACACAGACTCCCTGCTCTGCATGCGGGTGAATATTCCATCCACCAGACCAATCTCTGCCTCCTTTGCTGGCACATCTGAGCCAATGAGAGCCATGAACACTGCCAAGCCCACCTTATTGAGTCAATTGAAGAGTACTTAGTAAGTTAGCGTATATGTGGTTAAATGTCTGACTTCTGAGGGTCACAATCCCCAAGTGGGTCACATGCTTGTCTGAGCTTGCATACAAAAATAGATTTTGATTTGGAAAACAAAAAACCAGGGTCACAGTGGCAGTCAGTGTGCAAAAACACAATCCGAAGGTCAGAGGCAGTGAAGTTGTTGTGCATCTACTCTACTTGTTTGAGGTAGATACTCTTGCCAGACGAGTTGGGCCCAGTGATGACCTTGACTCTGCCATTTGTCTCTGAGCTCTGGAAAGAGTTGGCCACAAACACAGGAGAGCAGAGCTCCAGCAGTGGGTGTCTGGAATACAAAGCCAAACCTGGATCTTAAACTTGCACTCATACAATGAAAGATGGAAGCATATGTGTCAGTTTGGCCATATAATCCTGATCAACTCTGTGTGTGTGCTCCTGTCTACCTGGCCTGTGTGAGAAGTATCCTCCTGTGGGCTGCTAGTTTAGGTGAGGTGTAGCCGTACTCCTGCGAGGCACTGCTCATCGCCATCAGGCAGTCCAGCTCTGCACTCAAATCAAGCACCTATACAGCACACACATCCATCTCACTACACCTCCAGATTATCAACTTTACAGCCCACACATCCACCTCAGTACACCTCCAGATTATAAACTTTACAGCTCCACATCCACCTCAGTACACCTCCAGATTATAAACTTTACAGCACACATCCACTTCAGTACACCTCCATATTATAAACGTTACAGCACACTTATCCACCTCACTACACCTCCAGAACATATACTTTACAGCACACATCCACCTCACTACACCTCCAGATTATTAACTTTACAGCACACACATCCACCTCACTACACCTCAAGAACATATACTTTACAGCACACACATCCACCACACTAGCCTCCAGATTATAAACTTTACAGCAAACACATCCACCTCACTACACCTCCATATTAGGTGCCACCGTAGTAGAAGAGTATAAGCAAAGGTTATGCGACAGCTACCTTGTACAGGGAGGGACTTTTCTCCAGGATAGCCGTCTGCAGCTGTGTCATGACTGCAGTCTCCATGTCTGACAAAAAGGTAACCAAACACATCTGCAGCCAAACTCAACACACTCCAGAGTCCATGGACTACACTCATTACCTGTGAATGATGGAACCCACAGAAGCCTCTTCCGACTGTCATACCTCTTATGTCACAGTGTAAGTCTCCCAGGAGGTCGTCTAGCTCTTTAGTTCTCTGGCTGCGATAGTGGAGACGCTCCTCCGACAGAAACTACACACACAATTACACATCCGTGCACACATAAACATGCATGAAAATACGCATGCTCTTACACACACACACACACACAAACACACACACACAAACGCACACACACATACAGATAACCAGATATCCATCCACTTTGGCACACACCATGAAGTCCAGACCCGCTATCTCAAAATCCTCCTTCTCCACCATGCTGGGCAGCCGGGGCACCGACAGCAGAAAGCCTATCTGAAGAGGAGTAGGATAACGTTTAACATTCATCATAAAATATCAAGCCACTTGATTCAGTCTGGGTTAGCCATTAATATTAAGTCTGCTATGCCAACGTAATCCCCTCACTGTGTGAGCATCTAAATCTAGCTAAACACTAGATTGAAGGTGTCTTCATTCAGGTACTGTGGCCACTGGTAGAATGAAGCAGTACCAGAGGAATGTAAATGACACAGCAGGAGGGCATGCGGGAGTCCAGGTGCTCCAGCTCTCTCCTGGCCACGTCCGTCAGGAAGTCAGACAGCCCCATCATCTTCCTCTTTTCTGAGGAGACAGTCCTTGCTGAGACCTCTTTCACTTTACACTTAACATTCATCCAATCGTATTTTGTTCTTACTGAAGACAGCTGTTGAACCAGCAGGTCCAGACTTACTCTCATCAATAGCAGGGTCCACGTTCGGCTTGATGGTGAAGCGGTTCTCCGTGGAGCTGCTCTCAAAGTCCACCTACACACGACGAAAACAGAACACAGATCACACATTGTGGACGGTTGATCCAAGGTGCCATGAATATAATATGCATGTCGGTCTTGGGTTTGTGTGCATAAGACAGAGCGCTTTAAAGATTTAAAAAAAGAGATGGGGAGTTCGAGGGACGATGGCATGACAGCAGATGGTTCTGCGTAACGAGAACTGACCACTTTGCTAATGAGGGAGGCGATGTGTTGAAGGTCATCAGAGAAACCCTCGCTGATCTCACGGAAGAGCCCAACAGACTGAGGCAAGACACGCACCGTGTCCCTGATGCACACTGCACTGTACACCGTCTAATGCGCACACACACACACATACACATGAACTTTATTTTGTGTTTTATATTTTGTTGGATTTGTGATTTTATTCTGTAAAGCGTCACACTTCCTACCTTGTAGAGACTCTGCCAGTCTGTTACTTTAGTGTGTGAGAGAGACATTCTGCGCAGGAGAGTCTGACACACACACACACACACACACACACACACACACACACACACACACACACACACACACACACACACACACACACACACACACACACACACACACACACACACACACACACACACACAGTTTCTGGTGTTAGCAGCTGTGATAGCAAAACTATCGTGGTGCAGGTGGACACAGCACTGCTGAAATGGAAGCGAGGGATCAGAGTGTACCGGAATGTTCCGGATGTTGCGCAACAAGGACTGCAGGGTGCCGGCTATGTCAGAGTTGCGCGGTGACGCAAAGAAGCGGATGGCCTCCTGCCTGCGGTGCAACACCTCCATGTTTCTGGTGGGCCGCAGGAACCACCGGCTGACACACGTGACACACAAGTGTTCAATCCACAACATATTCTTCAACCAGTTATCTCACAGCATACATTTCATCTATTTATTCTATCTATTCAAAAGAAGAGGAGGTATACCAAAAGAGGGCATGGTGGACTTTCATGGTTATTAATGAATGCCATCAGCACAATGCCAGACCTCAGTACTTTTGGAACTCTCTTCTGCCCACTGGTGCTTTAAGAATTATAGAATTATAGTAATTTGAAACTGAATGCAAAACAACTGGTTTGTGTTTATATCTGGGTGGTTCTGTGTCCTTGGCTGGTCAGAAAATATGGTATTCATCTTCACAACAAGAACCAGAACCACCGCAAATAACGCAAACAGGAGACCTGGATTGTTTAATTTGGATTAAATATAAACTCATTACGTATGTCCACCATAGTTATATTGACATAATGTTTTTCGTCTTCCAATCCTACCGCAGCAGTCTGGAGCCAAACTTGCACTTGCAGCGATTTAGTATCTCTGCAACCAAAACAGACACACACACTTAGGACATAGTATGTTTTGTAAGATATGACAAAAACAACATCTGAGAGAACACTGGCCCACTCCTCACGGCACAGGTCACATCTCAATACCATACAGACTCAAGCCCTCCTTCTCGCCAGACTGCATCTTGTACACTGAAGGGTGGAGCTCTGACTTGAAGATCTGCAGAACGCTGAAACACGTGCATTCGAAAAAAGAAATCCATATTCACTTATATTAAATATTGTTATATGATATAATCAATCATCAATATTTTTCCAAAAGTGATGTGCATGGACTCGTTAGAGCCGTCCTACCTGTATGTGTCTCTGTCCACATACACCACACCTGTTCTAGAATGGAAAAAAACACACAACAGTTGAGGCAGTTAGAGGACAACAGAGATCTTAATGAGACAGTTGGACTTCATTTAGCAGGTCCTTAATCTCCCTGTGGACAGACACCAGGGAACACAAGGATCAGAACACAAGGATGTGCTGGTGAGGAACGGCAGTCAATGTTGTTGAAACAGTTGGTTTGATGTTTTAGTAAGAACTGATTCACTGATATGACCTTTAAAGCAAAAACACTTATAAGTAACAGCACTATGACAGCGTGCCAAATATAACTGCGGAAAAACACTACTTGATTAGTTCCCACGCGAGTGCAATTTACTGTGAGTACTGAACATAAACAAAGAAACATATGCATCTATCAATGCAAATACTCTAAACATTTCAGAATCCATAGCTCCAAATGAACTGTCCATGGTAGGTTGTTTCCGTAAATACTCTGTGTTCTTGAACATGTGTATGTGTGTGTTTGTGTGTCTTACAATGTGTAGGTGTGAAACTGTAAGATCGGAACCCCAACACTGCTGTCCTCCAGCTCAACACCCACTCTCCTCCTGTCCAGGCATTTCAAGAGAGCACCTAATGACCGCAACTACCACACACATACACACACACACACAGCAGACATGCATGTAACCACACCACGGACAGAGACACACACACACACACACACTAACACAGGGGGTGACTATCCACACACTGATGGACGTATTGACAGGACATTGTGTGGGCAGTGAGAGCTCACCATGAGGGGGGAGTCGAAGGACATGTAGGAAGTGAGATAGGAGAGTCTCTCTGTGATGGAGGCAGGAAGAAAAGGAAGGTGGGCAGACAGAAGCCTCTGCTTACTGACCTCCAGACCTGCCACATAGGAGGCTTTCAGGGGCCTGAAGAGTCCTGTGATTCATCCATTCAACAACGCCATCTCAAAGTACATCAGACCCTTGCATGTTTATTAAAGGTTTAGTCAGATTTATTTTTACCGAAGTCCACATATGGATATGTGACCACTTCCGGTTTGTAGTCTGGAATTGACCCTGGGGTACATTAAAGGGTGAGGGGAAAACACAGAAAAGTATTTTAACATTGCATATGACTGATCTTTATATCATGTACTGGTATCTTAGCCACAATGATAATTTGTGTGTGGTATCAATACCCAAGAGCCACACAAAATTATTCCATTATTGTCTGCTCGAAATGGATAGTATGAAAACTATATATATTCCATTGATAAGACCAACCACGTCAGATACCACGTCACACTTCTCAGTCCCGATACCCAATACAATCCCGGCTGCTCACCCAATGTGTGCATGAAGTGCACCATGCTGCGTTCCTGCTTGGCACTCGTGATAATGACACGGGGACTTATCTCTTGGATGACTTCAAAACAACACAAAAGAAAACCGAGAAAGGACACAGATAATACTATCAGTACCAACACAAGGTTAGATTAATGTCCCCCCCCCCACACACACACACACACATATATATATATATATATATATATATATATATATATATATATATATATATATATATATATATATATATATATAAAACAAAAAGACATGTGGTAGCAGGGCAAGACCATGTTTGTATTTGTTGTTGTGTCACATCGCGTCCTTGCCATTATACCTCTTTCCAGCAGGTTAAGGTCAGTGCTGTCTGGTGTGTCAGCCATATAATGCAACGTATAATCTTTGCTGTCATAGAAGCACAGGCCCACTTGTCCATGTTGTGCCAACACACTCAGTATTACCTGTGCATACGGAAAAAGATGTGAACGAACATACAAAGGTGGTGGCATAAACCTGTTGACCAGTGGGGGTCTCTCACCTCAGGTGACTCTTCCTCCTCCTCATCTCCATTGAGGCTGGCCTGGTTAGTCACCTCCCTTCTGACAGCATTCTGCAGTGCCATGGTCAGTGTTGGGAAACAGCTGAAGGCTAGTCACTGAATCACTGGTCAACCAAAACAAGGTTTTAGCCGTGTGCTTTATTATTAGCTCCAGTGGCACGTACAGCTTAGCTCGTTTAAACTCACCAAGCTCGTTTTTTGAGGTATATTGCCGAAGTTGCAAGCTGGCTTTATAACCCAGAATGTATGATAAATTAGTTGAAAAGATGAAATGATCTTTCGTATAAATTACCGGTTATATTTATTCAGCCGTTTCGTGACGCTGCTAGTTTCCCGCGGCATTAGCCTCCTCTGCCAGATATCGTGTGACGTCACGTAGCCGGCTATGCATAATGCTCAAAATACCACACACACGGCATTGGTCTTAAAAGAGCATGTAAACCATTTATAATGTTATAACTCAAACCTTGTTTTGGTACAGGCTATGGGTTAATGTAGTACATTACACATTGTTCAGGCTATTCACAGCGTGAATAGGCCTACATATTTATTTCTATAGTCTTTATGTGCAGAAAACCACTCATCATCTATTTCCTCTTACTCGTCTTTGCGTTAAATAAGGAAAATAACATCAACAAAGGTCAAACCAAACACCATTACAATGGAAAGGTTCTTTATTTAGAATTAATAAATAGATACACATTGTGAAAAAAAGTATTTACAGCAAAATAACATATTTTAGATGTTTTACATACATCCGCTTTTACAAGAGATTTATACAAAAAATAAACACGCAAAAACACTTTATCAAACCAGTAATCATTGATTGATTCATTATCCCATAAAAGTAGTAAATAGTACTAGTTCAAATACCTCAGTAGTGTACATTTTCAGCTAAGGCCTATGTTTGTGTGTTCCATTGTATTCAGTTGTTGAAAGTTTGTGTGTGTGTGTGTGTGTGTGTGTTTGTGCGTGCATGCCTGTGTGTGTGTGTGTGTGTAAGTGTGTGTGTGTGTGCAGGCTATTGGTTTGGAACCAGGTATTGCTGGAGAACAGGGGGAATGGGCAGTGTGTTTGTGAGATTCTTCCTCTGTGGTCCCAGAGAGCGTTGGATGGTCAGACTGCAAAGAGCCATCAGGGCGGGGGGGTCGCCTAGATAGAGGGAAGAACAAGCCAGAAGGTAAGCCAACAACAATGCACTTGATTAGCCAGTAGCAGGTGTACTATAGTGTCTAGTAGACATCATGTACCACTGTCTACATGATGCAGGGAGATATGGATGACTTATAGGCCTAGCTCTGATCTATGACCCCTACGACCAACAGAACAGCTCTTTCCCTCTTTAGACCCTTTCAACAGAGGTATCATCGCAGGGTCAGGCAACAATTATGGATCTGCCTCTTTTATGTATCAGGGAATGAGAAGTGGACTAAAGCGACACCTGTGTTTGTCCATTGTATAAACTATTTGTAAAGGGTCTATTGTACATTTCTTTGCGGCATGTACTTATGCCTCAATACTATATATATACAATATATAACTCACTAGTGGCACCGTTAAGGTAGCGCAGTCGTATGGAGGCTCCGCCCCTCACACTGCTGACCGCAGGGAACAACTCCACTCCGTGAGGGAGGTCCTCGAACGCCACGCCGAAGAAGCTCTCCTCCACCATGTAGGCCAGTGTCCCTGCGTCGGCATCCAGCACCAGCAGTACGCGCTCTGGTATCTCCACGGCTGACCCTGAGCTCTTTAAACCAATCTCTGGCCCTCCCGCTCCCACACCCTGAGTGTTGGAGTGGACCGCTGGATACCTCCCCAGAGACTGAGCCCCATGCCAGAGCTGGTTGGTTCCCAGCTCCCAGCCCCAGGACTGGGGGTCCCCTCCCAGCAGGGCACTGTACCCTGACGCCTGCAGAGGGCAGTTAGCGCAGGAGACACCGATGACTGCGTGGCTCCCCCTGTGAGCAGGACTCCAGAGCACCTCCCAGACGTGCAGCCCAGCGCTCACCCCCTCCGCAGCCCTCACCCCGTCACTGCTCTGCTCAACAGGCGTGCGGGTCACTTCCTCCCGACAGGGAGACAACAGGAAGTGAGGAGAGCAGTGAGAGGTGCTCCAGTGTGATCGCACGTCCCCTGAACCAATGGGAGAAGAGTGCAGCATGACTGACAGGCGAGAGGAGGTTGGGACCGCCAGTGTTTCTATGGCTGATGAAGAGGAGGCGGGGCCATCATCTGTCATCTCTGACATCCAAACCGATAGTAGGAGACCCATGAGTGACAGTTCCACGCAGTTCTTAATACATGATGGTCCCTGACGCTCTTGAATCAGAACTGTGGAATAAGACAAACATAACAGTTACCTTTTAGGAGAAGATATTGAGATATTGTTTGCATAAAACTGAAAAGAAATAGAATAAAGGGGAATACGAGGCAAGTAAAGCAGTAAGTAGACTACAGTAGACAAAGCTTAATGATACTCAATACTAATAACCCATTAATATTAATGAACCTTAGAACCTGCATAATAATCATAATAATAACATCCAATAATCCTCCAATATCCTGTACACTTCCTGGTGAGAGAAAGAGGTTTGCTATAACAACTATCTAGGCTCCTGTCGTTAACTTTTTGTTTTAAGGCGTTATTTATCCTAAAATTACCAAGCAGTCGGTTCTGTAGCTCCTCTGGTCGAGTGGATAACCGTAATTCCAGTGCAGCCTTTTAGAGAGTTTATCAACTGTTTTTCATCGCTGCTCTGTACCGTAACCGCATCATGGGTCCAGTGAATTTATGGGAACAACCCAGTCCTGCAGCCAGAGGACGCCAAGAGGACCCACGTTGCCAAGGACATACGATATCTGGACGACGTCATGTGTTATTATACGATGGCTATTTATAAACAAAGGTCGGATAAATATTACGCAAAAAAAAAGCCCATTGGAGGAATCCAGCTAATTCTACGACGCTATACCGGCATGCAGCAACCACTTTTCCATGTAGAAGAGTATTTGTGTCCACATCTACCTCGTTCTGTAGTGAATACACACATACACCGCAAAAAAAACAAAAACGATCAAACTAGGACTTTTAATTGCAAGAAATAAAAAAATAAAATAAAACCAAAACCGACTCATTATTCTGGATGGCGCACGCGCAAAACAGTTAAAGTGAGGAGAAGATGGAAGGCGCGAGCCTCTTCCGTACCCTGACGTGACGTCTATGACGTCTTCAGACAGCGTACACCAGAGGTCACTACATTTAAAGGTCTCATGGCATGCTACTTTATGGATGCTTTAATATAGAAATTAGTGGGCTCCTAACACAGTATTTGAAGACGTTCCCGAAATTCAGCCGTTGTGCGGAATTACAGCCACTACGAGTCAGTCGCATATTGAGCTTTCCCCTAACTCGCCGTTTCTGTGTCTGTAGCTGCAAATGAGGATGAGAGAGGCAGGTCAAGGAGGAGGATTGGGCAAGCCCCCAGGAACAGTGCATACTTCCGCCATCCACCAGTGCTCAGCAGCCAGGCCTGGTATTGTAGCTGTTTAAGCGGGAGGGATTCAAGGGGCCCAAAAGCAGATATCTCCGTTCACTCCAATACAAGTGGGGAACAGGAATGTGTCTGGATATCAATCAAAGGCTCATAATTATCTTTATACCATGTACTAATAAAATGTAAGTTTTCTCTTTTCAAAACACCACCTCAAGTGTTTTATTTTTTTGAAGGAGAAGGAGGGGTGGGCAGCTGAAAGGAGTCGTAGTGAAGCAAATGTTGTTTCGGCCTGGCATCCGAATGGGCTCAGTCCACACTTCCGTTAACTTCTCTTGTCCGAGGTTTTTCCTTTTACTTTACATGAATGACATTGATGGTTTTTAGGCACTGTGTTGACTTTTTATCACTTAAAGTCGCTGAGGGATGCGTAGACAGACCCCTCGCTTATGATGCTACACTGCTAACAATGCTAGACAAAGAGAATATTTCTGCGTCCGGCACGTCATGCACTAGGGCGTGGCTGGCTCCCATGATGCGAAAGCAAATCTGTCCTTGATGTAGTGATGGATTCAATGATTCTTTTCCTTGATTCAGTTTGCGTCGTCAGTTCGCCAAGAAGGGTCGTTCAGAATTGTTTGTTTGTTCGTTTCCGGTAGCGGTGAATCGAATCATGGAATGCACGGTTCTCAGCTGAGTCAGCTCCTCCCTCGTTCTCATTCTCAGACGATCGTGGAAGTCGGTCATCAATCAACACAACATTACAACTTTAATAAAACGCAGCGGGATGGGGGTTGTAGTTGATTATTGGATGTTTAAAAATCAGCAAGATAATATATTTGATTTAGCAATGATGGTGGGGGACCCGGTTGGAGAACGAACCATAAGAGAATGAGAGAGATTGACGAGACATTCAAATATTTGATTAATCTGCCATGACACAGAAAGTACAAAGACAGCATGCATTTACCATTTCACTGATATTGAATCGTATCATCGTACGCTCGCTCACTAAGCCTCTTCCCTCTTCACCACTCACAGTCAGTGAACGAACAGCAAGTCATGGGTCTGGGAGGAGTTGAGTCTGAGAACGAATGAGACGAACGAGAGAGAACAATCAGTTCGGTTCGTTATTTTTAAAGATTCGTTCATTCGAACTGATTCGGTCGCGAACGACCCATCACTACCTTGATGTTGCCCTGTGTAACAGGGTTAGAAATGTTAGTTTGAATTACTACAAAATTTATGTTTATAATGATGTATCGTTTTATTGCCACCTGGTGACTGAATGGTGCAACGATCGATTGTCCATTTCACCCATCGTGCACGCCTCCACAAATAAATATATCTAAGCTGGAGGTGAGTACGCGTGAGCGATGTGGCCAACAATATTAATGTGTTTAATGGTTTTGGCTCGTTCTGTACCGACCAGTGTTGTGTATTTTGAATGTAAATATTAACTGTATGTAATAGGAAAGTAACAGACATTGATGTGCAGGAATGACAATGATTATATTTAAAGTAGTACTCCCGACCGCATGTTGAGCTAAAGCTAATTGCTAGCTGTGGGCTCGCTAGCGGGATCTCGGTTATGTTTGGTTTTTATTTTTGATTATAATTGTTACTTTTTATTGCACAGGTCTGAACATAGATGCAGTTGCTGATGGTTGACACCATTTATGTGTTGCCATTCAAACAGGTGGGCTTTCATAAATGTGGGATTCACATGTTGTTACATAAATTAACCACCATACGATCACGTGTTTTATTCCAGATGTCTATATATATGTATGTATGTATCTATCTGAGCACAGATAAATATATCGATTGAAGAATGTGCGTGTGTGTGCTGGGACCACTTTATCCAGGACGGCAACTTCGGTCAGAGAGTAGACGCATACACAGGGAACAGTTTTTGTTGTTTATATATCTTGAACAGGCGAATGACATCAATGATGGCTTCAATGAATAATCAAATGAATGAAGGAATGAATGAATGAATGTATGAATGGTTTTCTGTAAGACAGAATAAGAAAATAGACAAATAATTATTACGAAGATTTACATACTAAAACACCGGGCTTTAGTACTAACAACATCCCATAAATGCTATGTAAACATAACTGGCATAAATAGCTTCAACATACACACGTTAACACAGTGCAATATAACAGTCGACAACGGCCCGGCAGAGTGACGTACACATATGCAATGTCTACACGAGGTGCAGGCTTATAAAAAAGCTGCCCGATTAGTGAGTGAATCAACTAACACAATAGCGGAAACCAGCTCAAACACACAAAATCACGGCCACTATATGGAACAGAATTGCGGACTGCATAATACATTTATCCTACATAAATATACGTTGTTCAGTATTAGCTCACTCTTCAAAAACGCATTCTCTGTCGTGGCAGGTTATGCAATCGAGGCGCAACAAGCTCTGACGTAGCCTCATGCACCTAGTAAAACTCTAGGACCCTACCTGGACCGGACCTGGGCTGTCCCAAGTGCCTGAATAGAAATAACAATGTACATTATATATATATATATATTAGGGCTGTCAAAATTAACGCGTTAACGCAGGGTGATTAATTTGTGGAATTAACGCATTAATTTATTTAATGCATTAACGCATGCGCAAAATGACCCGCCCAATATTTCCCGCTCCAGCACTTGCCGCCGCTATTTGCCGCTCTAGAGTTTTGACTGAGACACAAGATGGATACTGAACCGAAAGAAGTTGTTGGCCCTTTGGATGGAAAGTTTGAATTTAAAAAAAACAAAGATGGAACACTTAACAAACAAGCAGTGATTTGCACACTCTGCAAGAAGGAGTTTTCGTTTCACTGAAGCACTTCCAGCCTAAAGTACCATATCAACGCTAAGCATGCATTTGTCGGCTCTTCAAGTTCTGGGGCAAGACCAGGGGGCTTAGTTCAGACAACGCTCACCGAAGGCCGTGCATTAAGTAAGTCTATTTCTGAGAACTTGACCCAAAAAATTGCCAAATGGATTGCAAAAGACTGTCGGCCGATTAATATTGTCGAGGACAAGGGCCTCGCGGAAGTGTTACAAGTTGCTTCACGCGACGCATTCTACAAGCCACCGTCAAGAGGCACAGTAATGACTAAAATCCACGACCTCTACAAAACGGAAAAGAAAAAGAAAGAAGAGGATTTGGCTGTAGCTGACTATGTCGCCCTGACAGGAGACCACTGGACCTCTGTGAGTAACAACAATTACCTGGGTGTAACTGCACATCATATCACAAAAAAATGGTAACTGAAGTCGTTTGCGCTAACTACAATGAAAACAGAAGAGCGTCACTTTGCAGAAGCATGTGCAGAGCAGTTCCTAACAGTAGCGCGCAAGTGGGAAATAGAACGAAAAGTCACAACTATAGGGACCGACAGCGCACGCAATATGATCGCTGCGGCTAGACTTTTGACATTTGAGCACATGCCTTGCATAGCTCACATCCTACAGAGAAGCATCACGGTGAGCCTCTCTGACAGCGGATTTGTGCGTGCATTGTCCAAGTCTCGCAAAATTGTGGGCCACTTCAAACACAGTCCGGCAAACACCGCGGAGCTTCAAGCACAACAAGCTGCCCTTGGACAGAAGCAGGAGCCGCTGGTCCAGGACGTTCCAACACGTTGGAATTCGACGGTGGATATGGTCAAGCGTCTGAACCGCAATCAAGCAGCAATAAAAGCAACCCTGGACCAACAGCAGCACAAACTCATTATGCTGACACCACCAGAATGGGACAAGGTGCAAAGACTTGAGACTCTTCTAGAGCCCTGTCGGTAAGTAATCCACATATTAATTATTAATAGGCCTATAGTTTGAAATAAAGTGTAATTAATTAAATTGAAATTATATGTTACCTTTTTGTAAACTACCAACTTCTGTTGTAATCACTTAATGATGTGTGTGTGTGTGTGTGTGTGTGTGTGTGTGTGTGTGTGTGTTTCATTCAACTGCAGGTATGTAACTGAGATCCTGGGTGGGGAGGCCTATGTATCCTGCTCTGTTGTACTGCCTGCCCTCTGCCACTTGCGTCGTGTAATGGAGGTCTCTGATGAGGACCCTGCATATGTGGTGCGATTTAAGACGGCATTCAAAGAAGACCTAGCCTCCCGCCAAGAAAAGACCAACAACACATGGCTCAAGCTTGCAACGGCCCTGGATCCACGCTTTAAAGACTTTGCCCAAGAGTGAAAGAGAAGAGGTGTGGACCACACTGGGAGGCATGCTGCATGAACAATCACCAAGAAGGTCTCCACAGACCTCTGAAGATGGGCCACCCAAGAAGAAAATGAGCCTGCTCCTACAAATGTGCTCAGATTCAGATTCTGATGAGGAGGTGCAGCCTGGCAGAGACATACACAGGTACAGGGCAGAGCCCTGCATTAGTATGGAGGACTGTCCATTGCAGTGGTGGTCTGCTCATTCAGGAGCCCATGACAAGCTGGCCCTGCTGGCTCGCTAATATCTAGCGACTCCTGCATCCACAGTTCCATGTGAAAGACTCTTCTCAGTGGCAGGCCACATCGTGCAAAAGAAACGGTCAGCCTTACTTTCAGAAAATGTCAGCCAGTTAGTTTGCCTCAGCAACTGGCTAAAAGAAGAATAGCCAAGAGACACATTTTATTGTACGAAGGTGTGGTAGTTTGTTAATTTAAAAAAGGGAAAATGTTCAACCAATGTTTAACCATTCTAAACTTAGCAATGGCTAAGATGCCCATAACGTTTGGGATGACTTTTATCTTTAAGTTTGATTAAAAAAATAAAAATAAAAATGTTATATGCTCATAGGCATTGCAAAGAGACTGGCACAAAACAAAAATTGAAATATGGTGTGGTATGTTTAAGTTCGATTTTTCATTATTAATAACACCATCATCTGGATTCTTTCATGAATAAAAGAACATGCTAAATGCCTATATATCCACCTTCTGTCATTTATCTTTCCGTTCCTACAACAATATACAGAGAAATTCAGAAATTCCGGGCATATTTATGAATGGCAATTAATCGTGATTAATCGTGATTAATCCACAGCTACCCTGTGATTAATCAGATTAAAATTTTTAATCTATTGACAGCCCTAATATATATATATATATATATATATATATATATATATATATATATATATATATATATATATATATATATATATATATATATGCGATACGATATAACAAACTAACAGAGAATTTACAACAGCCACCCCCTGAATAGCATGGCTATTATGTTAACAAAATAAATTCCCTAAGGTGCTACAGAAGTCCCTGGATCGGCGTTGGCGTCCAGAACAGCTGGCAGCTGGACAAGGCGTGCTACTGGTCGCAGGTAAGTCTTGTCCCCCACTTGGACCTCAGCCGACCGAATGCATCCATCGGCACTGGCATTCAACTTGACCACCTTCCCAACGGGCCAATGAGCACGTGGCAGCTAAGGATCGATGATCATCATGACAGTGTCCTGGAGTAGATCATCAGTAGGTTTGCGCCACTTCTGGAGGACATGAAGAGACGGTAAGTAGCTCTGAGGAATTGTGTCCAGAAGTGATCCACCATCATTTGAAAATGACGCCACCGTCTCCTGGTGAGGGTCCGGAGCGTGTTGATTCGTTGCTTGGCAAGGCTCTCTTGTAGCTGTGGTTCCTTTGCAGCAAACGCCTCCTTCAGCTCTCTCTCTGCACCTCGGAAGTTTGTTCCCTGATCAGAGAGTACCTCGAAACGGGTGCCTCTACGTGCGATGAATCGCCTCAATGCTAGGAGGAAGTATTGACGGATCAGCGTCAATACTATTTAGCAGATCCAAGTGGACACATCGAGTGGTGAGACATTTAAATATGACACCCCATCGTTTCTCACTGCGCCGCCCGACCTTGATGACGTATGGTCCAAAGCAGTCCACTCCCGTCGAGAAGAACGGAGGCCTGAAGATCCGCAGGTGGGCAGGAGGTAGGTCCGCCATTATTGGAACCACTAGCTGCCCTCTCTATTTCCTGCATTCCGCACAAGTCCTCTGATGGTGCTTGATAGCCTGTCACCCACGCAGGACCCAGTACTTGCGCCTGATCTTGGCGAAGACCCTACCGGGCCCTGGGTGGAGTAGTCGTGCATCCACGTCCTTGATGAGGAGTCTTGTTAACGCATGGCAGGGATCGAGAACTATGGGGTGGATGTCAGTAGAACAGGAGGTGTCCATACGACGAAAGCGTCCACTGACTCGGATAAGACCCATTGTCGGATCCATCTCCGGTGTAAGCGTACTGAGCTTACTGCTGGGCAGTACTGGTTTGCCAGCCCTGAGACACTTAATCTCTTCTGGGAAGCAGTCCGCTTGGCTGGCCTTCAGCAGGAGGGCTTCTGCATCAAGAAGGTCCGATTGAGGAAAGGATGGGTCAGCCGCTGCCCCATTAAAGAACTGCTGGGTGGCGTTGACCAGGTCTGTCCAGCTGTCGAACTGTGTGACGTCTGGTGTTTGAGGTGCCAGACTCGTCTGGGTGAGACAACAGTAGATACTTTGCTTGAGCTCAGCAGCATCTTCTGGCTCTGTGGAGGTGGGAAGCGATGGCCAATGTGATGGAAAATCCACATGTTGTATTGTTTTTGTCTATCTATGAACTTAAGTTTTGTTACTATTTTGTGTGATGCATATATATTGCCTGCCTTCTACACTCCTTGTAGGCCATCTAAAGTGTGACCCTTTGAGTTTTGTGTGATGCATTTTATTTCCTGCCTGTTCCTCTCCTTTCGTGTGATGTAATCTGTTTCCATGCAATCCTTTGATGTGTGGGCCTGTTCCTCGACCCCCTGGCTAGCGTCGAGGAAGCAAAAGGCTACATGGCACGGCCGCGACCCCCTTTAATGGCATCCTGGGGAGCTTTGATTGTAAAGATTACCATCTGGTAAACAAAGGCTTTTGGTTTATTGGGGGACAGACCCCCTCCAGAGCCCAACCCAAGTGAATAAGAACTCATTACTTGGAATACTTGGTGGACATCTCCTAGCATACCTTTAGAGTATGAAGTAAGACGCAGGGCGAACTCCCATCTGAGGCCTCAGATTATTATTATTGTATGCCTGTTTTTATTATTTGTTGATGCATATTGAGATGTATCTTTGTTCATACTTTTATTACAAATATATATGAACAGCAATTGCCTACAAGTATTGTGTGCTTTTTGCATCTAAATATCTCACCTGTCTTAGACGCAATATCTGATAGAGAAATGCCACAACACCAATTTTTAGGTGGACCACGGAGGAACGATGGCCTTTGAATCCACCGATTTGGTGCCGCCAGCTCAGCCAAGGTCTTGCCGCAGGTGAGATCGTCGGCTGGATTGTTGGCCGTGTCCACATATCGCCAGGTGTGCAAGGATGTCAAGTCCTGAATCTCTGAGACTGGTTCCAACGAAGACCTTGAACCTGCAGGACTCGGATGTCAGCCAGGTTTAGACGGTGGTGGAGTCAGTCCAAAGGAAGGTCTGGGTGATGCTTAAGGTGAGCTCTCGATGAATGAGGGAGGACAGCTGGGCTCCTGTCAATGCTGCACAGAGCTCTAGTCGTGGCATCGACTGCTGGTGCTTTGGGGCCACCCTAGACCTTGCCATAACGAATGAGACATGGACAGTGTCATCACTCTTCGTTGTGAGGTATACTACCGAACCGTATGCCTGTTTGGAGGCGTCACAGAAGACATGCATTGTATACTCTATGGCTTCAGTGGCGATGTCCTGTGGTGAGTAGGTTCGCGGTAGGGAGATATTTGCCAGCTCGGGGAGATCCCTCTCCCAACTGGACCAGGCCTCGAGGATGTCAGGAGGAAGGTTTGGGTCGTCCCAGCTCCTCTTCTTCGCCCACAGTTTCTGGACGAGGACCTTGGCCCGCGTTGTGTAGGGAATGATGACTCCAAGAGGATCATATTGTCTGGCCAGCACCTTGTATACGTAGCACATGGTGGGAATCTCGCTCTCCATCGGCTTGGGCTTGTAGCCAAGTTGATCGGACAATGCCACCATAGGCATAGAGCTGGTTCCTGAGCGTTGTTGCTCTTCTCAGCTAGCCATAGCTCTTTGCTCTCTGATCTGGCAGTGGAAGGCAGATGGGAGTCAACAGATGGGAAGTTACTTGCCCACTGCCGGATCTCGAATCCTCCCGAGGCTAGACACTGCCGCATCTTGTCCACGAGGAGCTTGACAGACTCGGGTGTTGAAAGGCTCTGGAGACAGTTGTCCACTTAGAAAGACCGCGTGGTCTTTGACGTGCTTCTGCAGCGCAAACGTTGTGCAGCATGGGCTTCTTGTTGATCGTACCTGAAACAGAACATGACGACAGAGACAGACAAGACTAACAGAAAACCAGTGGCAGCTAGGATCCGGTAGGAGAGACCGTGACAGTACCCCCCCCCTCTACGGGCACCACCTGGCGGACGTCTGGCAGTAGGGTGAGCATTATGGAAATCCGAAATCAATGTATCATCCATGATCATACTCCGTGACACCCATTGACGGTGTTCTGGTCCGTAACCCTCCCAGTCCACCAGGTACTGGAAACCACGCCCCCTAGGACGGACGTCCAGCAACCGCCGGACCGTCCACGCCGGGTGATTGTCAATGACGCGCGGTGGAGGTGGCGCAGGCGTAGCGACCGCCAGAGGGCTGGAGGAGACAGGCTTGATCAATGACACATGAAAAGTGGGGTGAACCCGAAGAGAGGGAGGGAGCCGGAGACGCACAGCACAAGGGTTTATGATGGCCTCGATTTCAAAAGGTCCAATGAATGAGGAGCGAGTTTCCGAGACGCTACCCTCAACTGGAGATCCCTAGTTGAGAGCCAGACCCTCTGGCCGGGGACATAATGAGGTGCCGGTGTCCGATGGTGATTGGCCTGTCGCTGGGAGCGGGTGGAAGCCCGAAGCAGCGCAGCCCGAGCCTTGTTCCATGTTCGTTGGCAGCGTAGGATGTGGGACCGAACTGAAGGAACAGCAATCTCTGCCTCCTGCGAGGGAAACAGCGGGGGCTGGTAGCCCAGGGAGCAGAGAAAGGGAGACATTCCGGTAGAGTCATTTCTGTGTGTGTTGTGTGCGTACTCAACCCAGGGAAGGTGAAGGCTCCACGAAGCAGGATTGGCGGCTGTGACGCAACGTAGCATGCCTTCCAGTTCCTGGTTTGCCCGCTCCGCCTGGCCGTTGGTCTGTGGGTGATATCCGGAAGAGAGACTGGCCGTGGTTCCCAGAGCCAAACAGAAGGCTCGCCACACCTGGGAGATAAATTGGGGACCCCGGTCCGAGACGATGTCTGCAGGGATGCCGTGTATCCGGAAAACCTGAGAAATCATTAGCTCTGCAGTCTCTCTTGCAGAGGGAAGTCCGGGTAGGGCGATAAAGTGGGCTGCCTTCGAAAAACGATCAATAATGGTGAGTATGGTGGTGTTACCTCTGGATGGAGGGAGACCGGTAATAAAATCCAGGGCGATGTTGGACCACGGACGACTGGGGACGGGAAGCGGACGAAGCAGTCCCGACCGGGGTTTGTTGGTCGTTTTGCTGCGCGCACAGGTGGTACATGCGGCGATGCGGCTGTAGTTCCTGATGAACCTTCTGTAGAAGTTTGCAAATCCCAGGAAGCGTTGGAGCTGCTTGCGATTGGTGGGAGTAGGCCAATCAGCTACAGCAGTTACCTTCCCTGGATCCATCTCCAGCCTCCCCTGGCCGATAATGAATCCCAGGAAGGTCACAGACGGCACATGGAATTCGCATTTCTCCGCCTTGACGATTAGCCGATTCTCCAAGAGATGCTGCAGTACTTGACGGACATGCAGCTTGTGTTCTGCGAGGGACCGGGAGAAAATCAGGATATCATCAATGTACACAAACACAAACTGATGGAGCATGTTTCTCAATACGTCATTGACCAGGGCCTGAAATACTGCAGGAGCATTTGTAAGTCCAAAAGGCATCACCAGGTACTCGTAATGACCTAATGGGGTAGTGAAGCCCGTCTTCCACTCGTCCCCTTCTCGGATGCGGACCAAGTGATAGGCGTTACGGAGGTCCAGTTTGGTAAAAACTGTACCCCCCGCAGAGGAACAAAGGCAGAGTCTATGAGGGGCAACGAGTACTTGTTCTTAACCGTTATGTCATTGAGTACCCTATAATCAATGCAGGGGCGAAGGGACTTGTCCTTCTTGGAAACGAAAAAAAACCCTGCTCCTACCGGTGAAGATGAGGGGCGAATATATAACAGTTTTACCCAGCAGCCATCAGACTGCTGGCAGAGGACATTCAAGCTGGACTGACAAACTATACCCCATCTTAGACTCTGACTCATTGAGACGCACACATGTGTTTAATATTATGTGCTATTCTATTTTAAATATCATTGACTCAGTGAACCACACAAGAATTCCAATGCCCATGTGCACCTGTACTTGGACAAATGGCAAAACTAAACTAAACTGAACTGAATTAACAAAGAAGTGTACAACACTTGCATTACAGTGTGTGTAATCACACACACACACACTGACACACACATGTGGCGCTCGCACGGTCATAGCTCATTGTCTCATTGGCAGGCCAAATTCTTTGGGCGGGCAAGGCACAGAAAGGAGAGGTAACTTGGCCACTTATGACAACATATGGGGCCACATTCCAAATCAACGCGCCTGAGCTTCCATTTTTTCAAAGGCGAGCAGGATATCTAGTGCTTGTTTTACACCGAATCCAAGTTTTAGCCACTGGAGGATGATAGGCAGGCTAGGGGAACTCATATTAATGTTAGAAAACCTCATAAAATGAGATTTTCATGCCATGGGATCTTTAAACAGCCTACCTGTTGATTTGGTCTTCATAACAAAAAGACGAAGAAATAAAAAATACATATATGTTTATGCTGTGAAGTGGGGTCAGTGTTAAAGGAGAGGACAGTTGGCAAAATACTGCGGTGTCATCCCTGTTTTAATACAGGATCAATTTAATTAAGACCTCAGCTATCCTTTGTAATCACCTGCCAACGTTTGTAACAATGCCTGACAAGCTCAGCCCAAACCATTATTGGACACAAATTCCTCAACAGTGGATTTTCTGTAAGGAATTAGACCCAATAAAAATATATACTAAAAATAGAGCCACATCTTATTTATATTGGGATGCCTTTAGAATTTCAATTTTCTTTTTAAATTATAGCCTTTATCCCACTACCCAACTATTAGACCTATATCCACGGAGACAGGGGTACTTTATGGATTTTTGAAATAAAGCCAATGAGTTAAAACATAATAGGTCTGGTGCTGAATGTATTCTTATAAATTATTAATACATATGTTAATATTTGTTAGGTATTGAATAATTACAATGTATTGCCGACAGGGGCGTTTCTAGGTTTCATAAACATCTGGGGCTTAGCCCAGAGGGAACAAAAAGATTATTAAATTTTTTGTATGCATTATTGTGCATGCTAATTTTTTCATAATGCTTTACCTAAATAAACAAAATACGCTGTGTATTATAGCTTTAAATAGCTACCTGACTGCTGTGCTGCTTATCCCCAGTGGCGATCTTAGCCCTTTGGGGGCTCCAGGCGAACAGTTATTTGGGGGCCCCTGCATCTACCGGGCTAATGTACCTTATATCGCATAATGAGATACTCCAAACAAGGGATGAACAAAAGTCACTATCCTTCTTTCATGCAAATGTTAATGATTTATTTACCTTAGGTTTCCAGTAGGGGGTTGGACAGGGCATTGTGATCTATTTTGTGTCACCTGAAAAAATGAAAAAATGCATACCAAACAATAAGAACAATAATGGGGACACATATAACACTGACTGTTAACCTAAGATGTCATCATTTACCTCTTCAGTCTCAATGTTTATTGCCTCTCCTTTCTCTCAGTTTGTTCTCATCTGTGAACTCTCTCGTGATGAGCGTAACATGGAATAGTCCATGTAGTGCCAACTGAAGGGGGGTGCACACGGAAAGACCGTCAAAAGATGACTAATTAGACATCCCGATGCCTCTATTGTGAAGAGATTTTTATAAAAACAATAAACATGGGGACAAAATATAAAGAGGTCATTTTGGTGGCCCCAAAAGGCCTTCAATGGGGCCCGGGGCTTCAGGCAAATGCCTAGTTTGCCTAATAGTACAGCCCACCCCTGCTTATCCCCAAACATCTAAAGTTCCATTCAAGTTATTTCAGAGTAAAATGAAGTGAAACAGACCTTACATATGTATATATATATATAAAGATATATATATATATATATAAAGATATATATATATATATATATATATATATATATATATATATATATATATATATATATTTATATACAGGGTGCGATTTGTGAAAAAACCAGAGGGGGGGATAATTTTGAGAAACATTTTAAAATGTTTCAAAATGAAGACGGACCCTGTGTATTTTGGTTGTTAATTATTACGATGTAATGGTGAAAATACTTTGGGTGGGGGGGATAATTTTTATCCCCACCGAGGATAAAAATAATTCAGCAGAGGGTAGGACGTGTAAACCAGAGGGGGGGATAATCCCCACCATCCCCACCGGCAAATCGCACCCTGTATATATATATATATATTAGTGCTGTCAGTTTAACGTGTTATTAACGGCGTTAACGCAAACCAATTTTAACAGCGTTAATTTTTTTTATTGCGCGATTAACGCTCTCGTGACAACAACTAGTCACGTTAGAAAAACTACAACCCCATACCGGATCTAGCTACACCGGAAACAAAACAACAAGCACGCCGCACAAACTTGTTGGTGCAAGCAAGGATAAGGAGCGGGTAAAAAACTCCATAAAGTGTGTGTGTGTGTTTGTGTGTCACTCTGTTCAAACCTGCACGAGAGTTCAATGTTGTCGTAAGCTGTTACGTCTTTCTGACCAATCGCAGTTCAAGTCCCACCTGGGCTGTACCACTTCGGGAGGGGCCGCTCAGTTACTCCCCTCTAGACAAAATCGACTTGGTTGAGACGTTGACAGTTTGTGAGTGGCTGTTGCATCTGAGAGGTTGCGGGCGCACAGCTCAGGCTGCCGGACAGCACTGCAAGGAACTTTTATAAACGCAATATTGTTATCCCGCAGTAATCAGCCCGACAGCCCCGAAACGTTAACGCCCCACCGGGAATTCGCCTGACTCTCCCGATTACCGCTCCGCCACCGTGTGTGTGTGTGTGTGTGTGTAGGCGTTATTCGATAGCCTGGTAATGTGTATAGGCCTACGTACGGTAAGAATATTCATACTGGTTTGAATAATAAATGTTATAGTATTTCCCATCTTTGCTGAGCAACAGT
Organism: Pollachius pollachius; assembly: GCF_949987615.1. Classification (NCBI taxonomy): domain Eukaryota; kingdom Metazoa; phylum Chordata; class Actinopteri; order Gadiformes; family Gadidae; genus Pollachius; species Pollachius pollachius. The sequence continues at coordinate 30,446,141 of NC_136934.1, read as the reverse complement.
TTTGTTTGAAAGTTCAGTGATTGAAATAAATAAAAGTCTGGGCTATTGAAGTTTTATGGTAGGCCTACCACTGTCATGCACCTACCCGATGTTAAGTGGACCGGGTTGAATTCACTGCGGGTCTCTTTTCTTATATCCATCTTACCAAATATATTTTATTACTGACCTTCTCAACACTCTCTGATCTCACTAAAAGGCTAGCAGCATGAAATCAAGGGATATTTACGATTAATTGCGAGTTAACTATGACATTAAAGGGATTAATCGCGATTAAACATTTTAATCGCTTGACAGCACAAATATATATATATATGGATCTGAATGGGGATAGGATAGGTTAATTCACTTAGTGGTAGTAAATAGTCTGGTTATGTTTTTGAGATGTCCCTGGAATCCCCATGTTTCTTTCTAAATAACTGATCATCAATCATTTTATCACTTCTACACTGAATTGAATTAATGTATTACATAGTTACCAGTAAATAATACATATTGAAGAAAGAATATATATCTATATATAATTTTTTTTTTACCAAAAATTATATTCGGGGCTAATTAAATTATATCCGCGGCTTTAGCCCCGAATAAAACAGCCTAGTGACGCCACTGATTGCCGATGAGCGTACTAGGTCATATTGCTCAGAGGCTGCAGCGCTTCTTACACCAATACACACTATGTCCTGCAGGGGGCGGCAGAGCTCCATGCAGGACGTGGGTCTGACTAGGGCAGGAGCCGTGTAGCCGCCTGTTGGTGCTGCGCTGCCTGGCCATAGGTATGGGAACGGGGCTGTGTCTTCCCTGAACCTAAAACCAGCGGAGCAGCGAGAGGACTGGCGGTGGCGAAGCGGGCAGAGGGACATACATCAAAGCCAAACCGAAGCACCGCTGGCTCTGAAACATGGAGTATCTGCTGATGTAGACGCCGAGTTTAAGAATAGCCCTATTTGGTTGCTGTTACTTTTCATAATCCTTTCTATTGAAACACATCTGCAGTGATGCGGGCTGTGGAGGGGACCAGTGTGGTTGTGCTCTCCCTCCTGGGATACCTCATCTCCACGGTCGTCTCCAAAACACTACAGGAGGACAATGGCGCCGAAGGTAAAAGTCAATTAAAATGTTATGTTTTCCGAACCAGACCGCCTGAACATTTACCTTTTACATCCTCACCCAGCAGCCTGCTAACTTGCTGGCTAATGGTACTGCTAGCCCCTTAGCTTATGTTAGCGGGTTAGCCGAGGTAGGCGAGCATCCCCAACTTCATGTTGCGTATTTTGCCAAGCACCATTTAATCCATCCGTCCGAGTCAACCGTTTATAACAAAACGCACACCCGAGAGCATCCTTTGTCTCTTCTAGTGATGGTAGGGATTTATCCCTATACAGATTTTAACTGGCAACAAGTTATTAAACAATGCAGCAATGGTGACATTATTTTAGTCTGGAAGACGACAGTCTATGAATGTGTAGACGCTTTTATACTTAAACCATTCCATCAAGTGTTCCTCTTCATTGTGTTAATCTTTTATGGAGGCATGCCGCCACGGGGTCTTGGTCCCCATATAAACTCCCAATGAGTTCTAGACGCACAGGTCGATTAGATCAACATGAAATCACGTTATAAGAATGAAGATGCAGTATTGTATAAGTTATTTTTGTGTAGTTTTAACACAACCATTTACCACTGTTCTAGTTGCTTCACGTGTCCGTCCACGTGTCCATAATATCAGGCTCAGGTTAATGATTCAGGAGTACCTTAATGCATTAACGCCAGGTTAACACTGACCCCGTGCCTCAGCATGTCACTGAAGGGCTGTTATCGCTCTACGACTTCACCCCTTCTCCTCCAGGTATGCTGGTCAACTTCTTACACACATGGCCCTCCCTAACGACCTGCAATGCTTCGGCTCTTCTCTGGTGCATCGCCAGACTGTGCCACTGCTGTGTGTCGACTAATGAGAAAGCCAATAAAAATGATGATGAATAAAAAGAAAATCTTTTGATATTAATATTTCCGTGTCCCTCTCGGGGAGGTGAGACCGACCTTCCATTGTCCCCGGGTGGGGCTGTCCTGGTCCAGCAGAGAGCACAGCTGTGGTAATGCGAGTATAGATCTCACTCGCATTACCCCTGCCCATAATAGGGATAGCTTTGCAGCTTCACCATGGAAACCCTCGTAGCCAGGCATGGGGCTGTCATCAGCTAGCCATGTAAGATGAGTCCTGAGTGTTTACTGCCAGTGTTCACAGTTAGGATACATCACATTAGTAAGCCTTTGTGGTCGACTGCTTATATAATTTATATATAGTATTCAGGAATCAACAACATTGGTCTCATGATGGGGAAGGAGCTGAGAAGCCGATGTGTGTTCATACGGGGTAATGTGTTCTCTAATGCAAGACTTTGGGATGTGGGGTCTTGGGTTTCGTACTGGTGGAGATAATGACGTCGGCTAATAGCTCTGCCCCCTACTGAGTTAATGGAGCAACCCACTGGTCTATAATCCTTCCAGCCAGACAGGAGAAAGGAGGGCTGGATAATGATGCCACGTTTATACATGATTGTGTGTCTAGTTTGAAAACAGCCGATCGATTTGTTTTAAGGAAGAGGTTCAACCAATGAACCGACGATCATTGGCTTGTCGTTCTGGGCTATAGTTTGGTGTTGCATTGCGCCTTAGTTCGTATATGGCAGTAATAAGAGCAGGTCTGTGAGCTGCTTGCCTGAACACATTCAATGGAGGACTAGTATTACTTGTAATGTACTTGAATCTAGACCAGAGTGGAGTTTGATATGAATACACAAATATACCGTTACAGAAAAGCGACTCCTGTCTAACTTAACTTACCCCCAAAGCTGTATACTGTGACTAGACAAGGGGGCATACACAATGGCACTTGTGATGAAGCCACTAGCTGAGTGTTGATATGTCCCCGAGCAAGACACTTAACCCTAATTGCTCCTGACGAGCTGGCTGCCACCTTGCATGGTTGACTCTGCCGTCGGCGTCTCAATGTGTGTATAAACCGATGTAAGTCGCTTTGGATAAAAGCGTCTGCTAAATTCCCTTATTGTAATTGTAATTGGTATTGTTAAGTGTTAGAACTTGGAGTTCATAAGCCTGTATTTATTGACTTTGACTATGATTTTTATAATCTGTCAATCCAAAGAAAACCCTTACTATCATATAAGAAGAAATGCATAAGTGTTTTTTATTTTTCTTCTTTGGACCACATCCTTTTGAGAAGTGGCTATTTTTATAGCCTAATTAGATACTGTTAATGGCTTAAAATGAAAAATATGATCTATCTATTAATTTTCATAGAAGCCTATTCAGGTTGGAGTATGAACAGTGCAGTGCTGGACATTTTCTGACAATAATGTGGATGTTAATGTTATATTTATCAGAACCTTCTCATCCGCCTGTAGTAAAGGGCCTCTAGTCCGGGATGGACTGTGCTTGGAAGGCCAAAGGAGGGAAAGTGTCTTAACACAAGGAGACTGATCACAAAGCTTCCTTAAGGGGAAGTGTGCATCTGCTTCCTGCTCCATATATTGAAACCCCCTATTCACCTCATCAACCCATCTGTCATCTGTCATACCACTAACCTGTTATACCATTAGCCTGTCATACCACTAGTCTTCATCCATTTAGCTCACCTTCAGTATTTCATCAGTGAATAACCACCACATGGCCTAACATTGGCAGAACCAAGCATACAAACATTAAAAAAATGTCATTGTCTTGGTACAAGCATGCCATACATTACTAATGGAGGTAGACAAAACGTGGCACCCTGCTGGGTGGGCTGTCGTGGCCTCGGATGAATGATCTGAAAACCGATCACTGGTCAGACAACTGTCTATAATGACTATATTCTACACTCGCTCACACACACACATGCACACACAGAAGGGAGTCTTTGTGCTGGTTTAAAAATGATTTCATCGCTCTGTGATTTATTGGATGAGGATTGAGAGGGACCTATTGCATTTTGTGGTGTGTGTGTGTGTGTGTGTGTGTGTGTGTGTGTCGGGGCTCTCCCAAAGGAGTTCCTTAAAGTGAGCACAGCTGGTATCCCTGATGCATCACTGGGAATCGTAAAGGAAGTGAGGTTTTGCGTTTATAAACCCAGACTCCACCCCACTGGCCCCCTGCTCTAAACCTCACCTACCCCCTCTCCAACCCACTGCCCCCCCCTCTAAACCTTACCTACCCCCCCTTCACGACACTGCTTTGAAAACAATCTAAATTGGAGGCTCCATCGTTCTGTTATTATGATCCTTTGCTGCGGCAGTAGCATTGTATGTTATGGAGCAATTATGGCCAGAGCCCCATTCAGAAAAGCATTTCACACTGTGGCTTTCAGGGTAATAATGTGTTGAGTTCAAGATTGACACTTTATCCAGCCAAACCTCTGCCACATCCAAGGCACTCTCTATAACTATGGCTCTGCGCTCTAATCTTGTGTGGCGCTCTTGGGTGGAGCCTGCACTCATGATGAACTCCTCTACATGGTCCAAGACATAAGAGGGTGGCTGGGACTCTGAGCATGTTGCTGCTGGGGGGTTGAGCTCCATACAGACAGGGCAGGAGGACCCAAGAGGCGAGTGAGACGGAGTGGATCGATGAGACATTGTTTGGTGGCAGTGAGGTGGGGTGGTGAATGGCAAGCTGCGGGGAATGGAAAAGGCCACTCTACCAGTGACCAGTACATGACGGGTCAGTGTGGGTCAGAATTGCTGGGTACATGCTCAATGATAATCTGCCCGATTTCATGCCCGGTTTCCCCCAGATTTTTTTATGGTTCTAACGATTATTTAGCAAATTTACAATATCCTGTTTTAATATTGGATTTTACTTCCCAATACTTTGAAAACGCAAACATTAAACGTGTTCAATATTGAGTGTGGCGGAATCCTGAGGACATCCATGAACGCAGTGAGTGGATTGTCTCGTGGGAAAGCTAGAATCATGTGGCCAATAGGGAGCCATGCTGAGTGCTACTCTTGACAGAAGCCATGGTGGACAAGGTGAGAGGGTTACGGCTGTGCACTATAGAGTCCAACTAACGAGGCAACATGTACAGACCATCTTTAAGTTCCCACCATCTCCCATTGGGGCGGCATGTGGCTCAGGAGGTAGAGAGTGTCGACGTGTCCCTGAGCAAGACACCTCACCCTAACTGCTCCAGACGAGCTGGCTGTCGCCTTGCATTGCTGGGATGTCAGCCATGTTTCTTGGCACCAAAGACGTTTATGATGCTGCGAATGTGATTGGGGAGCGTTTGGTTTTGAGAATCAGGACTGGTCTTGGGGAGTTCATTGGGAGAGTGTGTGGTGTGCTGTGTCACCTCTATTGTTAGGTGTGTGTGCTCTCTCTTTTCTATATGGAAAAGTCACCTAGTATGTGTCAGTCGGGGTGGTCCAATCTTGTGATGGTGTGAATTCACCCTGCTTGAGTATGCTGTATTCTGCACACTTAGCATTTAGGCGGTGCTAGTTTAGAAGGCACTGCAGTCTGAGAGAGAGAGAGAGAGAGAGAGTTTGATCTTGATCTTGTATTAAGCAGAGGAGTAGATTACTTGAGATAAAAAAAGGTATTCAATATCCATGAAAGACCCTCATTCACCCGAATTGTCTGTTACACATGCATAACAGTAATATAAAACCCTTGCTGCTAATTTGTTGTTTGTTAAATCAAAAGAAAGTTCCAGTTGACTTGTTCAGACCTGCAAACTCCATCATACAAGGTGTTTTATTGCAGTTGTTTATCTAACAGTTTTTTCCAACGGCTTCTTTGAGAGAGGGAAGCAGTCCATTGTTTCAGAAGCAAGGGCTGCTGACCGCAGACTGGGGAGCAGTGAGAGGGCAATCCTTATTGTGATTGGTTGGACTATGGAATGGTCCTTTAAAGTGTTGCCGGGGTTTAAACTCACAGTAACAAAAGTAAATACATTGTTATCTCAATGTCGTCTCGCTCCTTCAGCAGTGCGCACACATTGTATCATCCAACTTCACAAAGACGATCCTCACAACAACAAACACACACTGGTCGATTCTTTAATTTGTTTTGTCTTTCTGTCCCCAGAGGTGACGCTGAAAGTTCACCTGAGCGATGCCAGCACCCGGCGGCCTCTGGGAGGGGCCACCATAGAGCTCTTTAGCAACCACACCTCTGTCGCCGTGGAAACATCGGCAGCCGAGGGCAATGCCTACCTGCGCTTCCCGTACCGCCTCGGGACATTGCTGGTCGTCACCGCAACCAAGCAGGGCTATGTGCCAAGGTCCACCCCTTGGACCCCCTCCAGACTCCCTGGTGAGTGTGTGTCGTGTTCTCTGTCCCTTCTCTTTAGTATGAGTATGTTCCATTGATGGCCAGCGCTGAACTTAATCTGCACATTCAGGTTGAAGGGTTTTTGAATTAAGGAAGTGCTTGCAGGTTGGTTTTTTCTGTCTTAGAGGCTGTATGTGAAGTCAAAAGGTGTGATATAGAGAGGTGGGTGTGTGAGGGGGGAGAGGGAGAGAAAATTAGTGAGTTGCACCAGGTGTGCAAGCTAATGATGAGTGGAGTGTGCCATTACTAATTTATTACAATGGATGCCAAAACCCAGCAAGGGGGACTAAGCCTCTTTTAACACACACACACACACACACACACACACACACACACACACACACACACACACACACACACACACACACACACATTGATCCAAAGGCTCCGCATAGGTTTTGTGTGTGTGCTGAGGCGAGGTGTGCCAGGGAGCTGGGGGTGTTATCATAAGCCAACGGAACGGCGGCCAATTGGATTAGCACGCTAGCAACTCTGAACAATAGAGGGATGGAAAGAAGGAAGGAAGAGGAGTGAAATGAAGTATGTCAGGTCGGACTCGTGTCCTGCACCGCGCTCTGGGACAAAGAAACTACTCCTAAAACCTTCAAGCACAAAATAAACATCAGGTTGGAACAAACAAGTCTACATGTACTTTAGAGTTCCCCTGCTCGGTGGACAATTTCTGGGGCAGAAGGTCAAAAGGTCATGAAGTGTTGTTTATGCTCCACCCTGTCCCATGACTCCCCTCATTGGCCTCACACACCAATGCAGGCTGAGGATTTACTAAATGATGTATAATACTGATTGAGACCTGTGTCTGTTGTTCTTGGTTGGGCCCAAGTGGTTTCCGAGTGCCAGGCTCTATTGGGTTGCTTGGTGTGGACTCCTGCATGGTCCTGTGCAGTGTGTGAATGTGTGCTGTGTTGCAGTCTTCTCCTCTCTCAGCCTGGAGCTCCTGCCCGAGAGAACCGCCACCCTGATGGTGTATGATGACGTCGTCCAGATCGTCTCTGGCTTTCAAGGTAAGTGTGTGTGTGTGTGTGTGTGTGTGTGTGTGTGTGTGTGCTCTAATTCCCCAAAAGTATGCATATGCCTGCTTGTCCTTGACCCAAGTGACCCCCCCACATTCAACAAAATGAAAAAATAAATAAAAGGGCCCGCCCTATTTTGAGTCTGAGCTCCTAAACGGAGACCTCCGTCTAGGGATCGTTTTTCCTGGCTGGCCTCGCTCAGCTCTTTTGTTTAGGAGCGTGTAATTAGATTGGATAAGCCCCCCCTCCCCAATTACTTTGAGTAAAAAGTGTTTCTTTTGTCCATGGGGTCTGTTGTTGTCTCTCTATGACTGATAGTGATGGCGGTCATTGGATGTAGCGGAGGGGAGTGTGAGTGCACTCCATGATTAGTGATCCACACCGGGCAGCGGTGCACAAACACAATGCATATGAACCGGGCCAGGGGGGCCGAGCGTAGAGCACACGCGCCCGGGCGTTTGTCTCCGTGTTTTAAACCAGGGGCGCCCTGGGGAGAGATAAAGCCAGCGACAGAGGGAGGAGACTGAACGGGGAGAACAGGGGCGGAGGAGGTGCAGAGTGTGGTCGGTGGGCAGGGTGGAGCCGTAGAGCGTGGGGGAGGGGCGGGACACTGTCTGACAGAAGGAGGAACAGACGAGGAGAGGAGGCCGGCCGGAGGGGGGGGGGGGGGGGGAGAGGTGGAGAAGGACAAGGACAGAGGAGTGGGGGGGGGAAAGAGAGTGAATGAGGGGTTATTTTTGTAGACCAGACTGGATGGCTCTTGGCAACATCAGTCTTCAATCAATGTTGTTTACACAGAGAGAACTTAAGTTAAAGAAGAGCATATGAGCTGAGGCACAAATCATTGATTATTTGCATTTCTATTTTCATTATATGATTGCATGAACACACACACACACACACACACACACACACACACACACACACACACACACACACACACACACACACACACACACACACACACACACACACACACACTAGCTGGCTTTGTGTGTCATTGCCCAAGAATGTGCTCTCGGGCTCCACTGGAACCGCCATGACATCACCATAGTGAGTCCAGCGTAAAGCAGACACAGTGCTATATGCTTTATGCTACACAAGGTGAGATGGCACAAGAAAATGGTGGGAGAAAAGTCATTCCTAAACCACAGTGAAAGGGGAATTCCTAGCTCAGGATATAATTAGCCTTGTATCATTGTCTTTAAGGGGATCGATCCTTAAACGCCTCCATTAAGCCAGCTCACAAGGCTTTCCTTTACAAAGGCATTAGGAAGAAAGATTGCCAGCTCCCCATATCTGATAAAACCTTTGTGTGTGTGTGTGTGTGTGTGTGTTCCCTGTGCTACTTTGAAAAAGTCTGTTGTATTATTTTGGCCTCACCCTGTCTGTCTGTCTGTCTGTCTGTCTGTCTGTGTGTGTGCTCCAGGCACCGGGCCGTGGGTGCAGTTCCAGCGCAGGGCCCTGACTCTGCCTCCCAACGTGTCCTATGCCAACCTCACCGCCCTGCTCACAGTGGCCAGCTCGCCCACACAGCTCCAGCACTTCCCCTATCTGCAGGGCCTCGGCCTGGGGACCAATGCCACAGGTGAGACCCCCCCACCCATACTACTGCTGAGCTTAAGGTGCAATCCTGTTTTCTGCAGCAGGCAGCGCTGAGTAAGGAATAAATAAAGCAGGAGAGAATGAGGCTGAGTATGACTGGGGAGGAGGGAGAGGGGGAGAGAGAGAGAGAGGATGACAGTGGATAATGCTGGAAGGGATGGGAGAGGGAGAGATCGAAAACCAAAAACCCGGAGAGGCCCCTCTATCTGACCTCCTGAAATACAATAACGTGTGTGTGCTCTCCCTGTTCCTCCATGAGTCTCCCGAGTCCTTCTTCAGGGCACAGTGTGACATGTATGAGTGTGCATGTTCAGGTCTGCACACTTCTGTGTGTGTGATAGCAGGCTCTTCCATCTCCTTCTGATTGAATAAGCCTTAAAAGCTCACCCCAACCCTCCCTTGACTTGTGCCCGCTCTCCTTGCGGGCAAGACCAGCCTCACCCCACCTCCTCCTTTGTGACAGCTCTTGTCTCCAACCCCCCACTCCCTCCCCCGTTTCCTTGTCCTGCCACTGCTGCTTTGTTTCCCTTCCTGTCCGTCCTTTCCTTGACAACTCTTTCTTCTGCACCATTTAATGCCCCCCGCACACCCACACACACCCCCACCCTGCCCGCCATCAGACGCTCTACCCCACCCCCCTTGAGCCTCAGTCCATCGATGTGTGTGTGTGTGTGTGTGTGTGTGTGTGTGTGTGTGTGTGTGTGTGTGTGTGTGTGTGTGTGTCTTGTTCTAACACCATTTATTCTGCTGCTGCTTTTCCTGTGGGTCGCACAGAGATTGAGAAGAAATTAGAGTTGACCCCTGTGGCGGCCATCTCTGTTCACCTATTGGCCAGCGACGGAGTGGAGCTGCAGGTCCATGAGCCAATCACCATCTCCGTGCCTCTGCCAGCTGACTGCGGCCTGAAGGAGAACGATCACATCCCAGCGTGGAGATTTGACCCCCATTTGGGTAAACGCACATACATTCACACACACATGATTGAGTACACACACACACTATCACACTCACAATGTCTTGCCTCAATTTCCTAAGCAGCGATATTTTGAGGGCTTCCTCATGACTAGCTGTGAAACTCACCGTTTGTGTGTTTCTTAGTCTCTGTGTCCATTGTATAACATTCATCACATGAAGGTCTGGGGTAGATAAGATGCCAAGACTTCCACAGACTTGTTGTTGTGAAATCAACCAGTAATACTGTCAGCCCACACAAACAGCTCACAGTCCATGCAGAGCTTGCAGCGCTGTAGCCGTTTGAAGAATATAATTATTAATACGCTTATTCAAATTCCCCCAAAAAACAAACTCGCAACAGCACATTAGGTTCCCGATTAATCTATCAGAAATGTGCACAGAGTTTAGTGTGGATGGTGTTAGGGCAGCTCAGGGTCGGAGCCTTGATGTGTAATCTCCTGGATAGCGCCTGGTCACACTAAAGAGACTCCATGGCACCGGGCCCATGCAGAGCATCAAACCCTGAGCCGGGGCCCTCCTCCGCGGTCTCGCGGCCCTGAGGGTCAGCCTTCCGGCACAGACACATGGCTCCTCCGGCTCTCCCACTGCCCGGCAGTGATTTGCTGATGGACAGAAGCCAAATGCGATGCGGCCTTTCTCCTTGGCTTTGTCAATTGAGGGTAATTTGGGATCGATGTTGGAAATCAATAATGGAACCGTTGGCCTGCTTGGCCATTAGAAATACTTGTGTTTACTATATTAAATAATCTGGGATTGGTTTTGGGTTTGACAAAAGGTTCATTACCTCCAATTTGGAAGAATAACTATAACTCTACATATATAAATGTTGTTTTCAAGAGGAAAGGGAGTTTTTTATTTTTATTGGTCTTTTAAGTCATTGCATGAAGTCTACCAATTGAATACTTATAGACAGTTTTCTTTTAAATCTGAATGTTGTATATACTTCAGTGCATTATATGATTTATTAATATTATATAACAGGCCAATCAGAAACATATAATCTCAAGTTTCTGATGGCCTTTCGGGATTTCAACCCTAAGTCTAAGCACAAACACTAGTAACCCAGTGAAAGAGGCTTTAATAGACCACGGCCGCACATATATACCATGGCAGCCCACACAGAGCCTGAGGCTGGATTTCCACAACAGACACAATCGCTAGCCCCTTCACTCGAATAGGCCTTTGTTTCCTAGCAACCAGCCAAATAAATAACGCAGCAAAATGGCCAGCTTCCAAGTGGATTTTCTCCAGTAAGGAAGTCACTGTGTGGTATGTCTGAGTTTTTTTGCATGCCAATGTGCGCATGATCTGAGTAAAAATTGGAACAACTGCTTACAGTGCTTCAGACACAAAGTATAAAACAGTCTTCTGAACAAGACACTCGATTCAACCAGTTTCTTAGTGGATGCAGGAAAACCTCCAATGTTTATTGTGGAAACCTGTTCTACTTGTGCAACTGTCAGTCATATTGGCATCGTTGAATGTTTTGTATGACAAGGAAGGATGAGGTCACACTTGAACATATCAAGTTCTCTTCCCCATGCTGTGTCTGCAAGGGGATTTAGTTTAGAAAACATGCGGCCCAGAGAGCAGGGGAGAGCACAGATGTCCACAACTCCCCTAGCTTAGATTGTTTTCCGTAAATAACAAGGCAGAAGTTGGATGATATGGACTTTTGGTTACATGTATGAGCTTTTGGGCTGGCAAACAGCTGCTGCCAAGTTCTCCTGGGTTGAGTGGCAGCATGTTTAAATCTCTCACACACACACACGCACACGCACACACCACCACACCACACAACACCAGACACATACACCACACCACACACACACACACACACACACACACATGTCCCCATTCCACATAGGTAGACTAGCACCGTATTTAGTTCTTGGTGTGTGTGTGTGTGTGTGTGTGTGTGTGAAGGTGTATGTTTGTGTGTCTGATGACCAAGAGGGATAGAGTATTGGAGGAGGGTGCTGAGTCACTCAGTTGTCCCTTCTCTACCACACTCCTGTCTTGTCCAGTATTGTTGCTTTATCCTGTTTCCATCGCTATTCTTTCCCCCCCATCGTTTCCTCCTGATAATATTTTTTCCCTCTTCTTTATTCCTCAGACTTTTCTCTTTCCTTCCCTTTTCCCTTTCCTTTCTCTGATGCAGATGCATAAACACACAGCTCTTTGCTTGACGTTGCTATAAATAACAGAGGCACTTGGCTCTCACGTTCTCAGAGCGCTAGACGAGGGTCACAGACCTGACGGTGTGTTTTGTTTCCTTCTAATCTTTTAGTGTTAAACAATCAATCAATCCCGCAGGTTATTTTGTGACGCAGACCCCGGTGCTGTTATTAACGTGGCTTTCAACACGCGATCCAACGATCGACTCTTTGTGAATACTGCCCTCCTGTGGTGAAATGTGGAACTGCAAAAACATTTGGCCTGAGTATTTGAACGCTTCCAAGATGTTACTACTCGGATATTATGAGCTCCCCAAGAATTTTAGGGGTGGAGTCTAGTTGTTGGTGCCTAAATATCTTGAAATGAACAACTGCAGTGTAGTTGAGCACGGTGATGTCAGATCTATTCTTGGTTGATAAGAGCCAGCTGCCCATTGCAAGGTTGCTATTCAAACAAGCCTTTTAAGAACTGACTGAGAATGTGTCTGACGGAAACATGCTGCCAGATTCTCAAAGTGTACCTTCATGCCTGCGTGTTCTGGTCTTTGGTTGGTCATGCATCTCTTTAAACTTGTTTTTACTCAAATGTGGTTCTTGGCCTCACTTGAAAGTTCCTTTGATTAAAACGTCTGCTAAATGACTAAGTGTATGTTTGTGTGCGTGTGCACAGGGGCCTGGTTAAAGAGCAGTCTGGGCTACGTGCAGAGGGAGGGTCAGCAGCTCAGCATGACCTACATCGCTCCTCAGCTGGGATACTGGGTGGCGGCTATGTCCCCCCTGCACTCCGGTGAGCAGCTCCTCCCACACTGTCCCAGTTACGCTATTGATCCTCACTCTCCAAACACTCAACCTGAATCATGGTTTTAATCACGATTGTATTTTAAGTGTTCAAGAGAAAATATACACACTTCTACACGATATAAGGAGTGGCGAATCTTGTAATTTAAGCCAAGGCATGTCAGCTAATTTTCCAACATTTTGTTTTTCATAAGTACTTGGAACTTGGAAGCAATAAATACAGTAAGAGGGTGACCTTGTGCATTTGACACCAGCAGTTCAGTGTCTCCATCGGCTCACCTCTGATTCACTCTGGTGTCTCTCCTCTCCCCCAGGCCTGCTGGTCGCAAAAGACATCAGTACATACCACACTGTGTTCCTGCTGGCCATCCTGGGCGGGATGGCCCTCATCCTGCTCTGCCTGCTCTGCCTGCTGCTCTATTACTGCAGGTGTGTGGGTGTGGGTGTGGGTGGGTGGGTGTGTGTGATCATCTCATAAAATGGTAAATGTGATGTGTAGGTCGTAAATTCACAAACTGGAGAGAATCATTTCTGCACTTATAGTTCAGCATTGTCATTTGGTCATTGCCAATTTGTCCTACGATCGGGCTCTGGTGTGTAGGAGTTTACCCAGAAGCTTATCACATCTGCATTTTTACATCATTCCCAAAGGGAAGAGCAGAATGATGATGTCATGTGTGGACAGACAAAACCATACATTTTAAAACCATGGTACACTGAAGGCTAGTGCTGAATGCAGCTTCACACAGTGAAATCATTTGGCCTCAGTGCCACGTTTATGTGCAGCATGGAAACAAAACATATCGTGGTCTGGACTTTTTTTGTTTATTCAAAGTTGCTAGCCTGCTGACAAATATTAAAATAGTTAAATATAAACAATATTTCTCTAAAGCGATGGATTTAATTGGATACAAGTTATATTTATTTTAAGTTTCTACAAAAATACAGTATATGTATATGAACACCTATACCTCCCTTGAATTATCACCAACTCGGACCCAATTCCTAATCCATTTTCATATTATCCTGCAATAGAACGTATTCAACGTATTCAATGTGTTCTGATAAAGGCAAAACAAGAGCCAACATGTTAGTTGTGACACAAACCTTTATCTCTGCCGGTGGTTAGGCGGCGGTGTGTGAAGCCACGAGGGTCCCAACGGAAGCTGACCTTCTCCTCTGCTCTGGACAGAAGCAAGAGGGACCAGGCCACCTCCATGTCCCACCTCAACCACATCAGCAGCGAGGTGAGCGCCACTGATGCAACTCTATGACTCCAGGGAGGGTAGCAGTCCCGACACTTATCCATCAGTTCATCAGTCAGCAGACGTCTCTTTCCTCACAAACCAACTATTCGCGCTTCTCCTCCTAATACCAAAAAGACCTGCCTACTAAAAATAACAGGCTGCCAAGGTTATATACTCTGTGCATTTCTGCGCATGCTCTTAAACCAACTTTTTAGTTTTATGATCATTTGAAGCTCCCCCATACGATCAAAGCAGTGTTTCTTCGTTGAACTTACATGGGTCTTGCTCCAACACCAGCGCCGCGCTGCAGCCGCGCTATAACTTCCAGCACTCCTCAAAGCTTTGGTAGGCCTTGCAGCACCACTCATTACCACTCGTTATATCAAACAGAAGACAGAAACAGAATATATGTATCTACATATATATCTTTATATCTCTATCTCTCATCTATATGAAAGTATAGACACTCCCTTGTTTCTTCAAAAAGTACCGTACCAAACCGAAAACCATGACCCCAAAACCTTGATATAAACCAAACTGAATATTTTCTGAATCTCTCCCCCCCCCTAGCCCGTACTAGACTATCCGGCTCGCATTTGAATGAATACCAATATTCTTCATAATGTATTTTGTAGGTGGAGCTGGTGTCTACGGCGACTGAACCCGATATGACCACGCCCATGCTGAAGCCCTCGTCCTACGAGCAGCAGAACAACCACCAGCAGCACGATTCCGTCTCCCGGGGTAAACACAGCCGCTCCTCCCTGGCCGACAACAGTCGACACGGCTCGTCGCTCGGCAACCTGACGCCGCGAAGCCACGACTACCGGCAGTCTGTGGACTCCTTCCCCCTGAAGGCGGTCGTCTGCACCCCGGCAGACAGGGGCTACCGCCAGTCGTACACCTCCGTCTCCTCCTCGGTCCACCACGCCTCGGACGGCCTGTCAGCCCATCAGGTGAAGGCGCTGGCCAGCCAGATGGGTAGCAGCAGAGAGGGGGCCTGCCTGTCACCTTCCTCCCCTCCCCTCACCCCCAGCAGGGCCGATGTGGTGGAGGGCCGCCCCCCCGACTACCTCTTGTCCCGCTCGGTGGACCACCTGGAGCGGCCCGTCGCACCCCTGCTCCCGCGGCCGGGCCAGCTGCTTTGCTGCGGCTCCCTGGACCTCCTGAGTGGCGGGGACGGGTACCCACGGGTGCGACCCACCTTGGTGATCCCGGCCCACTACATGCGGCTCCCAGGGGAGCACCCGCTGTGCGGCCAGGCCCTGCTGCTGCAGACGGATCAGCAGAGCGACCTGGAGGACCTCCAAGCCGAGCTCAACGCCTCCCACTCCCAGCAGCCCCCGGGGCAGGCCAACGGGGGCTGTGGGCCCGGGCCCGCCGGGCGGGGCGAGCGGGAGGAGCTGGGCCTGTCAGAGTCCCTCTCCATCCCCACGGGGCTGGGGGAGGCGGGGGGACTGGTGGAGATCAACAGCGAGGACACGCTCCTGGCTGAGAAGACTCTGATGGCGCTGCGGGGAGGGAAGCCCCTGCCACACCCACGCGCCTGGTTCGTCTCCCTGGACGGCGACTCCAACGCCCACATCCGGCACTCCTACATCGACCTCCAGCGGGCCGGCTGCCAGGGCAACATGCCAGGGACGGGTCCGAGGCACGGAGACAGAGGTGTACGAGGTGGGGGAGGGGGATGTGTTGGTGGTGGCAGACGGCGCAACGCCAACTACACCAGCCTGGACTCTGGGGTGGATCTGAACGAGCCCAGACTGGGCCGCAAGGGCCGGGAGGAGGAGAAGGAGGACATCGGGGAGAGCAATAAAGACACGTCGAAGAGCCCGCCCCCAGCCATGGCCACCTACACCCAGCTGG
The DNA here is from genome assembly GCF_949987615.1 of Pollachius pollachius. NCBI lineage: Eukaryota > Metazoa > Chordata > Actinopteri > Gadiformes > Gadidae > Pollachius > Pollachius pollachius. The sequence continues at coordinate 30,430,109 of NC_136934.1, read as the reverse complement.
TGTACGTGGACGACATGGAGGGGGGAGGGAGCGAGGGGGAGTCGCCCCAGTGCAGCCCTCAGGACAGCACAGTGGGAGACCTGAGGTCGGACGTGGCCAAGGGCCATGCAGATACCTTAGAGGAGGTCATAGCCCGGTCCGAGTCCCCATCTCCCACCTCCTCCTCCTCAGTGTCCCCTCCACCTCCCTCGCCCCTCCAAGAAGGAGAGACCCTCAGGAGTCCGAAGGACCTGTTGGCAGCCTCTCCCGAAGACGACGGAGACAAGAAGAGCCCCTGGCAGAAGAGAGAAGAGCGCCCCCTGCTGTCCTTCAACCTGAAATGACCAACACCAAACTGCTTGGCCAATGAGAAAGAGCGGCCTCTATCCAAAAAGCCTCCTTCACATGAAGGATTGAGTGCGTTTAGTTATGAATCCCCTGCCCTCCCGTTTTACATAAGCACTGAGGAAACATAAGGCACTCTGAACTCTCTCCAATGGGACGATTTCCAACGATGTTAACTTCCTGGTCACTGTTGTTTAAAAAGGACCACCGTAGAAGTTTACTCCCCCCCCCCCCCCCCCCCCCCCGTTCTCAATGGCCCCATGTCACAGAGTTATCGCCATGCCACAGAGACACATGGCCCCACCCATCATCAGGCACAGCCTACCAAGAAATACTCTTTTTATTTTATGCACAACAGAATTTATGCCTTCTTTGTTGCTAGTCTTGCAGGGCTGATGACTAAACCATGAAGAAAAATGAACAGAGGTTAGTTTGTGTGTGTGTGTGTGTGTGTGTGTGTGTGTGTGTGTGTGTGTGCAGGAACTTTTCTATTGAGCCATATCGCCCTCAATTCCTAAATGCTGTCTGAGGGAGAACACTATGATGATGGAGGGCAAGCTGTCAGGACCATCGACTCATGTTTCATCCATACAAAGCATTGCAACAAAATACTTTAGCCAAGTTAATTAAGCCAATCTGAGAGAGGTCCCCTGTACGTTTTTACAGGAAAAGGGTTTGTCGCCCCGGCGTTTGTTTGTTAGTTGTGAATGTTGGATTTCTGCAGTGAGATTAAGGACGCGTACAATCATCACTTTAGGCTCACCAAAGCTGAATCACTGCGACATGTTGTGATGCACACTGCTATGCTAAGTATGACCAACCACTATGGCTAGGCTCTAAATACGTTTTATATTCTTATTTTTTTGTATTATTATTGTTGTTGAACCACTGACTCTGGCATATTATGCTCTGAAGGCTATGCATCACTTTTATACAGTTGCTTGAGATGCCTCTTTTTGTAATTATTATTACTCTTTTATTTTGAATGGCCAACATGAAGTATTTTTTACATGAAGATAGGCTTTTTGGGGTTTTATCCATATATGTTACACATTCTTTTGACTTGCCTTATAGTCAGAATTACAATCATTACAAACGATCCCAAAAAAAACTGCTTTTGCTTGAGCTTGCTGCCTCTGCTTTTTTTTTCTCCCTTGTCTTCCAAGTGCCTTTTAAACAAGTTGACTCTCCGCATCTGTTTAGCGTTATACTGTTATTTATTTCTCACCTTCTTTTGCCTTCAGCTTTTCTCTGCTACCTCACCCCACCCCATCGACAAGTCCCCCCGCCCCTCCTTTCACACCCCTTTCTATGATGAATGAAATCATGCACCTAACCACTATTTCACACAAACTACACTCCAACTCTGAAAGGCCTTTCTGCTAAACCAAGGCCTCTGAGAAATTGTACATGTATAGCTTATGCAATTCCAATGTAGCATGGAATCAAGCAAAGATGCAATGTGACAATAATAAATTGCCTGTGTTTTTTTTTTTCAGTTGTGTCAATGATAACTTGAATATTTGTGGGACTAAATGATGTGATGTATATTTTCATTTATGCATTGCTCCAGACTAAGAGTTTTCTTTGATTCTAAATCACTACGATGGCAAAGAATCCAGGTTTGTGTAGTCATAGAACTGATTACAGTAATAGTTTGTTTGCGGGTGTTTTTTATTCTTGTCAATTTCCTTTCGCTGCCCAGTCTAGTAATCTGTGATCTAGTGCTGGGCTACAAATGACTCTGCGCTCTTTTTGTATCCGAGAGAAACCATTAAGCCAAGGGTTGTGTTGCACTATATTTGACTGACAACACCCTGTGTGTGGTTATTGGTTGCTTGTTATATTGAAAGCCTTTTATTCGAAATAAACAGCAAAACACCTGTCTTGTGTGTGTTATTGAACCAAATGTGGAATATGTACGATTATATTAAACAGTTATGGTTACTAAACGTACTATTTTGTTCAATGTATTTGGTCATAAAGAGTTTATGATGTGGGCGCATCCATGTTTCCCATAACATCCGCTAGAAGACGCTGTTTCCATTGTCATCCTCTTTGTTTTTCCTGCCCTGTATCATACGGTAGCAGACCATTTTTTTTACATTTTCATGATGGCGGAGGACAGTGAGTCTGCTGCCAGCCAGCAGAGCTTGGAGCTGGACGACCAGGATACCTGTGGTATAGACGGGGACAACGAAGAGGAAAATGAACACATGCAAGGGTGAGGATGGCCTGTTCCTGTGATTCAGAACCGCTGTGGCTCTCCAGACAGCCTCTTTGTACGCTACGCCGCTCATGGGTGTTGTGGAGGCAGCGACGGGGGCAGCGGCTAACGCAGCGGTCCGCAGTGGTCGGCTAGTGCTGGTGGACATCCCCACAACCCTCATGTGTTACTCAGGGTCGACTAAGCTGGATACACTGCTGGGGAAACACGGGTAGAAGGACGTGTTCTCAATGGCCACACGTGTAAATGAAAGGGTTAGCACGGCTCCTAGCCAGCATGCTGGTGCTGCTGCATGGGAATGACACCCAGTCGAAGGCTAACGTTAGCCTGTGGTGTGATTGGGCTACGCTTGTTTTAGCGTCTAGACTAGAAATCGTTTTTTTTAATGGAGTTCGTCTGTGTGTTTTATTTAGGAGCCCAGGCGGAGATTTGGGGGCTAAGAGGAAGAAAAAGAAGCAAAAAAGAAAGAAAGAAAAGACGAGCTCCGGGGGAACAAAATCGGACTCTGCGTCTGATTCTCAGGAGATGAAGGTGTGATGGGAGCCATAATAAAGCACCATGTGACGCCGTGGTGTCCGCCCTGTTCTTCATGCTGTTTCACTGAGTGTGTATTGTTTGGTGGATGTGTCCATCTGTTTTCTGTGTCCTGGCCTCTAGAACCCTGGTTTGCCCATGCAGAAGCTACAGGACATCCAGAGAGCGATGGAGCTTCTGTCGTGTCAGGGTCCTGCCAAAAGCATCGATGAAGCAGCCAAGCACAAGTACCAGTTCTGGGACACGCAGCCTGTGCCCAAGCTAAGTATGTATATTTTAGTTACGCCAAGATTTTCCATTTTCCACCTGATTCGATGAATAAATAACAATAACACAATTAATACTTTTCTCATACTTGTAAAGATGAGTTTTGTGTTAGTCCTTAGCATTGTGTGCATTTTTATAAACTAAACAAATTGAACCCAAATTATGTTTGTGCTAGAGAACTTTCAAAATAGAATGTGCTGTTCAGTGGACAAACTTCTTAGTTGTGTAGAAATGAACCCTGATCCACGGGCTAGTTGAGTGGCCTTGGAGCTATGGTTTAGTTCATTTGACCGACTAACTGAATCACAATGCTCCACTAAGGTTTAAAGTGCCATCGGAGTAAGTTACATTGCATTGTAAAAGTAGGTTTGCTTTATTACACATTTGGCTGTTGACGTTGCATTGAACGGTTTCCATGGCAACTCAGGTTAGCTGAGATGTTTTTGGTGTAATGGGGAAGATTTGTGGAATAAACATTTTTTAGAGATGGATCCATTTAGGTGAGAAAAGGCTTAATTTAATTATGAAAAATTCTTACTTGAAATCTTGTTTAATACCAAAACATATAAACAATATATATATAGTATACAGTGTGGAAGAGTAATGCAGGTAGATATTTTTATCTTTTAAATAGATTTAAATGCTCCATACCTTATTTAACCATACAGACGAGGTAGTAACAAGCCATGGACCCATCGAGGCTGACAAGGAGAACATCAGACAAGAGCCCTACTCCTTACCGCAAGGCTTCATGTGGGACACCCTAGATCTCAGCAACGCAGACGTGGTGAGTGCCGTCTGCTGCCTGTGCCTTCACCAGGCCACAGTTACAACACTTCTGTAGCAATGAACACACCCAAAACTACCCTGTGCTCTCTCTCTGTATTTCTGTTAGCTGAAGGAGTTGTACACGCTGTTAAATGAAAACTACGTGGAAGATGATGACAACATGTTTAGATTTGATTATTCGCCAAACTTTCTCAAATGGTAAGAATTGCTGAATGAACCTTATATCTTTTGGCTATTGCCAGTTAGTCCCAGCCTTTAGTTAAATATCTTGAAGGAATCTGCCTATACTATCTGAACTGGTTCTTTGTGGCCCCCCCAGGGCTCTGCGTCCCCCCGGCTGGCTCCCCCAGTGGCATTGTGGAGTGAGGGTAACATCCAACAAGAAGCTGGTCGGATTCATCAGCGCCATCCCCGCTAGCATACATATCTATGACACGTAAGAGGCGCGGCTCGCCCTACATATATTAACCCATAATAACGATAATCTATTGCTTGACTACAGGTTACGCATCAGACAGGCTCTGAAAGACCAGCGGCTTTAGCTTTTTATCTTGCCCTCCCTGTTACAGGCTAAAGAGGATGGTTGAAATCAACTTCCTGTGCGTTCACAAGAAGCTGCGTTCAAAGCGCGTGGCTCCGGTGCTCATCAGGGAGATCACACGGAGGGTGAATCTAGAAGGAATATTCCAGGCTGTCTACACAGCCGGAGTGGTCCTGCCCAAACCGGTGTCCACATGCAGGTACACCATGGATACAGTGGTCTTCATGATAGGCATGTCAAAGTCTCACCTGTCAGTGTCAACCCCAAGATGGAACTTCTCAGACTTTTTGCGTTGATACATGCTTTGTGTTTCTGCACACAGGTACTGGCATCGTTCCCTGAACCCCAGAAAGCTTGTGGAAGTAAAGTTCTCCCACCTGAGCAGAAACATGACCCTGCAAAGAACCATGAAGCTCTACCGGCTGCCAGATGTAAGCGCCGTAACGGCCGGCATCACCGCACATTCACATGGTCCCTTGTCGCCGCAGCAGCCATGAGAGATGTGTGTCTTCTTCCTCTTTTCACTCCCTGAAGAGCACCAAGACCCCCGGCCTGAGGCCAATGGAGAGGCACGACGTCCGTCAGGTAACGGAGCTGCTGCAGAAACACCTGCGCCGCTTCCAGCTGGCGCCCTCTATGGGCGAGGAGGAGGTTGCCCACTGGTTCCTGCCCCAGGAGAACATCATAGACACATATGTGGTGGAGGTATGGAGAGAGACAACTTCATTATGGTTTATCATCTATACCTCGATGCTTAGTATTTGATGCTCACTTGCTAATTCTAACACATTCTAACACAACGTTAAAGGGGTACTGTGTGTACTGCGGTATTGTAACGAATCCCGCATAAAAATATCTGAAACTGACTAGACTTATGTTATATATTTAGTTGAGTTGTGTTTTTACATTTCCCCAAATGTTTGAATCAAAGTTCAGACCAAGAAGAATCCATAATTTTATTCCATTTAATTTAAGGTAACGGTATATTTCCTTGGGTCGCCTGTGAATAGAGTTACATCCCATCTCCCTCTTATTTACAGGGTAAAAGGAGTGAAAGTAATCCAGTGGAGACCCAATTTATTGATGTATTTCGTACTTGGAAAATTATTCGAAAGAATTTGTGACAGTTTTGACCACGGATAACAGTACTGGGCTACCCACAGTTGAATAAGCCCTGTAACGTTATCTACAGCCGTATTGGTAGTTGACTCATCTAATGCTACGTTAGCAAGTTAACGTTACGCAAGCTTAAGTTACTTGCGGCTATGTATTAGAATGTATGACATCACGTCTATTAACGTGGCTAAATGTGACTTGAATTAACCGCTTATACATTCCACACTCATTCGTGAACAGTATTTTTGTGTCATGTCATTTTTCACCGGAAATGGTGGTGAGAACAACCACTCCCATGAGTACCACACAATTTCCTTGATGTCATCAAACTACATCTTTTGTTATTGTTTTGATTTAGAGACCCTTAGCGCAAGGATAACATTATGTTAACTTAAAGTGTATATGTCTGTTAATACTTTTTTATTTTTGCTTACTGATGAAGAAACATTTCTACGTGTTGTCTCTTCTCAGGGAGCTGGCGGTGTCCTAACAGACTTCACTAGTTTCTACACGCTGCCTTCTACTGTAATGCACCACCCGTTGCACCGGAGTCTGAAGGCGGCCTACTCCTTCTACAACGTCCACACACAAACCCCACTTCTTGACCTCATGAATGACTCACTGATCCTGGCAAAAATGGTAATGACCTTTTGGCTTTTTGTTGTGCATGAGGAACCTCGAAGTTGTGAGACAGAGATATGGCTATTGGGATTTCAAAGTGCATGAAGAACCTCAAACTTGTGAGCCAGATATATTGCTAGTGGGATTTCAAAGTGGTTCAATGGATTTTTGCAGCAAATATAAATAACGTTCTGAAACTAAAATTGATAATCGCTGATTAACAGGAATTATCAGTCAGCGATGATTGACCCTACAGTCATAATAATAATAATAATAATAATAATAATAAATAATTAATTTGTCCTATTTGTTGTGTCAAACAGAAAGGATTTGACGTCTTCAATGCTCTCGATCTGATGGAGAACAAGGTGTTCCTAGAGAAGCTTAAGTTTGGTATTGGAGACGGGAACCTGCAGTATTACCTTTACAACTGGAAATGCCCCTCTATGGATGCAGATAAGGTCAGTAAAGCAATGTGCATGTTGACATGCTGCACTCTACCTGAGCCCTTTTATAAAATTTGCCCCAACAATGGTTCCATTTCAGTCAAATTGTTCTGCAGCCGTCTATGCTACTCATATTTAGATTATGTCAGAGTTAAAATTACATTTCTCAAGTTCTAAATGTGCTTCTGAATACTGGCTTGTTATTGTGTTTCAGGTTGGCCTTGTGCTTCAGTAGCGTGTCTCTATAAATGTTCCTCACACTCCACTGAAGGGGGTTGGCAGTGAACCTAGCCTGTACCTAACCCCGGACACGCTGGTAGCCTGAGCTAGACAATGGGAACGACTCCACTAAAGTCCAACAGGTGAATGGGAGACGTGCGATATTTGAAGCATTCATCCGTCAATCGGTTCTCATCAAGAATGTTCACTATTTTTCACCCGGAGGGGAACTCTTTAATCATCAAAATCCTGAATGTGAAGTCATGCTATGCCTGAAATATTCCTACACTACAGTGCTAGAGATGCAACATGACACACTCAAACACACACACAAATCTGCTAAACAGAACAATATTTGACCCCTATATACCTCCATAAAGGGAATCCTGGTGGTGTTTCTCTACAGGGCATTGTTACATGGGTCTGCAAAAACATTCTTTAAATATAATTTATATTGAAAACATTTTTAATCCCACAATCTTTGTCCTGCAGTTTTAATCTCTCTGACCAGTAAGGCTATATTATCGTTACCTGTTATGAAACTGCAAGCATTTATTGTATGAAGCTGATTGGCTCATTTGCCTCCTCTGGTACTTGTTACACTGTGTGTAAAAAGTTTATTTACCACATACAGTGCTTTGGTGAGCTGGACAAGAAAATCCCTCCTTCAGCAGCTAGTCGTTGTCAGGGGCTCTTGCAAGGAAGGATAGAGTGGTTTCCATGGAAGCAGCCTCACAAATGTAGAAACTGTTCCCTTTATTGAAACAATGTAACCTAGTAGATGCATTAAGAAAATAATTTGCAAGGTATCTGAGCATGTACAGACACACACACACACACACACACACAGCACTACATACACACATGCACGCAAGAGACCATCTTCAAGGAAAGACTCATCCAACTGGTGCATTTATACATGTTTTTTTTTTGTTAAATATATAGTTATCTGTACATTTGATGCCAGATCATATTTATTCCTGTAGTGAGTGTGAGGGTTGGAAGGACTGTTCCAAAGCATTTTCCTCTTAAGTAGTATAGATGTTATTGACATTTGGAGTTTGTAATGCCATTTTAGATGCTGTGGGTCCAGCGGGGGGTTTGATGAAGAATGTATTGCATTAATAAAGCACAATTTTTCAGTTCTTTGTTGAGCAAGGGGGTCCTTGATGAAAGGGTGGAGGGCCTTCAATTCTTCAAGGACGCATTTTTTTCCCTCCCTCGTTTTATAAATTAGTCATTAACCTTACCAACCTGTCTTGAGGATGGATCTTTGTTTTGTTGTATAAAGTCTTCAATGCATTTGACCATTCACCCAAGTCCCATAGTCTTAGCGTTGTCTCGAGTGTCCTATTCAGGCAAACGTGGTCAAAATGTGGATCTGCTCAAAGCTACGAGGATGACCTGTACACAGGCTAGCGCTTTGTCTCTAGGACTGGATTAAAAAGCCATGCAATGCCTGCCTACTTCGGTGGTACTTAGTTGATGCTTTTTTTCACCTTACCATACTTGAGATACAAGCTTGTGACATCTGCTTTGATTACCAGCCTGTTATATTTGTGGAAAAGGTGCACTTCAAATCCAGCCCTTTAGAGCAAAGCACTGAAACCTAACTGCTCCAGCTGGTAGTGGCCCATTTGAAAGTTGCAAGAGTTTGTTTTTAACAGTAAACAACATGCAAAAGGCAAGTTAAAAATGGGACAAAGTTTCAGTAGGCTATTTGCTTTTGAAAGGTTATGTCAACATCTTAAGTTGTTTTTTTTGTGTGTTGTGTAGCTAATGGCTAAAGTTTCCCTTAATGTGTGCTGACGTCCAGTATTTCCCAAACATTTATAGCAAAATACATCATTAATGTTGAGTAATACAACCCTGTCCATCAGCCAGAGGGGCCCGACAGCTGAATCATTTTAAAGAAATGAGGAGCAGACAGTAATCTTAAGACTGCTGTGTCAACCTTAGTCAGCCACCCCCAGTCAGTGTGGCGGACTGTTAGGAGCAGTTAGAATGTGATACTTTCAAAAGGCAATGTTTTGTTTCGTTGAGCTCCAAAATTCTTCCACTTCCTTCACAACCCAATCTAAGTTCACTGCTTTAAATATTGATCTGGCTCTGTAACAAAGTTTAAGTTTTAGGGTATTTGTATAACTACTCTTTGTGAAATATTTGTTCATCATACCTTTATAGGATAACAAGAAAGGTGCACTGAAAATTACTACAGGTCAAAGGTTCAAATGGGTATATACAGCGAGTCATTCAGATAGTGTAACATGTTCATGTATTTGGTCATGGATGTCACTCCCACAGAAGTTTGTATGAATTACAAGCATGTCTGTTTTACAATTCTGTATTATTTTTTAGTCAAACTGACAACTTGACTAACTGCCTTATTTGGAAAAGTTTCTTGTGGTAAAAGCGTTATCAATGAAGAACAATATTTTTATTCAAAGCCACTAAGGTTTGTGAAACTCAAAGCTTGTACCAGCATAATTTAGACATGGCCCCATGCAAAGAAAGCTTACTCTTCGGCAAAGACTCGTCTGTTCAAACAGCATGGATATTCGATTAAATAAACTTGACTTTAAAAAAGATTTGCATATGCTGCCGTTTTATTAAGTCAAAGCCAAACATTTCAATCCATCCATGAAAAAAAGTCAATGGTTCAAGAGATTACTGATTAACTCATCTAGGGAAATTTCTACTTTTTGATTTTATTTTTCCTCTTTTTATTTTGGTTAGGAATAACCTTTTTTACACACAGGGGTTGAAGTTTTCCAGACACAGCTTCTGATACCTCCGTTTGTGTGATGTCACATTCAGTGATCTCACGTTCGTCCTCCAGTTTACGCTTTTGGCCCCTCTTGTCACTGTTAAACAGTTCCTCATCAGTCCCAATAGGGACACCCTTGTCTTGTAGCCAGGAAACATGTAGCGGTGGCACCATGGGGATGATGTCGGTAACAAGATCCAAAAAGTGGTCCTCTTCTTTTATTTTACAGTGACGGAAACCCAGGGCAAGAACACTTTTTAATCGCAGCGGCTCAGAAAGGATATTACTGAGCGCTGCCACCTGGCAGGCCGGGACCTCTCTTGATATGCTCAGTGGAATCAAGTGCTCTGTCATGTGTTTTGGTTTGGCCGACTTGCACACAAGCACCAACCTGAGCTGGTTCCTTTCCAAGGCCTTCGTCACCTCATTGATGCCAATTGCAAGCTGTCTTCTGGCAGACATGTCGGTCCACCCGGTCTTTGGAATGTTCAGCACGTTTGCGTCGTTGCTTTCTGGAGCAACGCACTCTGGGGATACAGATGGTGTCTTGTTTTTCCGTTCTTTAAACTTGCAAAAACCCTTTGTTTCTACTTTCTTAAACTCCATTGATTCCAGTTTACATCTGATCCCCTTTTTAATGGAACACCAATTCGTGTTGGAAAGTGGTTGCCATTGGTTTTTGAAAGGTGTGTTAAGGGAAGATTTTGCTGGGGTTTGCCTTTTCGCTTCCTTCTTGCTTGCCTTGCCCGGAGTAGCCATGATGATCTAGAACAACACAAACATATACATATACTAAACATATTACTATATTATTACAATTGCAAGACTAGACTATCGGGTCATTGTCAATTACGCGCACAATACAAGTAACGGTAGCCCAACATTAACCAACCAAGCATTATCTCAAACAACAGACAGACAATGAACAATCTCGTAATATATTTTATACGAAACGTAATGAGGCCTACACATGAACTGAGACCATAAAGGTTCTCCCAAGTATCAAGCATGTTTTTACCATTCAATATCATTGATCATACTTTACCTACTGAACGCAGCGGTGGCGAATGATATTAATTCGTCTTTCTCCCACCAGCGAGTGCGTTTTAATAACGCCTCAGCACAGAAAACAACACATGACTCGTTTCACGGGCGCCGCCATTGCGTTTGAACGTGACCAACTTTATTAAATCTGAAAACACAACAATGACTTGGCCAGCGTTGCTATGGAGCCTCGATTGGGCAGGTGGTTATGTTGGCCCTATGAAGTGTACAATTGTTTTATGTTGGCCAAAAACACCAAATCCAGACACGATTATGCCCATGCACATTATTAGTTCTGTCTTATATGTCAATATGTTGCTCTATGCTGCATTGTTCCGTAAGATGAATGACAACCAATGAAAGGGCTCTATCAGAGAGAGGACTCTCTTGTCCCGCCCCCTTTTCTCGAACCTCACTGGGTGACAGCCTCAGTCAGGTTACCGCTGCAGGGACTGGAGACTGGAGGCTGACGAGTCCTATGGTGAACAGCATTAAGAATCAGGAAAGAACATGTCTCAACAGGTAGGCTTGATCCATGATATTTAGCTGATGCGGAGTTTAACTGTAGCAATCTGTAGTTTATCTGTAGGCTCGGTTCGACATTAACCTGTGGTAACGTTAGTATCAATTGGCCAACGTGATGACTAAGCACCGCAATGGGTCTGTTACGATGAGATCAACCAAAATGGGCATCTAACAAGCAAAGGATCAAAGTAACAAATATCTAGCGATGGGATGATTATGCAATACACCTGTCTCAAATTGCAGATGGAGAATCATATAATAATTATTGCTCGTGGGCAGAATTTGTTACAATATGAATGATAATATCGATTTGTTTGCAGCCATTGTATGCATGAAAAAGCTTCAGAATACACAGTAGTTACCACAATATAATACATTATATTATAGGATACCAATTTTATTGGATTAAGGACTACTAATGCATATTGTACGTCAATATACTCTACAAAATGCATTCCAACACATGACTCTGCAAACCCATTTTGTAGATGAGGTAGCGGAATGTGCAAAAACATGAAGTAAATCTTTATGCACACGTGCTTGTGTTACTAAATATGCCATTCGTCAAGCTTCAGTCACCAACGTGTCTCTATCCTTCCCTTAATAAGGCTGAATTTGAGAAGATAGCAGAGGATGTGAAGAAGTTGAAGACCAGGCCTTCGGACCTGCAGCTGTTGGACTTGTATGGCCTTTATAAACAAGCTGTCGTGGGAGACATCAACATCGGTATGTCTTCATATGCAGGACGGGGCTGGCACATTTATGGGATGTGAAATTAGAGTGATTTCATAATAACATTTTGTAAAGCTAATTTACTTGTCTGATAAACTGTATGTATTTCTCATATTTTTACAAGATAAACCTGGGATGACTGATATGAAAGGAAAAGCAAAGTGGGAGTATTGGAACACAAGGAAAGGTATACTAAAACGCTTTACATTTCTAATGGCTTGCATTTCGGACACATCAAATACAATTTATTTATTATATTATATTTATGTTACAGAGATTGGCTGGCAAAGGGATAAAAAGTTATGCTTAAACCATGAATCTGTGTTGTTGCTGCAGTTATGATAATTATGGCCAAGGGTTTATTCAAATGAGGGAGATATTTAACAGAAATTTGTTGTTGACTTCTGTCTACATTTATACACACTCTTTCAGGAATGTCAAAGGAAGATGCCATGTCTGCCTACATCGCACTGGCAAAGGAATTAATCCAAAAACATGGGATGTGAGATTATTAAAGAAAACATGCTAAACCACTGTCATATACATGGTACATAACCCATACTACAAAGCCGCTATCCTATGTTGTGTTACCATAAATGTGTGATCACTGCATTTCACCCAAACAAATATCATGCAATTTGGTTTTCTTAATGGTTTTATTTGTTTGCAAAGGATCACTAATTGAACAATATGTTATTTAAATGATGAACTAACTTCTTAATATGTTACAAAATAAACATTTGAACATTTCCTACTCTTTTTTTTAATTACTTTGTGTACTTTTGTGTTCAGACATTATTATATTGGAAGTTATTGTCTTACTTTTAGTTTGCCTGTGTGTGTGTGTCTTTAAAAATTTTAGATCAGATAGTTTTCTCATTGAGTTATAGCTGCAGTAGAAAGATTATATTGCAGGTTTAAGTAGACCTGTCTAAATCTTACACAGTGCACCTAATATTGTTGGAACAACATTTGCATTCATTCTTCATCTATCCCTATGCGTATTGGAATGGGGAATATTTATGTCATACAATATGGCCTGTTTAAGCCATATCTCTGTCTCAGTCTCTGCAATGTTTGCATATTTAAAATAACTTCCTATCCTCAAATGCCTCAAGGGAAGGAAAGTGCAGGAAAAAAAAACGGCTAACAGAAATAACAGGATATAGCAGTCATGCGCAATAACACCATCCGGGAACTTGTGTTCAAGCACAAAAACAAACGTTGTACTGCAGTCTGCGCAGTGGGCATACTGCGCACTAAACAACCAGAACTGAAACAACTGATAAGATCATCATTAATGCGCAATCGAGAGGGGTGAGTTGAACCTCTCAACTAAACCAATGTAAAAAATGTGACCGACTTTATCTTAAGATTTTATAGAACTGATCCGTACAATTAGGATTGCGCATTTACAGTTGTGGCGTTTCTTTTATATAGCCTACTAAATACTTAAATGTTATAAAAACGAAATAAATAATTAACTCAAACCAAAACTTGCTCGTCCCTACAACACTTTAAAGAGAGATGACGAATGAATTATCAGATCCTCTGCAAGAGCGGACCTTTCAGTACCAAGACAGCCTCCCTCCACTCCCGGTCCCCTCGCTGGAGGGGAGTCTGTCCAAGTACCTGGATGCAGGTGAGAAAGAAGAGACCGTGTTTTATCGTCCTTATTGTGCTCTGAATGTTTATATCGACAAAACCTGGTGGGGGAATGCGATGTTAATGTACTAGATCCAAGGGTTGTATTTATCAAATCCCAGTGAAGCACAGGCTAGGTTACAATATAAAAATAGAATATTGGCATGTGAAGTGGTTGTGTACATATTTATGCATAGATAATAATGAAAACCCAGATTGGTAATTTGATTACCATTGAATGTGCTGTGCAGGTGTGTGGTCAGTTAGGTAATGATTCACTGCTGAATGAGAAGCTTCATGGCCTGGGGGTACGAACCCTTTATGAGTCTGGATGATCCGCTGGCGTCTGCCAGAGGGAAGCATTGCTAACAGTCAATAACCTGGTAGGGTGTAGTCATTGTTGTTGCTTTTCTATTGCTTAAAAGTGTATGTAAATTTAACTTTTGCCTATTCTGAATGATTTACGCTGAACTTCAGCTCCACAAAGGATTAGCGGAACTTATGGTTTCAGTGTTAAGCAAAGGTTTCCGAGTGGTTACACCAGGAGGAGCTGGGACACCAGGGCCCTTACTACCATGATATGGCTGCCGGAGCACTCATTCTGGAGGGTTTGTTTTTTCCTCAGTGCGTCCATTTGCAACCGAGCAGGAGTACGAGGCTACAGTGGAGAATGTCAGGAGCTTCCAAGAGGGCGTTGGTCAAGTCCTGCAGCAGAAACTACTCCACAGAGCGAGTACCAGGAGGAACTGGGTGAGGGCTAGTCCCCATGTTGTCACGGGTTCGTTTAGTTGATGTGGTGCGTTTATCAAGAGTCCCTTCCCCCCAGCTGGAGGAGTGGTGGCTGAACACGGCCTACCTGGAGCTCCGGACCCCCTCTCAGCTCAACGTCAACTTTGGAGGACCGGCCCCCTACCTGGAGCACTGCTGGCCCCCCGCTGAGGGAACTCAGCTACAGAGGAACAGTGTTGGCCTGTGGCACACGCTGCAATTCTGGGACCTGATCCGCACGTAAGATCACAGATATCACCAATCAAAGGGGTGTTTGCTCTGTGCCTGATGGTGCAGGGGCTGAATGAGATGGATGGTCTTCATGTTTGTTGTTAGGGAGAGGATGGCTCCTCATAAGGCTGGCAGATCAGGGCTGGACATGGACCAGTACCGTATGCTGTTCTGCACCTGTAAGGTACCTGGAGTCACCAAGGATACCATCCTCAACTACTTTAAAACAGGTAACATTCCTGCTTTAATGATTTAAACCAATGTGTTGGTCCAAATCGCTATCTTTCACTCTACAAACAAGTAAAATGCTCCATCCTGCAGAAATAAATAAGTATAATAGTGCACTTTATTTCTAAAGTGGCTTTCAAAACCAAAGTTACAAGGTGCTACACAAAATACAATACGATGCAATGTAAGTGCAAACATAGCAAAATTGTACCACGGACCATTAACACACAGAAAATGAAATGAAAACGGGGATTTCCAGAAGTTGTCAAACATAGAGAAATAAAACCAAAATATAAATAACATTAAAGGGGACATATTATGAAAACAACACTTTTCCTGGGATTTGGGGTGTTGTTTTGGGTCTCTGGTGCTTCCATACGCATACAAACTTTGAAAAAAGTCTGGACATGTTTTTTTGAGTGAGATATGCATTTCTGAAAGTACCCAGCCTACAGTTGCCAAACGAGTGAGTCAGTTTCGGCGCCTC
Source organism: Pollachius pollachius (assembly GCF_949987615.1). Taxonomy (NCBI): domain Eukaryota; kingdom Metazoa; phylum Chordata; class Actinopteri; order Gadiformes; family Gadidae; genus Pollachius; species Pollachius pollachius. The sequence continues at coordinate 30,414,599 of NC_136934.1, read as the reverse complement.
TCCTGCGTAGGAAGGGGTCACAGTTGAATATTCCCTCCCACTTCCCAATCCCTTTCTCTCCGCCGGACTGCTGCCGAAGCTGGCAGGTCCGGCAGGGGTAGGTCTCGGCGGCAGTCCGGCAGCTCTGGCGCGGGGAGCTCGGCGGCAAGTCCGGCAGCTCAGCTTCCGGAGTACAATCCCTTTCTCCTCCATGTCATGGTTCATGGACTTCAGAGAGTCAAGGCCAAAGTTCCTTTCCCCCAATTCCTGTCAACCATGGCCGAAATATGCCCCACTACGAGTCTTTGCTTGTTGTGGAAGTGCCAGAGACGTCAGACGCAGTCTTTATGATTCATAATATCATCCGAGGCGCACATAGCTTTTGGCCGTGATATTAGATATAATGTTATATAAATAAATACCCATATATAATATTATTTTTATTATATTATATTATATGATATAGATATAGAGCTCCAGGAGTCCGCAAACAGCAACAATCCCTTCTCCTCCATGCTGTGGTTCAGTCTGACAGCTCATTGGTCAATGGGCAGCAGCTCATTTGCATTAAAGCTACAGACACCAGAAACAGTGCATTCTCAAGGGACTAAAAAAGAGGGGAATAGTGGTAGGCAAGATTCTTTTTCCTAAAAGCTATTTCCAGCAAACAGCTTCGAAAACATGTTTTATATAACTCAAATACTATGTTTACTTGTTGGGAAAACACCATAATATGTCTCCTTTAAAGCATTTGACTATATTTAGCTTCATAAATAAACACAAACATACTGACTGTGCTGACCTGATACTGAGGGGGAGTTTGTTCCACTGCGTCAAAGCATGATCATGTTTGTTTTAAGCCTTGACCCTGGAACTGTTAACCACTTTTGATTCTCTGATTAGAATAAATGTCGAGGCGTTCTGAAATGTTAGGTGGAGCCTGAATCATTTAGGTATCTGAAAGTTATCAACACTCTTGAATTTACTTTTATACTGGATGGGGAGCAAGTGTTCAGACAGGACTAGAGGGATGTGTCCCCTACATCCAGTGTAATCAGCCAGGGCTAGAGGGATGTGTCCCCTACATCAAGTGTAATCAGCCAGGGCTAGAGGGATGTGTCCCCTACATCAGGTGTAATCAGCCAGGGCTAGAGGGATGTACCCCCTACATCCAGTGTAATCAGCCAGGGCTAGAGGGATGTGTCCCCTACATCCAGTGTAATCAGCCAGGGCTAGAGGGATGTGTCCCCTACATCAAGTGTTATCAGCCAGGGCTAGAGGGATGTGTCCCCTACATCCAGTGTAATCAGCCAGGACTAGAGGGACGTGTCACCTACATTCAGTGCTGTGAGGAGTCGTACTGCATGTTCTGGAACGACTGTAAACAGGCAACTGCTGCATCGTTAGGCAAGTCAGTCAATACGTTTACATGCACGGCTTAATCCGATTAAAGCCATTGTTTGACTATGCACCTCAATCGGATAACTGCAATTGTCCAAGCATACATGGCGGTGAGAAAATCGATTCATTGGCCAACGCATTTCATACCCCGGTATGATAGGTGGCGCTGTACCCATTGCAACTAGTGGGAGCCACCGGTTGACCTCTTTACGTCACTAGCAATAAGAAACTCAGGCGGCATTCGAGAAAGAAGTTTTCAGTAGACAGCTGTCAGTTCACTTCTGGTCCATGTAATTTCTCTGACGTTCGATTGTTCCGACCTCTCGGTCGTATGCAGACTCCTACGGCAGCTGCGGAGCAGCTCCTCCGGGCGTCCGCATACGGCAACAATCCCTTTCTCCTCCATGTCGTGTTTCAATCTGGACTTCAGTGAATAAACATCGTAAACACGTTGGAAGAAAAAAACATTTATTTTGACAGATGTGCCCGAAGTTACTACTTTACAACCTCGTTGATGACCAACATTTAGAAAGATTTACACTTAATTCAGCCTTGGGTGAAAAACTCAAAGTGTTAATCCTTTCCTGCTGTCGGCTCCCAGACTGTAGTCCAGGAGCACAGGAGAGACGTTCCCTCCAGGGCCGATGTTCTCTTGGGGGTAACACCCCTCACTTTGACCGACAGTGGGTCTGCTTATAGGTCGGAATGAAGCGGTAGGGTGTAGTCATTGTTGTGGTCTTTATTCGTAATTCCACTAACTTTACAGTACACGTTTGCACAGACACAACCGGACTCGTTCATTCACTAAACTGACACGCGCAACTGCTCGCTCTCCTCGCTCGTCCACTCACTCGCTGAAGTCACTCACACACACACTGCCATTCTCGCGGACACACATACGCTACTCTCTTAACAGAAGCGTAGTTTGTACTGAATGCATGTTGATGATGATACACTTCTTATAGGGGCTAACTTCATTGGCACAACACCAGCTTCCTCAATCTTCTTTGCCACCTTTTTAAATAAATCGCTGTTTCTCGTTTTCCGATGGCTACAACAACACAACTATCGTCTCCTTATACTTCCAGCTCACGGCCCCGGTAAAAGATCTCGAGCATGCACAGAACGCAAAATCCGTTTTCAATCGAATTGACCGTATACATGCACGCTTAATGCGACTATCAATCGAATGATCTAGGGGCCTTAATCCGACTATGAGCAACCCGATTAGATTCGATTTTAGTCTGACTAAGGTGTATACATGCATCTTAATAATCCAATCATAGTCGGACTAAGCTAATAATTCGATTTTCTTGAGTGTCATATAAACGCACTGAGAAATGAGTTGCCGTAGTCCAGGCAGGAGGAAATATGGATGTTGATTCAACTATGTTTTTTGGGAGCCTTGATTTGACTGACATACTGTTTCTGATTTGTAAAGGGTGGATTAAACAAGACCCTTAATGTGCTGATTAAAGTTGAGGTCCTGATAAAAAATTACCCCACTACAATAGAATAAATAAAATCAGAAATGTCAGCGATAAAACTTATATTTGGTCTGGAGGGTGATACATAATAAAACTAGACTGGGTAGCCCCGCCCATTCTGCCGGCGATTTGAGTTCGCCCTGCCGAAGGGTCTGGAGAAGAACAATACATTTCTTTCTAGTTTCCATACGTTTTTGCGGTGCCAATCACCAAGATGGCTTTTCCCCCTGGCGCGCTATTGGCTGGTTTAAAACAATGACGACAGGGAAGCGACGGCAAGCAGCCAATGGCGTACAGAGTCAGTTGAACTAGGCCCACTGATCACGCCTCTTATGCTGAAGAAAATGACAGCAGCTTCCCCAGATCAACGTGCAATCTACGATTGAGCTTGGTCTGGCAATAGCCAGGCTATTATAAAACATCACACAAGGTTATCTAGATTGATTTGAACATCAGTACTAAAGCTGTGAGGTTTCTCCACCAGCACAGTTTACATTTCTTTACTGCAAGTCCACCTCCCCTACCACTCACAGTGTTGCCAGATTCGGCCAGATTGGGTGGGAAATCTGACAACACTGACCACTCATCGAGGGGAGTTGAAGCGGTAATTGAGCAATGTGCCTGCTTAGGGTATTAGTGCCTATTGGTAATATGGGCATGAGTAGGAAGAGGTCCAGCAGTAGGTGTGATTATCCACAAGGGGGAGTATGTTAGTGTGACTGTAACATTTATTCTGGGATATTCTTCCAGAGAGTGAGGGCCCCTGTCCCTCCCATGTTGTGGTGCTGCGTCGTGGAAGAATCTTTACTTTTGATGCTCTTCATGAAGGAAAGATTCTAAGTCCTCCAGAGCTGCTCAGGTTTCACACGCCCTCACACACACGCATAAATATATTGAAGCTTCAGTACCACAAGAGGAAAGTACTTTAATGTGCTTTTGCATGTATCTGTATGTTTGTGTGTTCTGTTGTATTTAGGCAGCTGCAGTATGTGACCGAGTGTTGTGAAGGAGGGCCAGAAGGAGATGGGGTCGCTGCCCTCACCTCAGAAGAGAGAACCACTTGGGCCAAGGTGAGGCTGTCATGTACCGCATTAGAGGCGTTTGTTAAACTCAACTGTGTAGCGACAAACCTCTCACCATACCTCAGTTATCAGCTCCCCTCTGTCCACCTCCCCAGGCCAGAGAGCATCTGATCAGCCTTGACCCCGTCAACACCAGCATCCTGGAGATCATCCAAAGCAGTCTGTTTGTTGTCTCTCTGGACGAAGCTAAACCCTATGCCACCGCAGAAGACTACACCCCGGTACGTACTTCAGAACCAGATCACTAGAACACTTCCAGTGTATTGTGATGTTGACTGATAAAACATTTGACAGTATGAGCTTTTATTTTTTTGCTGGCATTTCAGCTGACTTTGGCCGCTCTGGCAGGTGACCCCACCATTCGCTGGGGAGACAAATCGTACAACTCCATTTCATATGCAGATGGAACATTTGGATGCAACTGTGACGTGAGTTTTCATCTCAAAATCTATTCTTGTAATCTCACACGCCATTCTTCATAAATTCCCAACCTGTGAAACTCTGTTCCAGCATGCACCCTATGACGGCATGATTATGGTGTCTTTGTCTTACTACATAGACTGCAGACTTAGAGCCTCTGATGGGAAGTGGAAGGTAAGCCATTCAGCTGTACAGTCTTTTTGGCTTGAAACATTCCATTGTTTGTTTCAAATTCCGAATGGAACTAAATTCCTTGGGATTACCCATACTTGTTTTACCAGGGTTCAGATATGGTGAGAGACATATCTCTCCCTGAAGAGCTGCTGTTCAGGCTGGATGACAGAGTACGATATGATGTCCAACTTGCCAAACAACACTTCCTGGAAACGGTAAGACAGTAGGCAACACTGGTTGTTATAATCACCCATCTAAATGTAATTTACACTGACTAAATCTCATCTGTTTGATTTCCCAGGCACACAACCTACAGCTCGTGTGTTGTGCATTCACCTCCTTTGGAAAATACGCCATTAAACAGAGGAAACTCCATCCTGATACCTTTGTTCAACTGGCAATGCAGTTAGCCTACTACCGGAAGCATGGAAGGTACTGGAGACTTAAACTGGCCCTTCTTCAATCATCATCACCACACATCCTCTGACCTGTTGGACTCAACTCTTCTCTCCCTTGTTTCAGACCAGGAAGTTGTTATGAGGCCGCGATGACGCGCAGGTTCTACCACGGCCGGACGGAGACCATGAGACCCTGCACCCATGAGGCCGTCCTCTGGTGTCAGGCCATGACCGACCCCACGTGCACTGTGTGTGTGTGTGTGTGTGTGAGAGAGAGCTTGTGACAGAAGGATAAGGAATTGAGTATATGTATACATCCTACATTATTCTCCATGTTAACTCTCAGGAGGATGTGAAGAGGAAAGCTCTGCTGAAGGCGTTCAACAAGCATAACAAACTCATGGCTCTGGCCCAGAACGGAGAAGGTTGGTTTCCTCTTTCTGTGACATGAGGTTTATTTGTGTCTTTCGTCATTATTTTGCCAGAGAAAATCGCAGTAATTAATGGCACTGATTATTTAATTATAATTTTCTGACGGACATTATTAGTCATCTTAATGTGGTTGTTAATTTCTTGTTGGGAGCGAAATGATTTAAAGCGTTTGCTTTAAACAGTATTTATTATTGCAATAGTTTATAACTACTAATAATGAATGGATTATGCTTGCAGGTTTTGACAGGCATCTGCTGGGCCTGTATCTTGTCGCTAAGGAGGAGGGACTTCCTTCGCCACATCTCTTCATGGATCCACTTTATGCCAAGAGGTGTGGTTAGGCCTGCAGTACCTGCTTAACCTTTGTGTATTTATGTATTTATTTATAGATATTATTAAGAGTTTATTATGCAATTATTCATTGCATCGCATGGTACACTACTTGAAATAAGAAATCCATTGATAATATTTTACATTTGGTTTGAATATGCAGACAAAGCAGTGGTTTCCCACGTAAGCAGAATGTATAGATATAAAGATACAATCATTGGTTACCCAGAGTGCATCCTTTAAGTAGTAAGGGGATGACCACTTTCACCAGGACGCACCTGGGATGAGAACGTTTTTCTTTTCTAGGCTGACCATGTGAACCCTCTTTCTAGTTACCTTCTATAGTCTGACCATGTGAACTCTTTGTCTAGTTACCTTCAATACTCTGACAATGTGAACTCTGGGCTTCTTTTAGACCCAGCAGGCCCCTTGTGACCATGCTAGAGTCTGATTTGTTGAGGGACAGGGTGAAAAGGAGTTAACGATACTAAAGTTTCACCAGCTAAACTTAAATTCCAGCTACCTAGCGTTCGATGGAGTTGTCATAGAAAGCAATGCTGACGTGTATTTCCGAAGTACTTCTCACTATCCTTTTTATGTTTAGGCATGTATGAATTCTTCAAAACAATTGGTGCTTCTGATGTTTAAGAAATATAGTTAGATTTCTGCTTTCAGAGCAAAAGGGAAAATGCATGGATTTAAATCTTATCACTGCCTATTTGAAGTGTTATTGTTAAGGCAGGCAGTTTGTAATTCAGTGTGTATCCTTGCTGCCTCTGGTATAGTCAACTGGGAGGACCCTGCGGTGTGTGAGAGTGTAAGTGTGTCTGTGTCTCCACAGTGGTGGAGGTGGTAACTTTGTGTTATCGTCCAGTCTGGTTGGGTACCAAACAGTTGTTGGTGTTGGGGCTCCAATGGTACCGCATGGATACGGCTGCTTCTATAATATCAGAGATGACAGGTAGGAAGGTACTTTGATAAGTTACCTTAAGTAGCCTTTACTGTGCAACTGATGAATATAGATCTTTTTTATCAAACATTCATATTTAAAGTGTCTGCTTAAAAGGCTGGGCATCATAGCATCTTTGGGGCTTGTAGGATCTTTGACAAACAATGATTATGTCTGCCATTTTAAACATTGTAATTTAAATATTAACTCTGCTCTCCTTTTAGGATTGTGATGTCCATCACTGCTTGGAAAGCTGACCCTCAGACGGATGCTGAGTCATTGTTCCAGAACCTGTGTTCCTCTCTGCATGATATTCTGCAGGCAGCCACCACCTCTCAGCTCTAACCTCGTTACCACAGAGCACTGAACTTTCAATAGCCTTCTTCAGGTCTTTAGGTTAAATTCAAGTTGAATTCATGTTAAACTACTTTAATGCTGCATAATTATATTGTATTACATTGTACTGCTGTTAAAGAGTCCCTTGTGTAGGATAACAATTTTAAAATGTGATGTCTGTAAAGTTTTGTAAAGTTCAAATCAGGGATTAGAGCTCATCCAGTCTTTGAAAAAAGATAGCTGTATTTTTTGGAAAGTGTAGCACTTATTAGCACTTATTGAACTGGAGTGATTGTTTGTTGTGTCTGGAACCACTGCAGTGGAAAGATCAGAAGAGGTCATACTTTGTTCTTGAGTTGTCAAAAATCTGTATGACTTTTACTGAGAAAGATTGTTCCATTTAAATTATTTTATATAAGACTAAAAAAGTTTGATATTAGAACTAGGCCTACATTTCAGGAGTAGTTCAATATTTATGCTTTATATCAGTGTAAATAGAAATGGCCCATGATGGAAAAAGGTAAGCCGCCGATTATAAAGATGAATAAAGATGGATATTGCTACCAATGTGTCCGATTTCTGCTCCTTTATATAATACACTAAAAGTTACGTGGGGATATTATTGAATATATAAAAGTCAATCCAATACAAATTGAGGGAGCTATAAAAAAACAAGCAACCATAAACAACATATTCACACCAATATGAAATATATAAACGTGTTATGTGGTATGAAAATACAAAAAAAATGGCAGCTATCAAAAATCAAATCCAGAAAAGTTATCTCGCGAGTGTGTAGTGTGTTAATGATTGATTAAATATAGGCATCAATTGCTGTTTGTTTGGAAGTGAAAATGAGTGAGTGCTTCTGATCACAATAAAATAATATTTAGTCCTGTAATTTAAATGACATTGCAGTCTTACATATTGCTGTATGCACTTTTTAGACGATCCCTACATATCAGCAGGAAAAGCGCGTCACAGCTTGACATTCAAAGTCGTTTATTTGTTATATCATCAAAGTAGTTTGTGATATAGGCCAGATAAGGCTGTGGGATATCAACAAATGACCAGTCTTTACCACAAGACTAATTTGGAAGGAATCTCCTTATTTCAAGACGCTATTGTGTTTTGCAAAGGAAAAAAAGGCAAACAGCAAACTAAATTCACTGTGGTATATTCATTTACTTGGATTATCTTCACATTTCGGGACCTTTATACTTTAGCGACAAAATGTAACACTATTGTATACGTAATGTAAAGAAATAAGACCACATTTTACACGTGACCGAGACAAGCGTAGGGTTATGCTGTAATCCATTTGGATGGTACGCTGGTACGTGCAAGTTGTATGTTGCAAATCTCCCAGCTTTCTTGCAGCATTTCCCTGAGGCACGCCCCCTTTTGATCGTAGTATCTCGTCGCTTTTAAAGTAGAGCGAGTTCAGTGAGGCCGACCGTACTTCTCGTCAACAAAAATGACTGCGCCCGTAAAGAGATTTATTTTCTTTGTATTTGTATCACGATGGTCATTTTAATGTAGATTTTAAATGCTCTTACACATTTGATTACAATGCTACTTTATGTCACCAATTTATACATTGCACGGTCTTGCTGTGCGTGCAATACAATGTAAAGTTGTGTTGTTTGTTTTCGAGCTGGTTTGCTAAAGAGGCTAATGCAGCTAACAATAACAATGACTAGCCAAATGCCGCAAAAAAACTGGGAGATTTGCAACTTACAACTTGCAGTACCAGCACCATCCAAATGGATTACAGCATTAGCATGCCCTAATATCAGGCATGCGCAATGGCGACTGCCGGGTCTGCAGCCGCTCAGTGGGGCAAAGGTGAAAGCCCGGGTACTGCTCCTTTAATGAACCCTGCTACTGCTCCTTTAATGAACAGAGAAGAGCGTACATCCACCACAGTCCGCCCGGAGGAAGGGGTTCAGAAGCTGCCTGCGAAAGTCGGCCTGAGCACAAATGTCCAAAACAGAATAACAGGTGAGTTTTGGTCTCTACTTTATTGCTGTTGTCGTAATGTAATCGGTCTGACATACAGCCGCCGATGCCTCTCTGACCCTAGAAACCCCGTTAACGTGATAAGATATTAACGTTGTATAGAACACGATCGCCTTTTTTTTTCAAAACGTTACCCTTTTTAGGAAGCGATTCATAACCGTTTATTAACACTAAACCATTCACTTACACTTTGCAAATCATACGCTTGTTTAATTACTCAAACATAATTAGGTGTACAAAAAGTCCAGGTGTCATTAAGGGCCACTAGGAGGACGTTACTGTGACTCGTTAGACACACAAAGAGCCCGTTACTATTAACCAGACAGACCGAGACACACGTCAAATAATACCCAATATATCATCTGATTAATATACCATTATTCATATATCATAATAGTAAATATATATATATATATATATATATATATATATATATATATATATATATATATATATATATATATATATATATATATACATCATACATGTATTTAAGTAAATATAAGTAAGTACATATTTAGTTTCAAATATATTCAAGTAGTATTTACCTTAGGATTGAACTAGTTGTTTTGTTTTCCGCTTTAAGACGAAACATCATGGCACATCAAATGTCAGGGACTCTGCAAGAGCGGACCTTTCAGTACCAGGACAGCCTTCCTCCTCTTCCCGTCCCCTCGCTGGAGGGAAGCCTGTCCAAGTACCTGGATGCAGGTAGACGATGACTAAACAGATTTGTGATCACCAAATAGATTTCACTGTATTCCCGTATTTGTTCAAAGTTGTGATTCAAATAGTTGTGATGGCCCTCAGACACCAGGCACAGGTACATAACTAATAAACCATCGGGAGCACTCATTCTGGAGGGTTTGTTTCCTCTTCAGTGCGTCCATTTGCAACCGAGCAGGAGTACGAGGCTACAGTGGAGAATGTCAGGAGCTTCCAAGAGGGCGTTGGACAAGTCCTGCAGCAGAAACTACTCCACAGAGCGAGTACCAGGAGGAACTGGGTGAGGGCTACACCTGGTGCCACTCTCCTGACGTCTCTCTCTGTACAACTCTCAAATCTCACCTTCAGCACCTTTTAATACCCAGACAAATGATCCAATGCAGAAGCAAGAGGAAATCAAGCATTGATATACTCAAGAGTTATTTGGCTTGCGTCGTAGACCATTATAAGCTCATTAGTACGAAAACACACCAATGTGACATTGAGTTTAGTTGTGAACCGATTATGTTAAAGATTGCCACTTGATAATACACTTATACACTATATCAGCAGAGAACATGTCATGTGGGAGTGTTGGTTATCCTCAAGTTTCCTATAAATTCCTATGAGTTTACTTTCTGTTACAGTTTCTGCTTGAGCAGATTAGCTCAGATTTGCGTTCTGAGCAATCATTTATCTTTGTTTTTCTGTCCCCCAGCTGGAGGAGTGGTGGCTGAACACGGCCTACCTGGAGCTCCGGACCCCCTCTCAGCTCAACGTCAACTTTGGAGGACCGGCCCCCTACCTGGAGCACTGCTGGCCCCCCGCTGAGGGAACTCAGCTACAGAGGAACAGTGTTGGCCTGTGGCACATGCTGCAATACTGGGACCTGATCCGCACGTAAGATCACAGATATCACCAATCAAAGGGGTGTTTGCTCTGTGCCTGATGGTGCAGGGGCTGAATGAGATGGATGGTCTTCATGTTTGTTGTTAGGGAGAGGATGGCTCCTCATAAGGCTGGCAGATCAGGGCTGGACATGGACCAGTACCGCATGCTGTTTTGCACCTGTAAGGTACCTGGAGTCACCAAGGATACCATCCTCAACTATTTTAAAACAGGTATTGTATTTTCCTCATCACAAAAGTATTTGCCCCCATCCCTCTCCTTCGTTGACATAAAGATGAGGCAATGCAATTTGTGATTTTATTTGGTGATTCTCACAGAGAGTGAGGGCTCCTGTCCCTCCCATGTTGTGGTGATGCGTCGTGGGAGAATCTTTACCTTTGATGCTCTATGTGATGGAAAGATTCTAACTCCTCCAGAGCTGCTCAGGTATCATTGATGCATGCACACACACACACACACACACACACACACACACACACACACACACACACACACACACACACACACACACACACACACAGTGTACCAAAGGTGAACGCGTGCTCAGTCCGAGGGAGGGGAGGTCATGTGAGACGTTATCGCTATGAGGGTGGTAGTTCAACAACCTTCTTGTTTTGTTGTTTTATAAGTCTCTGGGCATGCGTACACACTTAGCTCTGTAGAAACACCCTTTATCTCAAAGGTTATTATAAACTATTATGTTTGCTGTATCACTATTGTTTGCAATTATAGCAACAGCAATAAGTCCTGTTGATTGTTGTTTTGCACATACAGCATCGGATTTGGAGCACTTTTAAAGTTTTACATTTTGGTGTCAAAATGTTATATTAATTGTTATGTAAATTGTCTTTTTACATTTTGCGGCTTTCCCTGATATGCATGTCATGCTTCTAGGCAGCTGCAGTATGTGACCGAGTGTTGTGAAGGAGGGCCAGAAGGAGATGGGGTCGCTGCCCTCACCTCAGAAGAGAGAACCACTTGGGCCAAGGTGAGGCTGTCATGTACCGCATTAGAGGCGTTTGTTAAACTCAACTGTGTAGCGACAAACCTCTCACCATACCTCAGTTATCAGCTCCTCTCTGTCCACCTCCCCAGGCCAGAGAGCATCTGATCAGCCTTGACCCCGTCAACACTAGCATCCTGGAGATCATCCAAAGCAGTCTGTTTGTTGTCTCTCTGGACGAAGCTAAACCCTATGCCACGGCAGAAGACTACACCCCGGTACGTACTTCAGAACCAGATCACTAGAACACTTCCAGTGTATTGTGATGTTGACTGATAGTGTTCCAACAAGAAACGTTTTTTGGTCTTTATTTTTCTTACCCACATCCCAGCTGACGTTGGAAACTCTAACGGGTGACCCCACCATTCGCTGGGGAGACAAATCGTACAACTCCATTTCATACGCAGATGGCACGTTTGGATCCAACTGTGATGTAAGTTCCAATCTTTGATCCTCCTCCTTAACCCGTTCGCACAGAAGGACAACACAACCTTTTTACTGCCTTAACTTCAATGTGAACTCTTCACTGTCTGTTCCAGCACGCACCCTACGATGCGATGATTCTGGTGTCTCTGTGTTACTACATAGACCAGAGACTTGAAGCCACAGGTGGGGAGTGGACGGTAAGCATCACATTCAAATTGTGGGCCTACTGTAGATCCAAAGAGACTCCAGCTCATTTTATTATGCGGGCCATAAAGGATAACAAGGTCTTTGTTATAAACCCTCTCAAATTTGTGATTGACCCATTTCTTATTCCCAGTTGGCAAGTATGCCTTTCTTTTTATCTGATGTGTCACTTGCAAAGTAATGAACCCACTGGAAAAATGGTTAGTAAACAGTAGAAAGCAGCATGGAGGCCAGTGAATTGTAGTTCCTGTTTGTTTACGCCCCAACGTCTGGCACTTCCACACCCGTCATAGCATCACACAGGACCGGGGCGGGTCCTGTGTGATGGGGTCAAGTCAAGGGGTCAAGTCGTGTGACCCGGCTGTCTGTTAAAGGTCCCATGACATGCCACCAGGTGTGGTGTGATTAGCCGTTACAAGCCGTTTTGGAAATCTGCCCCTTATGACATGACAGGTGGGCGTGTCCACCTAGATGTGTGACGGCTAGATGAGCAACGTTTGCTACAGTCCACTGGGTAGGCTGGTAGACTGATCTATCCAGCACACATCTAGGTGGACACACCCACTTGTGATGTCATAAGGGGCCGATTTCCAAAACGGCTTGTAACGGCTAATCACACCACACATGGTGGCATGTCATGGGACCTTTAACATGACTGCCGATCGGAGATGGAGCTGATAAATACCTGTGGCTACTGCAGTCCTTTGTCCTGGGACTGAATGCAAATTGTAACCTTACAGACTGAAGACCAAAGCCAGATGTTAGTGGGTGTCAGTGTGGTTTTTGTCCAGTGAGAAAGGGCTTTACAGTCAGTTCAGATACAGGACATTGAGGAGCATGTAGGAGTAGAGCATCTCGTTCTGCAGGCTGGCTGCAGAGATTAGGGAATGTGATGAAAAAATCCATATGTTGTTTCCTTTTAATCATTTAAAGCTTTGTTCCCGCTCCTTGTATTGTCTAGCCAGCTTGCCTTTCCTCAGTGTCATCTTAATGTCAACTTTTGTGCTTGGGGTAAACCGGTCACAAGGGAGAAGGCATCCCCTTAAGCACTTTTCTGCTTGATAAAAACACAGGCAACTTTGTGTCTTGGGTAAACGTTACCGGATTTGATTATTGACATCTGTATTGTGGGGAGGATGTGAAACTGTTTTAATAGCTCTGTCTAACTGTATTCTGGAGTCACTTTTCTAGAGAGGATTCTGTGTAGGCATACATTAAAATAGGTTAATTGTCTACAACTATTGTGTGCTTTTTACATTTAGAAGTCTCATCTGTCCTAGACATCTGTCCTTTATAACCAGGGCTCTGATGCTGTGAGAGCCATGCCTTTCCCTGAAGAACTGGTTTTCACAGTGGATGCCAAAGTCAGAAGTGACATTAACCAGGCAAAACATCACTACCGGAACACGGTGAGCAAGGAGCAAACATTAGGGGTTGGATCTGGATCTGAAGGTTATTTTCACTTATTAATATTCTGTTTGATTTCCCAGGCACAAAACCTGCAGCTTATTTGTTATGCATTCACCGCCTTTGGAAAAGAAGCCATTAAACAGAGGAAACTCCATCCTGATACCTTTGTTCAGCTGGCAATGCAGTTAGCCTACTACCGAAAGCATGGAAGGTACTGAGCCTAGAACAGGCCCTTCTTCCATCATCATCACAACACATCCTCTGACCTGTTGGACTCAACTCTTCTCTCCCTTGTTTCAGACCAGGAAGTTGTTATGAGACCGCGATGACACGCAGGTTCTACCACGGCCGGACGGAGACCATGAGACCCTGCACCCAGGAGGCCGTCCTCTGGTGTCAGGCCATGACCGACCCCACGTGCACTGTGAGTGTGTGTGTGTGTGTGAGTCTGTTTGAGCTTGTGTGTGTGTGTGTGCGTGTGTGTGTGTGTGTGTGTGTGTGTGTGACAGAAGGATGAGGAAGTGAGTATGTATACGTCCTTCATTATTCTCCATGTTAACTCTCAGGAGGATGTGAAGAGGAAAGCTCTGCTGAAGGCCTTCAACAAGCACAACAAACTCATGGCTCTGGCCCAGAACGGAGAAGGTGGGTTTTTCTCTTTCTGTGACATGAGGTTTATTTGTGTGTGTATTCCCCATCGTTGTAATGTATTGAAGACATTCCTAAAATAGCTGTGGACATCTTGGAGTAACTTTTTGATTGCATACGTGTTAAACTATATATTTCATCACAATATTTCGCAATTCTTGCTTGCAGGTTTTGACAGGCATCTGCTGGGCCTGTATCTGATCTCTAAGGAGGAGGGACTTCCTACTCCACATCTCTTCATGGATCCACTTTATGCCAAGAGGTGCAGTAAAAACTCAAACCTGCTTGATGAATTGAAAACACTCATTAAGAAGTGTGTGTGTGTGTGTGTGTGTGTGTGTGTGTGTGTGTGTGTGTGTGTGTGTGTGTGTGTGTGTGTGTGTGTGTGTGTGTGTTAGATTGTGATGCAAGGACAAACATTGATATCTTGTGCATTTGCTTTTTGGAAGCACTGGATACCGACTGGTTAGAGTGTGTCTGTGTAAGTGTCTCTGTGTCTACAGTGGTGGCGGCGGTAACTTTACGCTATCGTCCAGTCTGGTCGGGTACACCACCGTCCTTGGTGCTGTGGCTCCGATGGTGCAGCATGGCTATGGATTCTTTTATCGCATCAGAGACGACCGGTGAGAACTATTTATGTTGCTTATTCTGTATAAATGTCATGTGCATTGCTATTATATGGGACATCGGTGGTTTGTTTTAGATCAGTTTTTCTCAAACTTTTTATACCGTGTACTATCTCAGAAAATTTGTCTCCCCAAGTACCACCATTATGACCGTTGTTATAAAATATAACAAAATACAGTTGCGTTGGCCTGCGGCCCTATTCATCTACGCACAGATCACGCAGGAGGCAACCAACAACCTTTTGGAAAAAGCCTAATTATTATTACAAAATTATAAGACTAATGGGAAGGCTGCGTATTTGGTTGTAAGATGACTTACAACCGAGATGCAATGGTTTCATGGATTAATTTCTAAGGACATCAACACACACCACCACATAACACCTCTGCTCGGTTCCCTGTCACCGTTTTATATAGTTCTGCTCAAAATATTCTCTTCCTGTCTGCACTACCGAACCACGATCGCAGTGTTTTGAACCATTCATAATTGTAGCACTTATATCTTGCCGTCAGTTTAGCTTGTAATCTTGGATGTCTACGGACAGGGTAATATTGAAACCAAAATATTAGAGGAAAGGCACTTCTTGGTTAATATATTTCCCTTCGTACTAGTATTTTGATATTATTATGTTTTAAAATGATTTTTTTTTTTTATTATTTTACATACCACTAAATAGCGAATCATGTACCACCAGTTGTACGCGTACCATAGTTTGAGAACCACTGTTTTAGATAATGGACAGTTAGTTTGGTTGTATAAGCCAACAGACAGCTAGTTTGGTTGTATAAGTCAACAGACAGCTAGTTTGGTTGTATTAGCCAGTTGACAGCTAGCTTGGTTGAATCTGTTAATGGACAGCTAGTTTGGTTGTATTATAAGTAATGGATACCTTTGTTTGTTGCATTAACTATGGTCTATTTTGATCATGGCTACCTTGTACATTGACTTCATGTAATGTATATCTTATGTGATAATCTATACCGACAGGATTGTGATGTCCATCACTGCTTGGAAGTCTGACCCAGAGACGGACACAGAGTCACTCTTCAAGACCCTGTGTTCCTCTCTGCATGATATTCTCCACCTAGCCACGACATCTCAGCTCTAACTACCCATAACTGAAGTAGTCCACACACGATGAGCGTCTAGGAAAAGAAATGGACACCCAGGTTTGGCATTGTGAATAAAGGTGAGATGACTGTTGTGGTGAACGCTCCATGTTAAGAGGCCGCTTCTTCCGTTGGTTCAGTCTCACAGGAAAGCGTCCGGCTTGACTTAACTTGTCGACTGGCTTTAGTTCAACCCTTCTAAGTGATACGACATGTAGGTTTAGGTTTAGAAATGAAGAAAGTTGCTTAGATGCAGCTGGTTTTAAAACATCAAACAGAGCTGTAATCTGATTCCTCATGGTGAGGTCAGTGTGAACTGGGCTAAAGTTGAAACAGTTTGAACTTTGAGTGCAGCGTGACAGTAGAGAGTCTGAGCTGCCCGGGGTAGAGCAGCACTAGGACGGGCTTCACACGCCACTCCACAGGAATACACTGGCAACACAGAGGCTCATAGCTCATCAAGGTGTGACCGTTTCACACAGTTCGTAAACCTGCTCGTTATATTATACATATGATATTTTATCACTCAGTCTTCCTAATGCGAACGTATTGAACACTTAAGCACTTGCTCTTTCACCCACTTCAGCTTTCTGCCGACCTCTTTTGGTGCCCTGTTTAATTCAGGCACATATCCAATTTTGTTAATTTTTTTAACTTGTTTAATCATAATTTTTGACAATGAACAATAGCTAGTCAGGTAGTTGTGGGCATTAGATAGTCTACATTAATGGACATTTCATTTACATTTATGTACCTTTTAATTTGAGGTACATTCCTAACATAGTGAAATGCATTTTGTGACAAATAATTGATCATTCAATCTTGATACTTTTGATTACTTTCAACTGGATATTCTGTTCTCCGTAATAAAAGGCTTTAGATTTTGCCAAAAAGGTATAGGGGTATATTAACTCGTCCTTGTTCATTCATGATGTTTTATTTTACTAGCCTGATAATTGTTATTAACTGCTGAAAGTCTGAAGCCAGTGAAACAAAATATGTTTCCCTTATATTTTGTTCTCCGTCCAATAAGGTTCAATGAGTGAACCTTATTAAAGAACAAACTTACAGTATATTGCTGATGAGATGTGTGTTCTCTATAATGTTCATGAGTGACCATTCATACTGCAGTCATTTTAAACTAACATTGAATGTTTTAAACAGCAAAGCAAAAATGATCCTATATGTTGAATAAATTGCAGGCTTTGATTGACTTTGTTTGAATACCTACCCAATGAAGTGATTATTGAATGTGAAATAGGAATTCTGTATGAATCTGTTCTTGATGCAATGAGCCATGTCAATAAAGTTAAAACATGAAATATGAGTCACTAATCTGCAATGTTTTTATTTTATGTGAACTAGTTAAACTGTTTGGAGAACTAAAATGACTAATGTAAACATGATCCTTCTTTAAATAAACTAACGTGCTCCTTAAAGAATGCTTTTTTATTGCAAATAAGAACTACTCCAGTGAGCTGAAGCTCGACAGCAACACGGACACCAATTTTTTATATCATACAATCATTGTAAATGCAGACTACATCTCCCACACACAATGTTTTAACAAAGGCTTCAATCACTATCTGGCCGTAATATCAATGTCACACTGAAATAGTCCAAATAGTAATCCTCTTGTGGCTACGAAGCATAAGGCAGGTCTCTTTCGATCCCTGCACGACGAATGGTTGGGTTCAATACAGGGTTGAAGTAAGTGGTTATTGTATTTCAAGAGAAAGATATGGTCTCATTAAAGGGATAGGCTACTTCACCGATTCAGAACCGGCTTTCTATCATTATAAAACCGCTATTGTAACATAAAAAATTTATAAAAATCCCTCAGTCTAACCCAAGGGATATTCCATCAAACTCGCTAACGAAGGTGGCGCTTAGTTGATTAAGCCCGGTTAGAACTAACGCCAACTTCCACTTGAGGCTAAAGCCAGTGGCGGTTCTAGGGGCGGGGCCACAGGGGCAATGACCCCTGCTGAAATCTGATTGCCCCCTGATGTGCCCCTGTTCCGTCAATCAATTGACGAGAAGCCCTACCGGAGACTTCAACGATCACAGATGCAATTCCACACCCAAACTATTGGCGGCAGTAATGTGTCAATGCAACTTAGGAGAAGAAGATGCGGTGGTCTTGGCTTTATATTATATTTGCTTAAACTTTGAATGTTGATGGCTGAACGTTACCAGAGCCTGACATTCTCGGACGTAATGCTTGGCGGGAGAAATAATCTATCAATCAATCCAATTTGAAGACAATTCTTGGTTAGTCAAAAATCCTTGTGTTGGTATAGTCATTAATATATGAAAGAGTTTTAAGCTGCTGTTCACACTGATTTTAGGTTTCTTCACTAAATGTGAGCACTAAAGTAAACTACTAAACTTGTAAATCAGTAAACTTGTTTTACCTTTGCTTTTGTTCTGAATTTGCTGTGCTGTACTTGGTGTGTGTGTGTGCACTGAAAAAAGAACTCATAAGATTTACATATATTGTAAGTATTTGCACGCAAATGATTCAAGTAAAATTTAATGCTGCAATATCAAGTAACACTAACTTGCCTGTATCAAGTAAATTTTACTTACCATAAAACATAACAGTTGTGAAGATATTAAGTAACAGTTGCTTAATTACATCCAAGTTTTAAGTTATATTTATTTAAACAAATTAAGTTAAGTCTACTTGTTTTTCATAGTCAAGAACATAATTTCCCTCCTATATCTGTAGTATTTGCTGTTATGACGTAATTTAGTAGATTTTAATTATTTTCTTGTGCTTGACATTTTAATTTACTTGGTTGCATTACGTTACATTACTCACTAAAATTAGGCAATAGCCAGTTTTCTTTTGATAAATAAGAATTATTTATCAAAGAAAAATAGATTTAACCAATACTCTATGCATTTAATATATATTTATCACATATCACACAACTAAATTACAATGCAATTACATACAACTGTTTATTTTTCATTTTAAAACACACAAACATGCTACATGCTACACAATGTTATTGAGAAACAAATAATAGAACTGTATGAATTATTCAAAGTGACTTCATTATCAGGGAAGCCACAAAAATTTACGCTCTTTTCGTATATTTTTATTAATCAATTAAGGGCGCCACCAGAGGGCGCCCTTTCTTCACTGCAGTTCCGACGTCTGAGTCCAGCCTCGGAGCCTCCCGGTTCCCTCGGTCAAATGTCTATGGGAAACTCGATATTTTTTGTTCGAATGGCGATATACGATATTATAACGATATTTTGAATAAAACGGGTAAAGTGTGTAGTTTTAACTCCACGCCACAAGTATTCACCATCAACCATTTATTTAGGTTTAGTTTTTTGTTTTTTGCTCAACGAAGCACAGCTGTGCTTTAACAACAGATATGTAAGGGATAATGTATAGAACGCCGGTCATTATTGGGAAAATAAGCCCAGACAGGGCGAACAGGTCACCGACGTGCAGAGGAGTTGTCTTGCTTCGCCCTAAAGGGGATTATTTTCGATAATGACCGGCGACGTTCTATACATTTTCCCGCTTATTACACGGCTACTTGCCTCAACGAAAAATAACTTCATGGTGTGTCTTTTTACAATTCATTTGTAACCAGCATTCGTAGTGTTGATCAGCAGAGAAATACTCCGCCAAAGTTGTGACGTCGCTTAGAAACCAGACGCCGGGGCTGACAAGTTACCGGACTACTTGCGGAGTGCTACCAAAGACGTCATTAGAGGCAAAAAATCCTTTGTTTTCCTTGACAGCGGTCAATTATACTAAGCAACGGTGAATTATCAAATATAAATTCAACGCCGGAAGTTGTGAAGGGCCCATGCAAGTGAACGGAGCGTTCCACGGCATTGAGAAGAGCCGTGCAAAAAAAACCCAATAGTGTTGCCTGTTTGAAACATTCGGAAACCGCACAGGGGAGACGTTCCCTCCAGGGCAGATGCTATCGGGGGCAACATCCTTCACTTGGACTGGCAGTGATTCTGCTTATAGGTCGGAATATGGTCGGAATGAAGCGGCCACCGATTCTTGACAGGATGGGTACTTTATTCTTACACACAACCGGACTTGTTCATTACTTCACTAAACTGACACGCACGCTACCGCTCGCTCTCCTCGCTCGTACACTGACTCGCTGACGTCACACACGTACACTGCCAGTGATATGCGTGCGATACTTTCTCGTGCTGACGAGAAACATTAAAAACATTTTTTTTACCCCATGGCCCTTTACGGGTTCCGTACTCTACCACCACGTGTTTATTCAAAGTTAGTTGTGATGCGTAACGTGGGTGGGAGAACACTGCATACATGTAAGGGGCGGGATTGAGCAGCTGAACATGGCTTGTAGGCTCAGAGAGCAGCGGTCGGCCTTATAAAATAGAGCTCACAAGGCAACATCAAAATAATATATAATATACCGATATGGCGATATTGTCTCAACTACATATCTCTTAAAATATACCGGTATAAATTTTACTACCGGTATATCGCCCAGCCCTACAAACTAACAGTGTATATATTTCAGCTTTCTTTCCGTTCAGGATTTTTTAATTATTATTTTTTTAAATGTAATTATATATATATATATATTTATATATTTATTTATATATTTATCTGACTCGGGGGGCCAGGGGGGTGGCCAACCTCTGACCAGGGTGGCTGGTCAGAGGTCCCCCATGTGGCTACACCCCTGGGGACAGATCATTTGTGCTGATGATAGCGTATATGGTGGGAGACCAACGGTGTGATAATTATTATTATTATTATCATCATTATTATATATTATTATATTAAAACGCAGCTGATCGGACCCATCAAACGATTCGGAGGCATGCATCACATTTAAGGATTTTAAAAACTGATTCTTATTCTTTTTTTTCAAAAATGCATTCAGCAGAGGAGGAAGTCTAGCGTTGCTCACGGGTTGGAATGAAAGGGACAAAAGCTGACAGAGTTGCCTGCGGAAGCGATGTCTGAGATGCAGAGACAGCTTCACACTACCAGTGTCTGTCTCGTACGGTATGGAATGAGAGCTCGTGAAGGCACTATTGCGCAAGCACGCAGGCGCGCAACAAGCGTGCCTGCATGCTTGCGCAATAGCATACTGCCCGAGAATGCAGTATCGCTGTCATATCTCTCTCTGGGAAAAGTAACGTTGCCCCGAATTGAAAAAGGAAGCCGCTATAATGAAATAGCGGTATTATTACACATTAATTGATAAAATAACAGGGGATGGGAAGGGGGGATGGCTGTCTCAGAAGGGGGATAATTTTAATCATTTTAATTCCAAAGGGGGATGACATCCCCCCTCAACTCGAGTGCTTCTGCCAACTATTAATCAACTATTATCAATACGAAATAAATCAACACAAATACATAGCGTTTATCCTCGTGTAATTGTGTGATATACTTGTCACTGCCAGCAACCATTTAAATGCGTCTGAACGTCAATGATTTGGGCTAGGCTAGTTATTGGTCATTCGAAATGAAGCCCTCCTCCAAGTCAGGGGCGCCGGCCATGTTGAAGTAAGCTCGCAAACATTTTGCTGTCTATCAAGCAGAGACAGCTTTTCATTGGCGCAAGAAAATTTGCCCTCGGGTCGCACCAGTCTGCGCCCCAGGCCAATGGTATCGCTTTTCTTTTTTCTTATCACCACGATGAATCTGAATGAATAGTAGGTAAATAGGTAGTGGCCATCCCCAAATTGCACCAGAATACAGGAAATCGAATCTATTCAATTCAATTGTTTTTGTGGGGGGGGGACCCCTGTCTATTACTGTGCCCCACCAACATTTTTATCACCAGCCGCCACTGATGGGAAATAACATGTTTTTTTTTAATGATGGTATATAACAATCTCTAGGTGGCGAAGAAGTAAAAGCTGCGTCACATTTTGAACTACACACTTTTTCCATCTAGTTTCGACTGAGTTTTGGGATTGTCGGTGCCGTTAAAGTAGTAAACGGCACTGAAAATGTAAAAAAACCCAGTCACTGCAGTCATGTGATTGGCTGAAAACGAGGGAGGCAGAGTCTCAACAATCCACATATAAATACAGACCAGTTCACACATAAATGACAAGTTCACAAATGAAAAGCGTCTTGTAAATTCACGTTTAACAGTTAGTATATACATTTAACAACATCCAAATACATTTTGATGAAAATTGCAAATATTTTTTTAATTCATATATTTATGGATTTATATTACATTTATTTAAAACAAGACACAATTGTGTGTGGATCAGAAATGTGTTTGGGAAAAACATTTCTGATCCACACATGATGCACAGAGAAGGATTCACAAACGTATTCTCTCTTCTCACAAATACTTTTCAATGCAAACACAAATGGATATTGGTATGCATAAATGTAAAGTAAATCCATGAACAAAAATGAGACTGTTCTGACCCCATACAATAACAATGTCAATTTACTCGCTCAAAAGATTACATTATTTATGTATATGTAGGGTAGTTGCCTTTTCGCGACCATGGATGGCGCTGTTGTGTTGTTGTTGGTCCTCAGCGGTTTAGCGATTGTGGCCTTTTGGCCTTACAGGCCACCGTTTTGTTGCAGGGATTTGCCCGCGCAAGCGCCATTTTTGTCAGTTGTTTGTTTCTCTGCCGTAAGGTAAGCTGCATAAGCGGTGCTCTGTGTAAATGTAAAGTACTTATGTTTTATCCGTATGTTTTGTGGTAGAATGCTAGCCGTAGGTGAATCCTTCTCTTCTTTCTTTTCTTTTTTATACTTATGTCAGTTGTTTGTTTCTCTGCCGTAAGGTTGAACGTTTGAGCTGTGAATGAGAGAAATAAACGGCGGCGTGGTCCGAGCCATAAATCAAGAAAACCATCCGTGTGTCCCTCCTTCCGCGGCCCCCCCAACACCTACACCAAACACAACGCAGAGTCCGGGTGTGGAGTGGCTTGAGCTCGCACGGCCTGGGTTACATCTTTGGTGCCGTGACCCGGATTTGTGGCGCTCCGAGGCCGAAGAGGAAGCGAGGCTGGCCGCAGCCCCTCAACGCCGCCGCCGTACTGAACTGTGTGTGACGAACTGAGTTATTCCTGTGAAGGTGCATTGCCAGGATCTTCATCCTATCCAGCATATCCTTTGAAAGTTGAAGTGCATCTTATTTTGTTGTGTTTCCTATTTAAGACATTTCCATGATATTCTAAAGAGACGAAAAAAAAAAAAAGTCTTAAAGCTACAGTACCTAAATGAATATTCTGTGTGAAACATTTCTATAAGGATAATTTGTGATTGATATTAAGCAAGTGTTGTTGTTTTTTTTCTCATTCATATTCTCTGTGCTGAACATAGAGTAGTGTAATCACGTTTTGAGTTGAATTAATGTTTTGTGTGAGCTTTTGGGTTATTAAGTGATAATTGTGCCTGCCACACATTTTATTTTGTTTATTACATTCAACCACAGCTACACCCATTCACAGTCAAGCATAACAAGTAATTCGCACACACACTTACATTTTATTCTGCTGCTTAAATCTGAGACAGAGAATATTGAAGATGATGAGTGACCATGCAGACTCTCCACTGAAGCAGGGTCTCACTGCAGCAACATCAGGCCCACCCACCCCTGTGCCTGCAACAACCCACAGCTATGACTCCCCAAGCAGAACGCATACTCACTTCCCCAGTGAAGGAGCTTCCACCAGTCACCAACAACCATCTGTGAGGTCAAAGCTAACCACCCAGTTCCTCAGGTCCCCTACTCAGCAGCTGCAGTACCACACTCCAGTCCGGCTGCCCACAGACTTTGGACTGGGCGCACAGCTCACCCCATCACCCCCAATTCTGTCCCCCTATACTGATCCCCGTGCAACTCCCCCAGTGTTCCAGCCGGCTGTGCACATTACCATGCCCCCTGTCCTCCTGCCCCAGACCAGTGTGCAAAGGCCCCCCACAGTCACCCTGCCACCTCAAAGCCCCCCATATCCCAACTTCCCAGAGACACAAGTCATACAGCAGCCCACCATGAACCAGCCAGCTGTCTCCCCTTATCCAACGCAAGTTTATCAGCCAAGCCCCCAGGTCCCCACCAGCGATACTGTTCCCTTACCTGCACCCCAAGCCCCCATGTTGAGTTTCCCAACACCACACACAATGAACACTATGAATAACCCCTCTACAGCTGAACAGACCTCCCAAGGCACAGACTATGGACAAATCCCCCAGTTGCACATGTCACAAGCTGCTGCACACCATGCTCAGATTCCCCTGCACTCATCTGCCACCAGTGCATGGGGCCCCACTTCAGCTGCGCCCACCTCTCTGAATGTTGCCCATGCTGCTTTCAACTACACATCTTCTCCCCACACCCAAGCCCCAGTATATCTACAGCCCCCTGCCTCAGTCCCTCAAGTCAGCATGTATCCAGATGCAGTCCCCCAACACGCCCTCCTGCCTCCATCTTCCATCCAGCACATGCTTGCACCTCTAAACGCCCCTGTCAGAGCCACAGCCACCCCAAGCCCCCCACCAGCAGCCTATGGCAGTTTCCTGCAGACTCATCAGGTGAAGAATGTCCAAGTCTTCACTGGTAACGCTGACAGCAAGATGCTTATAGAGGACTGGGTTCGTGACATGCAATATCTCCTGGAGGCAATAGAGCTCCCGCCCCATCTCCGCTTCTCCACTGTGGTACGTCACCTGAGTGGTGAGGCCAGGAAGCTGATCCTGAATCTACCCCCCCATAACCAAACCCCTGAGAAGGCATTTGAAGAGCTGAGGGCAGAGTACGGTGACACACAGGGCTCCCTGGACCCACTGGCCGACTTCTATGAACGTGGCCAGCGGCCAGGTGAGTCTGCCTGCTCTTATGCTATAGCACTAGAGGCAACACTGCGAGCTGTAGAAGAAACCCAAAGTGGGGGCAAGCTTTTCCCTGACCGTGACAGTAAACTCACCCGACAGTTTCTAAGAGGACTAAAGGAGGAGGAGGTGTACATGAGGATTGCTCCAATGAAACCTCGGCTTCTGAGCTTCCGGGAGCTGCAAGATGAGCTCAGAAATCTGGCAAAAGAGACAAAAAAGTTCCAGTCATTAAACAAGTCAAAGAAAACCTATGCACAGGTCCAGGTTGCATCAGAGTGTACTTTAAATATGAAGACAGACAAAGCTAAACATACATCAGAGTGGTCAGAGCTTACAGATCTCGTCAAGAAATTAGCCCTTTGTCAAGAGGAGCAGATGGCTAAGCTGACGCACCTTGAATCAAGAATGGCTGCTCCCTTCTCTGCCCCTGTCCCCCCACCAAGAGCCCGGCCGCCCCCCGGACCCACAACCCAGACTTCAGCTGTCACATGCTACCGTTGTGGGAAGCAAGGACATATAGCCCGGGTTTGCAGAGCAGTCTTCCCAGATCCCAATCAGATATGGGCCCAACAACCTCAGCCCATGACCCCTGCAGAAGGGACCACACCTCACCCCACTCTGCCTTTAAACGGCTAGAGCCCATGGTCACCGGGGCGACTATGGGCAAGCAGCAAGACCCCCCACTGCAGGTGAGCAAGACTGGTGATGGAGAAGAGGATACCCCTTTAGTGGGCCCCAGGAATGAGGGGTAGGTGGAAGTCAATGGAATGAAGTGCAGAGCGCTCATTGACTCAGGCTCTCAGATAACCAGTATTACACACCAATACTGGTGCAACCACCCCATCCTCCAGACACAAAAGCTCCAGCCCTCTAAAATTCCCATTGAAGGTGCAGCCGGTCAGAGTGTAACTTACCATGGTGTCCTGCGCATCAACTTGACTGTGTTGGGAAAAGAGTTCAAGAATGTGCCAGCTTTTGTTGTAACTGACTCTGAGTATCGCTCCTCTGTCCCTCTGCTTGTGGGAACTAATGTCCTCCGTGCCTCCAGAACCCATCTCCGAGCAACCTATGGCCAGCAGTTTCTCCACCAGGTCAAGCAGAGCCATCCAGAGTGGTACACTTCTCTGCTGGAGATTGGGGGCATAGAACATAATGATGTGGATGACGTGGTGGGCCCTGCTGTGTACACTGGCCGCAAGGTACACATTCCTGGGGGAAAAGAGATGGATTTAATGTGCAAGATAAAGGCTGGCCCACAAAGAAAGACTTACACTGCAATGATTGAAGGTCACTCCTCCCTGCAGCTCCCCCAAGACCTCTTAGTCGCCAAAGTCCTCGCTGATGTAAAGAGAGGATGTGCCCCTGTCAGGGTAATGAACCTGTCCCAGCAGACTATTACCATCAAGCCTCACACACATCTGGCCAAAGTTTCCCTGGTGAACAGCGTGGTGGACTTTTCAGACAAAAAGCAGGGCCAATGTCACGAGAGCAAGAGCAAAGAGACGTGCATGAGTCTGGATCAGGTTGTGGCGAGCTGTGGAGTGGACTTGGGGGAAGCAGCAGTTGAGAATGAGCACCAGCGCTCCCACCTTAAAGATCTTGTGGAGAGGAATGTAAGTGTGTTTTCCCAGCATCCCATGGATTATGGCCACACAAAGACAGTGCAGCACGACATCCCTCTAGTTGATTCCAAGCCTTTTCGGCTCCCTTATCGCAAGATTCCCCCAGCACAGTGGCAAGATGTGAGAAAGTTGTTGATTGAGATGGAGGCTACAGGAGTCATCAGGCCCAGTAAGAGTCCGTATGCTTCACCTGTAGTGCTTGTGACCAAGAAGGACGGCTCTTTAAGGTTGTGTATTGACTACAGAAAGTTAAACTCCTGCAGCACAAGAGACGCCTTCCCCCTGCCCAGAATAGAAGAGGCCCTGGAAGCTCTGGGGCAAGCAAAGTTCTTCTCTACACTGGACCTCACGTCGGGTTACTGGCAGGTGGAGGTGGCGGAGCATGACAAACACAAGACAGCATTCAGCACACCGATGGGGCTGTTTGAGGCCAACAGGATGCCCTTTGGACTGCAGAACGCCCCCTCCACCTTCCAGAGACTCATGACCTGCTGCTTCAGAGATCTGAACTTCACTCACCTGTTGATTTACCTTGATGACCTCATCATATTCTCCAAAACTTTTGATGAGCATCTGGAGAGGCTGCAGCTGGTGTTTGATCGGCTCCAGGAGCATGGCTTGAAGTTAAAACCCTCCAAATGCCAGCTGATGAGGCAGGAAGTGCAGTATCTGGGTCACTTGGTGTCTGCTGAGGGAGTCCGGACAGACCCAGAGAAGATCAACAGGGTTAAGGACTGGGTGAGACCCACAAACCGGAAGGAAGTGCTGCAATTCCTGGGGTTCGCTGGTTATTACCGCCGGTATGTGAGTGGATACTCCGCCCTAGCTGCTCCCTTGTACCGCCTCACTACTGGTGACCCAAGGAAGAAGAAAAGAGGCGGGAAGAAAAGTCTGGCACCTGTCCCACCCTTCTTGTGGACTTGTGATTGTGAAGAGGCTTTCCAGACCCTGAAAGAAAGGCTGACGACCGCTCCAGTCCTGGGCTATCCTGATTACAGCCTGCCTTTTGTCCTTCAGACGGACGCCTCAGGGGAGGGGCTCGGCGCCGTCTTGGTGCAAGTTCAGAGTGGAGCAGAGAGGGTCATAGCATTCGCCAGCAGGGGTTTGAGTCCAGCTGAGACGAGGTATCCTGCACACAAACTCGAGTTCCTCGCTTTAAAATGGGCGGTGACAGACAAATTCTATGACCACCTCTATGGGCGTAGATTCTCAGTCCAGACAGACAATAACCCTCTTAAATATGTCATGTCCTCTGCAAAGCTAGATGCTACGGGCCAGCGGTGGGTGTCTCGGCTGGCTGCCTTTGACTTCGATGTCCAGTATAGGAGGGGCCAGAGCAACGCTAACGCGGCCTCATGAACATGCTTGGGACACTGGAGCCTCACCTGAAGCCGCGGTGGCATGAATATGTGGATGCAATGACACACGCCTACAACTGCACACGCCATGACTCTACTGGTTACACGCCGTATAACCTGATGTTTGGCAGGCATCCCCGGCTCCCTGTCGACCTGATCTTCGGGCTGCAGACCACTAATGAGCCATGTGAGTATAGTGAGTATGTCCAGACTCTGCATGACTCTGTATGTCCTGAGTCTGTCACAAGCTTATGCCCAGGCTAATCAGACCTCTCACCAAGCCAAGGGACAACAGAAAAAATATTACGACCAGAGAGCAAAGAGTCAAGTCTTCAACCCAGGTGACAGAGTTCTGGTTAAAGTGTGTCATGTGGAGGGGCGGCAGAAACTGGGAGACAAGTGGGAGCCCCGGCCATACATTGTGGTGAAGAAGCAGCCCAGCATTCCTGTGTATGTGGTGCGCTCAGAAAATGGCAACACAGAGAGAGTGGTCCATCGCAATCTCCTCACACAGTGTATGTTTCTTCCAGTCGATCGGGCTGGTGGGATGACAAGAGGAGAGGTAGAACCGGACACAGAGGAGAACATGGAGGATACAGAGAACATGGAGATGGAGAATACAGAGGACATGGGAGAGCAAGCCGGAGAGGAGTCAGACAGAGTGGAGGACTTGGAAGTGGATAACCCGGAGGACAATGTGGAGAAGTGTGTACCTGGGACAATAAATGGACAGTGTGAACACACAGAACTGGAGGAAGTGGATACAGAGACGGGACGAGTGAGTGAAGGAGAGGAGGGACATTTAACAGCCAGGGGCACCAGCCTGCCTCCCAGGCCCAATGTTCCGAGGAGGAACGCGCCGAGAAATCGACGTCCCCCCAAAAAGCTGTCCTGTGAGCTACGAGTCGTGGAGTCAGAGGAGGATCGGCAGAAGATAGAGAGAGGATGGAAGTTGTGGCAGAGAGCCAAAGCAAGAAGAGCAGCAGGACACATGTAGCTTAACACAGCAAAAGCACCCACCTTAATGGGGGGGTACATGCACACATTTTCATCATAAAACACTGCACACCACACTTATTCATTCTTCACATATTTTGGCAGTTCTCTTTGTTTATGTTTAATAGGTGGTCCTTATTTTGCTTATTTTGTTATGATGACTGAGACGCCATCAATTAAAGAAGGGGTGGATGTAGGGTAGTTGCCTTTTCGCGACCATGGATGGCGCTGTTGTGTTGTTGTTGGTCCTCAGCGGTTTAGCGATTGTGGCCTTTTGGCCTTACAGGCCACCGTTTTGTTGCAGGGATTTGCCCGCGCAAGCGCCATTTTTGTCAGTTGTTTGTTTCTCTGCCGTAAGGTAAGCTGCATAAGCGGTGCTCTGTGTAAATGTAAAGTACTTATGTTTTATCCGTATGTTTTGTGGTAGAATGCTAGCCGTAGGTGAATCCTTCTCTTCTTTCTTTTCTTTTTTATACTTATGTCAGTTGTTTGTTTCTCTGCCGTAAGGTTGAACGTTTGAGCTGTGAATGAGAGAAATAAACGGCGGCGTGGTCCGAGCCATAAATCAAGAAAACCATCCGTGTGTCCCTCCTTCCGCACCCCCCCCAACACCTACACCAAACACAACGCAGAGTCCGGGTGTGGAGTGGCGTGAGCTCGCACGGCCTGGGTTACATATACCTATTTATGTTTGTGTTTAATCTTTTCTTTTAGGGTCAGCCCAGCAAACGGAGACTTCTGTGCGCCTGAGGGTGGCGCATAAACATTTGTTTACCGGTGGAAGGGATACTGCCATTAATGGCTGTCGGTGAGAAGCTATTGCTGGATCCAATGTTGTTAAATAAATGCACCACCAATCATTTGCAATGTTTGTAATTTGTAATGAACATATATAATTGTAATTTATATAATTTACTTATATTCATAGCACTGGTAGTTGTTAGGTATATATGAATGAATGAATCAGATAAGTTAAATAATATATCCAAATAAAATATGTTTATCAACACCTTCTTTGTCTTTTTTCCCCTGCATAATAGTAATCAAACATACTCTAAATATGATGCATAAATTAAGTTCTCAGACAATTTCACTTAGTTTTATAAAAAATGAATGGAATTTATTCTAATAAAGACGATTCGATGAACCGCAACAAAGCTTTTGTGACTTCCTCAAAGAAGCTCCATGCGAAGGAGACATGCCCGCATTCATAACGGACAAAAGTCAAATAAATATCGATCAGCTTGATTGCTCACATGTTTTATTCATAAGCGCGCTGTGTTTACTAGCGGAAACGCTTCCACACTAGCAAGTCGTTCCAAAGTCCGAACGTTACAAACACTGGGCAGCACCAAGCCCCTAGGAACAGTACTTCCGCCATCTACCAGTGCTCAGCGGTCAAGCCTGGTATTGCAGTCGTTTTAGCGAGCTGTGGACAAGTCCCTCAATTCAAGGGGCCCAGAGTAGATATCCTCGTTCACTCCAATACAAGTGGGAACAGGAATGTGTTTCCGCAAAAAATGTCTGGATATCAATCAAAGGCTCATAATTATCTTTATACCATGTACTGAAAAAATTAAAGTTTTCTCTTTTCAAAACGCCACCTCAAGCATTTTATTAGCCGTTTTCTGTAATTATTTTTTGCTGGAGAAGGAGGGGTGGGCAGCTGAAAGGAGTGGTGGAAAATTGTTGTTTTCATAATGTGTCCTCTTTAATGTTCGAGCAACGTATAACTGAACGCAATTACACAGGCCACCCAAGGAATGTCAACAGGCTGTTATTTCATAGGTTTCACAATAAATGGAAAGAAACTGATGAATGTACATGATAGAAAGCACATGATAACATGTAGACCCACACTCAGTTACACAGTATGCAGGAAAATATATATAAGTTACTTGGCAACAGTCTAAGTAACTATTTGTGTTGGCGGAGACAAATAAATGATTCAATAAAAAAACTGACGTAGAGCTGTTGTATAAAAAAATATGTTTATCGGCTGTGATTATCTTCTGCACCGGCCTAAGGCCATATGTACGACCGCAATCAGTATAGCGGCACTTCCTATGTATGATCTTACTGTGCTGATGAGAGATATTAACTGGTATTCAATTTTACCTTCCCTATTAACTGACATTGGCAATGCACCCATAAGTATCTATCCCCCGAAATGTTCCAGGGAACCAGACTGATATGCCTTATTAAATACACTGTGGAGACCATGTATCCAGTGGCTGTGTTCTGTCCTCCTCCTGCTCTCCCCGGGCCTCAGTCGCTGTGGCCCATCTGCTTGGTCACCAGTGTGTGGTAGAAGCCCTTCTGGGCCAGCAGCTGCTGATGCGTGCCCTGTTCCACCACCACGCCGTCCTGGAACACCACGATGCGGTCAGCGTTCTGGATGGTGGACAGGCGGTGGGCCACCACGATGCAGGTCCTGCCCTGGCTGGCCTGGTCTAGGGCCTCTTGGACCACCTGGGGGAACAACGACACCATGACACAACCGGACACATGGCCAAAAATTTTGGGGAGCTCATCTATAGAAACATTTGCAAAGAGCATGGTTGTCCCATAATTATTTCAATAGAGAAGTAAAAATATATATATACACTTTTCTATATATTTACTTCTCTATTATATACATATACATACATGCATTCATATATATGTATATATATATATATTTTCAAATGCATATATATATACATACCCATTCTTTTTGACATTGTTTACAAACACATATAATATATATAGATCTAAATAAAGTGCATTTGTTGAACTTTTGAACTTTAACTGCGTTTGTTTGCTGTCCTTTTCTCAGTTATCTGAGACACAGCGAGTGACGCTCACCTTCTCGCTCTCGGTGTCGAGTGCCGACGTGGCCTCGTCCAGCAGCAGCACCTTGGGGTTGCGCAGGATGGCTCTGGCAATGGCGATGCGCTGCTTCTGCCCGCCTGACAGCTGGGTCCCCTTGTCCCCAGCCTGAGTGGCGTACTTCTGCTCAACACACAGCGAGGCACATCGTTGTGGACCACAAACCAAGAGGCCAGCTTCAGGATACGCACAGTCAACAGAGGAAGGATAATAATAATTCTGTACCGCTTAGGTTTGCACACTGTTTGAATTATTCATCTGGCTGTTGGTGAACATGAGCACATCCTCCACTGACCTGTGTGTATTCTTTAAAGGACTTCTCTGCTTATCCCAGACACTGACTCACACACAACGTTACCTGTGGCGGGCCGTACTGACGGGGGTTTATAAGCGTTACCTGTGGGAGGCCGTAATGACGGGGGGTTATCAAAGTTACCTGTGGGAGGCCGTACTGCCTGGGGGATATCAACATTACCTGTGGGAGGCGGTACTGACTGGGTTCTCAACGTTACCTGTGGCAGGTCGTACTGACTGGGGGTTATCAATGTTACCTGTGGCAGGCCGTCAATGAAGCTGTGAATGTTAGCTGATTCGGCGGCGGCCTGTATCTCCTTCATGTTGACTGTGCGGGAGTTGTCTCCGTAAGCGATGTTCTCGGCCAGGCTGCAGTCGAACAGCACGGGCTCCTGGGACACGATGCCTATCTGGGACCTCAGCCAATGGATGTTGAGCACCTTTACATCCATATTGTCCAGTATCTAAGATCAGAAGTGGATTTAGAGTTAAATGAAACATGTTCACATTGACGGAACACTTCCATCCCATCTAGTCACAACAAGGGGAGAAGAAAATCACAGCGGGGCCGGGGATGTTTCCTGTGGAAGTCAAGATGTTACGATAACATTCACAATCCAGTGATAATAAACATTCTGATGCCTTCACATCCACCACATAGCAGGTTGAAGCATAAGAGACACACACACACGCATCACATCATAGGTTGTCTGCAGTCTCACTCACTGTTTGAACTGTAGTGGTGGCTAATGGTACTCTTTAAAGTTACTTATTGTTATGTTCAAGTGTTCTTCTTTATTGTATGTTGACTTACTAGTTTCTAGTTAGGGTTGATTTTGCTGTCCTTGTTTGATTGTTAGAATTAAAGACTAAAAAATAGTTATGGAGAGAGTAAGAGAAAGAGTAATAGATAGTGAGAGAAACAGAGAGAACACATTGCGATTAAGTGAAGAAGAAAGTGCGAGAGAGAGAGAGCGATATAGATAGAGAGAGAGAGAGAGAGAGAGAGAGAGAGAGAGAGAGAGAGTACTGGAGAGACAGTACTAGAGTGAAAGAGAGAGAGTGCGTGAGTACTGGAGAGACAATACTTACTGAAGAGATAGTACTAGAGCGAGAGAGAGAGAGAGTACTGAAGAGACAATACTAGAAAGAGAGCTAGAGGGAGAGAGAGTGAGTACTGGAGAGACAATACTAGAGAGAGAGAGAGAGAGAGAGAGAGTGTGTGTACTGAGAGACGATACTAGAGAGAGAGAGAGAGAGAGTGAGTACTGGAGAGACACTACTAGAGAGAGGGAGAGAGTATCGGAGAGACAGTACTAGAGAGGGAGTACTTGAAAGACAGTACTAGAGAGAGAGAGGGAGTATTGGAGAGACAGCACTAGAGAGAGAGAGAGGGAGTATTGGAGAGACAGTGTTAGAGAGCATCACGTCATAGGTTGTCCGCGGTCTCACTCACTGTTTGAACTGTAGTTGTTGGCTAATCGTGCTCTTAAAAGCTACTTATTAGATTACAAGATGACGTAATAAAATAACAATAACATAACAAAACAAAAAGTAATTTGTTATGTTCAAGTGTTATCTCCTTTATTGTATGGGGACTTACTAGTGTCTAGTTTGGGTAGATTTTGCTGTCCTTGTTTGATTGTTAGAATTGAAGAGTAAAACATAGTTATGGAGAGAGTAAGAGAAAGAGTAAAAGATAGTGAGAGAAACAGAGAGAACATATGGCGATTAAGTGAAGAAGAAAGAGCAAGAGAGAGCGAGAGAGAGAGATAGAGAGAGAGAGAGAGAGAGAGAGAGAGAGGGTGTACTGGAGAGACAATACTAGAGAGAAAGGGAGAGAGAGAGAGAGAGAGAGAGGGTGTACTGGAGAGACAATACTAGAGAGAGAGGGAGAGAGAGTGCGTTTACATGATACTCAAGAAAATCGAATTATTGGCTTAGTCCGACTATGATTGGATTATTAAGATGCATGTATACACCTTAGTCTGACTAAAATCTAATCGTTTCGGGTTACTCATAGTCGGATTAAGACCCCTAGATTATTCGATTGGTAGTCGCATTAAGCGTGCATGTATATGGTCAATTCGATTGGAATCGGATTTTGCGTTCTGTGCATGCTCGAGATCTTTTCCCGGGGCCGTGAGCCGGAAGTATAATGAGACGTTAGCCGTGTTGTTGCCGCCATCGGAAAACGAGAAACAGCGATTTATTTGAAAAGGTGGCCAAGAAGATGGTAGAAACCGGTTTCGTGCCAATGTAGTTATGGTGTTGTGGGGGGACGTGCGACGTCTGGCCTGCAGGGGGAGTATGGGCAGGTTGGGAGCACACCGGATTGGCTGGGGGGGTTGAACCTGATTGCGGACACCTGCTCGCAATCAGGTCAATCTGGGAGTGTGTACTTATGTGCCTGCTTTGTGTTGTAGCAGTGGGAACCGGGAGCAGAGAGAGAGAGATCCAACGCGGTCCCCAGACGAGATCACCGATCGCGGAGCGCGGAACGAAAGGACTCTCCCGCCCTGTGTTGACTTATAGTTTCAAGCCTCTGTTCGGTTTTCCTTTTGTTTGGAATAAACAAGCTCCCAGTGAGGGACGACGAACTGTGGTCTCCGCGCGCTCTCTGACTCACTACAGGTGTGTTCCTGAATTCTTGGACGCCAGCCTTCTGAGTTGCATTTTTTACGTAATTTCCGGTCTCTGAGTATTTGTAGCGTTCCCGTTCGACTCTGTGATTGTATCATAAAATTGGCTTGTCGTTGTTTATTGCTAGCTACATTAGCCTCTTTAGCAAACCAGCTCGAAAACAAACAGCACAACTTTACATTGTATTGCACGCACAGCAACACTGTGCAATGCATAAATTGGTGACCAGAATAAAGTAGCAAAGTAATCAAGTGTGTAAGAGCATTTAAAATTGACATTAAAATGACCAACGTGGTACAAATACAAAGAAAATAAATCTCTTCACGGGTGCAGCCATTTTTTTTGACAGTGCCATCACTGCTCTTGGTCTACTGGTGCGTTTTATTATCCATCCGTCTCGGAGGTCCGAGGACGTTGCCTAGCGACACTCATGAACACGCCCCTTTTCCTGGGACGGCGAACTTGCTTGCTGGGATGAACTCAGAGGAGGCCGAGCAAGGATTCCGAGACAGAATTCAAGATGGCTGCGCCAGTCTGACTTGAAGTATGAACTGTTTTCATTGTGTTTGGACCGCTTTGGTGGTTTAAATGGCAATTTCAATCACTTGTATTACTGCAATACCTTACTGCTTCCGTATCTCTGCCTATGGCCTATAGCCTACTTATTTTGGAGTGCCTGGTACTCCGCAACAACAGCTTTCCAGGTGGCATCCATGTTTTTCTCCAACGACCAAGCGAAACATAATAAAACGATTGAAGGGTGGGCGTGACGTCACATCCGAGGTCCGAGTCGGTTCGCAGAGAATACTAAAACGCACCATACTCTCAGAATTCCGAGAGATGAAGACAAAATGGGGGCGTGCCCCTGAGAAATGCCGCAAGAAAGCTGGGAGATTTCCGACTTCCGACTCGGAAGGCTGGTGTCCGAGGATTCAGGAACACACCATTACCCCCTATAAGAAGTGTATCATAATCAACATACATTCAGCACACACTATGCTTCTGTTACGAGAGAAGCGTATGTGTGCGCGTGAATGGCAGTGTGTGTGTGAGTGACTTCAGTGAGTGAGTGGACGAGCGAGGAGAGCGAGCGGTTGCGAGTGTCAGTTTAGTGAATGAACGAGTCCGGTTAGTAAGCAAACGTGTACTCATGTACTGTTAAATTAGTGGAACTACAATTTAAAGTACCCAGCATGTCAATAATCGGTGGCCGCTTCATTCCGACTTATAAGCAGTCCCACTTCAGGTAAAAGTGAGGGTGTTACCCCCGAGAGAACATTGGCCCTGGAGGGAACGTCTCTCTTGTGCTCCTCGACTACGGTCTGGAAGCTGACAGCCGGGAAGGTGTTACACTTCGATTTCACCCAAGGCTGAATTAAAAGTACATATCGTTCTAAATGTTGGTCATCAACGAGGTTGTAAAGTAGTAACTTCGGGCACATTCGTCAAAATAAATGTTTTTTTACAATCTTTATTCATTCATTGCGCCGCGGCCGAACTGACTGGATTTCCTCTGATATTATGAAAGCAGATCTTAAAGACTGCGTCGGGTTCTCAGACTCTCTGGTACTTCCGCAACAATTAAAGACTCGTAATGGGGGTTATCTCGGCCATGGTGGAAAAGGAATTGGAGGAAAGGAACTTTGGCTTTTACTCTCTGAAGTCCAGATTGAAACGCGACATGGAGGAGAAAGGGATGGTTGCCGTATGCGGATTCCCTGATGAGCTGCTCCGCCGCCGCCAGAGATGTCCGCATACGACGAGAGGTTGAAACAATGGATCGTCAGAGAAATGACATGGACCAGAAGTGAACTGACAGCTCTACTGAAAACATCTTTCTCGAATGCCGCCTGAGTTTTGTTGTTGCTAATGATGTAAAGAGGTCAACCAGTGGCTCTATTGCCACTAGTTGAAATGGGTACAGCGCCACCTATCGTACCGGGGTATGAAGTGCTTCGGCCAATGAATCGATTATCTCAACGCCATGTATACTCGGACAATTGCAGTTGTCCGATTGAGAAGCATAGTCGAACTATGGCTTTAATCGGATTAAGCTGTGCATGTAAACGTGAGTACTGGAGAGACAGTACTAGAGAGAGGGAGAGAGTATTGAAGAGACAGTACTAGAGAGGGAGTACTTGAAAGACAGTACTAGAGTGAGAGAGAGAGAGAGAGAGAGAGAGAGAGAGCGAGAGAGAGTATTGGAGAGACAGTGTTAGAGAGAGCGAGTCCTCTCACCACGGACCCCTCCATTGGGTCGTAGAACCGCTCCAGCAGCTGGATGGTGGTGCTCTTCCCACAGCCGCTGCTGCCCACCAGGGCCAGCGTCTCTCCCTTGCACACCTCCAGGTTCAGCCCCTGCAGGACAGGCAGGTCCGGCCGCGAGGGATACGTGAACCGCACGTCCTGGAAGCGGACGTTGCCGTCAAACTTGTCCTGGACCCCCAGAGAGATCGAGACGGAGAGAAAGAGCAATAGAGGGAAAGAAAGAGAGAGGGAAAGAGAGAGAGAGAGAGAGAGAGAGCGAGAGAGAGAAAACGATTAGCATCTTGATTTATCCCCATTATGTTGTCCCCATGCTGCCTGTTTGTGTATGTGTGTGTATGAGAGTTTGAGAGAGAGAGGGAGAGTCCAGAGAGTGTGTGCATGTGTGCGTGTCTGTGTGTGTGTGTCTGTGTATGAGCGTACGTGCGTGCATACGTGCAGGCGTGTGTGTGGTGTACCGGCTTCTCTCCCCCCTGCGACAGGTTGTTGATGGCCGGCTCTCGCTCGATCAGCATCATGAGGTGGGAGGCGGAGATCTTGGCTTTAGCATAGTTGGGCGTGAAGGTGTTGGCCTCCCCTACAGCCATGGCCCCGTACAGCACTGCAGAGAACACCCTGGGAGAAACACACAGGCAGCGAACGCCCTTTACAGCTGCTGGAGCTAATGGTCAAGAGTCACAGAGAAAGAGACAAAAGAAAAGAGCAGAAACTTACCTTCCCAACCCTCTCTGCTTCCTCCCTCCCTCCCTCCCCACTTTCTCCACTATTAAGAAGTGGAGCATCCACGCACCTGTGGTGGAGATATGATAACGATGTGTGCGCAAATGTGATTGACAGGCAAGATGGTTTCTCCAAACCAG
Organism: Pollachius pollachius; assembly: GCF_949987615.1. Taxonomy (NCBI): domain Eukaryota; kingdom Metazoa; phylum Chordata; class Actinopteri; order Gadiformes; family Gadidae; genus Pollachius; species Pollachius pollachius. The sequence continues at coordinate 30,376,785 of NC_136934.1, read as the reverse complement.
CATTGAAATTAGCTGGGAGGTGTCCAAACGGTCTCATACAAAGGCAGGCACTTAGTCAACAGTCAGGTCACGTCTGACAGGTCTCAGGCAGTCTAGTTAACGGACGGGTTCATGTGTTCATGTTTTATTCATGTTAGGTATAGTCTCGTTTGCCATGCCATTTGATTCAAACGACATGACGGCCAGTAACATAAGTTTATCTTGCTCACTCCAAGTTGAATGAGTGGCCTCCCTGTAGATATGTTATAAGTCTGTGTGGTGAACCGTGGTCAAAACAATCACACACAAAATCATTGAAAAAAAAAACAAAACAGAATTCTATTTTACTTATGTACAGAAATAGTAAATAAAACCACTTATTCAGAGAGTTTGGATCAACAATGCCTACAGATGGTCTGCGCAAATTGGGGTTTGGGCCCAGGGCCTTTCAACTGGGGGTCAAACCCTCTAAACACTAGACTAACCGACCGACCACATCCACTCCTTATGTGCCAACATCTTCAGAAACATAAGGTTATGCTGATGTGTGTCCCTGTGTCTCCGTGAGTTAGTGTGAGCGTGTGGGTGGGTGTGTCCATGTGAGTGGCAAGGAGCATCTGTGTGTGTGTGTGTGTGTCCATGTGACCATTTGTTAGCGTGTGGGTGTGTGAGGCAGGGGCCTTTCACCTGGAGATAAGGGCAAACACTGTCACGCTAGGCTGCCCTAAGGTATCCATGTTACTGATTACATTCTGGATGTGTTCATGGTTATATGAGCAATAAAATATTTTTTTCGCTGTATAAAGGTAAACCTTGAGTATCTACTGTATGTTTACATTATGTTGTGCCTTGATACCAAACGATGTTTCCTGTTTTATGCTTTATCACATGACTGAAGCAGCGATGACACGATGCTATCTGCATGAGAACTCTCCATCAAAGAGGATGACTACAATCCTGCTAATGTGTCTTTGTTTCATTCATTCTTGGGAGTTCTATATCTGTTGACCTTTGGACTTTATTTATACTGTTATACAACTTAAAAAATATGAATAAACTGGAGTATTTTTTTTTTGATATTTAAATTGTGTTTGTATTATACAGTAGGGTTTTATGAATATCTCTTTCATTACCCAGACATGTCCCTCTGTTCTTCTTGAATACAGGCCTGACCCTTTACATAGTTTGGAGGAGGCTAATGATTAATCTTAGCACACCGTCTGTCGTAAACCTTCCACCTTGCTTGTGATCTCGAGTCCAGCTGTGTTGTGGTGGAATCTCCTGAGAATGTGTTATATGGTTCACTATCACGGTCATTAGACGGTTTGGACGGGGAGAGATCAGTGAGGGCAGATAGTTCATCAATTATGTAAGGGATAATGTATAAAACGCCGGTCATTATCGGAGAAATAAGCCCCGACAGGGCAAACAGGACACCGACGCGCAGCGGAGGTGTCTTGCTTCTTTCTATAATTTCGATAATAATAACTTTCGATAATTAACAGCGTCGTTCTATACATTATCCTGCTTATTACACGGCTACTTGCCAAAACGAAAAGGTAACTTCACATGGTGTGTCTTTTTACAATTTATTTGTTACCAGCATTCGTAGTGTTGATCAGCAGAGAAATAGTCCGCCAAAGACGTTGACGTCGCCTAGCAACCGAAGACGCTGGGGTTGACAAGTTACCGGACTACTTGAGGAGTGATACCAAAGACGTCATTAGAGGCAAAAAGTCATTTGTTTTCCTTTACAGTGGTCAATTATACTTAGCAACGGTGAATCACAAATATGATTCACCGCCGGAAGTTGTGGAGAGCCCATGCAAGTGAACGGAGCATTTCACGGTATTGAGAAGACCCGTGTAATAATGAAATGTAAAGGAGCCAGCCTGCTAACTCACAAAGCACCAATCTACTCCCCAAGCTAAATTAAAAGACGCTGGCCGATGAAGGTGTTGTTACTCACAGTAGTACGCTTTCAAAGTCCATCCTGCCCGCCTCGACGAGCCAGGCCCCAAAGCGGAAGCAGCCAGCATAGGCAAAGTAGATCATGGCTTGTGAGAAGGAGAAGGTGAAGCCGTAGATGTGAGCCTTCTTCTTGGAGTTGCTATGGAGAGAAACGTTTATATTAGCATCTGTGCAAATACATCCAGGCCAATAATCGATCCTGAGGTAATAATACATACTTGTAAGGGACCAGCAGGTTCTCCTGGTATAAGGACTCAAACTTGGGTTCTCTTGTGAGGGACGCCACGGTACGGATGTTCTCAATGACCTCTGTAGCGATCTGGCAGATCCAAACCTCATTATTATGGGACTCAGACAGTTTCCATGTGTTTTTCTGTATGTTTGTGTAAGGCTCTTGAGTATAGCCAGAGCCCAGACCTTGCCAGCCTTCTCCAGCTCCTTCTTGTCTTCGGTGGCATGTCCACCCAGCATCTTGAGCTGCAGAGCCCCAGCCAGCGCCATGATGGGGACTATGGACAGGAGGAGTAGGGTCATCTCCCAGCCGTACACAAAGGAGATGATCAGACTGGTGCCCAGGTTAGCCACGTTCTGGACCAGCGTGGCCATTCGCACCCCAGTGGCCTGAAGACACACAAAAGAGAAGGCATGTTAAGTTTACTCCAAAGGGAAGTACATTGCCCGGAGAGAGCTGGTTTGTGTGTGTGTGTGTTTGGCTATATGTGTATATATGTGTGTGTGTTTGTTTGTTCTAGTAGGTGGGTGTGTAAGTGTTTGTAGGTGTGTGTGTGTGTGTGTGTGTGTGTGTGTGTGTGTGTGTGTGTTTGTGTGCGTATTTGTAAGTGTAGGTGTTTGATCATGCTTCGGCAGGACTTACTCCTTGTACTTGGGCTGCGTCTGTGGCTAATCTGGTAGTCAGGGAGCCCACACTGTTCTTTGGATCATCGTACCAACCAAGGTCCTACAGAAGGGTAAATGATTAAATGGCAGCTCATACTACTGAACTAAGGGTTTATCAGTCATAATCGTAGTCAGATAGAAGGTTAGGTATTCCCATGAATAATATAAATAAAATAATAAAAAATAAATAACAATCATGGTTTATTATTATTAACAGTTTAAAGCATTACACATTACAGTGGCTTCAAAGGTGCACATTTGAGTCCCCACCTGTCTCATCATGGCTGTGAAGGCCCTGAGTCTCAGCTTCATGGTCAGAATTTCACCTGCCTTTCCAAAGCAATAACCCTGGGGGCAAAGTTCACAGATACATAACAACGCTTTTTATAGTGTGTGGCCTCTGAGGTGCTCTCTATAACAGCCCCTCACTGGAAACATGTTTATTTATGTGTGTTTGTGTGTTGAACTCTGTGGTTAGATACAGAGATAACAAACAGATAAGACTGTTGCGAGGGTGATGGGCGTGAGCCGACATGTTACCTGGAGGAACAAAGTGACAAAGCTAACGACACCGATCACTGCGAACAGGATGGAGAATAAGGCCGACTTCTCCCTGACCACGTCCTTGTCGGGCTCTGAGAACACCTGAAGAATCACAAAGAGGTGTTTAGGTTGCGCTCAGTGCTGTGAGCGCTGAACAGAGAGCCATGGATGAGAGATTGAACGCACAGCGACGATCTTGGAGAAGAGTATTGCGAAGAGGGGCTGGATGGCTCCGTTCATGGTGGCACAGATCAGGCCCACCAGGATGTAGGGCCACTCGGGGAGGTTGAGCCGCAGCACCTTGAGGAAGGACACGGGGGGGACGTCCTCATCCTCCTGACAGACACACAAGAGAGGGCTTGAGGGGAAGACAGAGTCCTGATAGGAAACTAAGAGCCTGCTTATGAAGGTCAACTGAATTGAATAAGCCAGTGAGCAAGTGAGCGTTTCATTGAAGCAAAACAAACAAACAATTCCTTTTTGTCCTTATCTGTGTTCCTTCCATCCATCTCACCTCTTCAGTCTTCTCCTTCTTCTTCTGGTTCTTCTCCACCACTTCCTTCTCTCCCTCTGAGCCGATGAAGGAGGTGGCCTTGGTGGACTTCCTCTGATACAAGGAGGACTCTGAGGAGGACATGATGGAGGGGCTGTTGTGGTCCATGGTCTGCACCTCCTCCTCCTTCTCGCCGCCCTCCTCAGCAGCCTTGAAGGTCTGAGGATCGCACGCATAGGCTGACCTTTTCCTCATGACCGAAAACTCTTGCCCAAATTCACATCCTCAACCATCATTGTGTGTGTGTGTGTGTGTGTGTGTGTGTGTGTTACCTGCGTTGTGACCAGAGTGTGGTACACTCCCTGTTTTTTCATCAATTCACTGTGCGTTCCCAACTCCACTATTTCTCCATTGCGGAAGCCGGCGATAACGTCTGCATTTCTGATCGTGGAGAGGCGATGGGCTACGACCAGCGTGGTGCGACCCTGTCGGACCTGAAGATAGAACCAATAATACGCTGGTTGATTCCAGTTCCCTGAGTTGCAGGAATAAATCCCATATCACTGGCATCAATCGTTTATGTTATCAGACACACGTGTTGGTCTGTGTTTACATGAATGCATGTCTGTGTGTGAGTGTGTGTGTGTGTGTGTGTGTGTGTATTTGTGCTTGTGCATGTGCTTGTACATGCGTGCGTGTGTGTGTGAATGTGTGTGTGTGTGTGAGTGTGTGTGTATTTGTGTCTGTGTGTGTGTGTTTGTGTGTGTGTGTGTGTGTATTCCCATGCCTTGTCGAGGGCCTCCTGCACAATGGTCTCGCTCTCAGCATCGAGGGCGGAGGTGGCCTCGTCCAGCAGCAGTATCTTGGGGTTGCGGACGAGGGCTCGGGCAATGGCAATCCTCTGTTTCTGCCCCCCGCTCATCTGCGTCCCGCGGTCCCCCACCAGGGTCTCGAACTTCTGCTCCATAACAAATCAGAAACATGGGTTTCCTTCTTGTTTCATTTGCTTAATCCTTGACTATAATGTGAACAAATGACTTTAAAACTAGATAGCATTGAACTGTAAAAGTTAAGTAAAGACACTTTCATCCAAAAGCGACTTCATGTTGGTGTAGGTAAGATTAGAAAGAGAGCAGAAAAGAGCGGAGGAGAGCAAGATTTTAAAACTTAACAACCAAAACAAATGTGCCCTCCCTCTCTGCTCCCTCCCTACGTGGGTCCGCCATTGAGAAGTGCGGCATGTACAGGCGAGCTGGATTTGCCCAGCCAATCACAGAAAGGATGCCCTGATTTGTCAACGATTTGCTGCGACGAAAAGCGTGTTTCAATAACATCCGGCCGTCCTCCAGGAAGCAACAACACAACACCACAATAACACAGCACCACAACACCACAACACGACGGTGACGTACGTCGGGGAGGGACATGATGAAGTCATAGGCATTGGCCTCCTTGGTGGCGCGCTCGATTTCCTGCTGGGTGACCTCGGGCCAGCCATACCGGATATTCTCTGCGATGGTGGTGGCGAAGAGGACAGGCTCCTGGCTCACCACGCCGATCTTTTCCCTCAGGAAGCGCACGTTGAGGGCGCGCACATCATGCCCGTCGATGTGCACCTAGGGGTGGGGGGTTTAAGAGATAAGGGAAGAAGGGCTCCGTCTATGTGCCCCTGCACCAGTGTGACAGTGTGTGTGTGTGTGGGGGGGGGGGGGGGGGGGGGGACAGAGAGGAGGTGAGGAGTTGTGTGCGGCTGGACCAGCCTTACCGAGCCCTCCTGGGGGTCGTAGAACCTCTGCAACAGCTGGATGGTGGTGCTCTTGCCACAGCCACTACTGCCCACCAGGGCAATGGTCTGGCCCGTCTTCACGCTCAGAGACAGGTTGTTCAACACCTACAGGTGGACAGCGGTCAAAGCACAGCGCTTTGAAATGGAGCAAGGAGTTCTTGAACTGGGCAAGGTCTTATGAACGTGAGCTGGTGTCGGGCGACCTCACCTTGACGTCGCTCCTCGATGGGTAGTTGAAGTGGATGTTCCTGAACTCAATGTCCCCTCTGATGGAGTCAGGCCTCAGGCCGCTCTCTGAGTAGCTGTCGATGCTCGGCGTCTGAAAAGAAGCAGGCAGCGCTGTATCATTAGGGGAGTCTGACATCCCCGCTTTCCTAGTTCAAGCTTTAAGGGGACTATTATCCACTCTGATCCAGGGGTCTCTCTCTTGCTCACTTTCTCTCACTTTCTCTCTAACTGTTTATTTATTATGATATTCAAGAATAATAGTAGTATTCAACTGGTTTCAACAGGAAAACTACCACCTTTCTCACTTCTCTCCCTCATCTATCCTTATTTTTCTCGTTTGCTCTTGCGAACGAGAAAAATAAGGATCCTTTCCCTCTTTCTCTCTCTTTTGCTTACTATCTCTCTCTCTCTCTCCATCATTTCTTAATCCTCTGTCAAGTTTCACATCAGAGTGCTTTGCTCTCTCTTTCATAAACATTAAGAAACAATAGAAGGAAGAGTGTTGCCTAGCCAGGACAATGTGAGCAGATTACGTTTGTTTACTGAACTCACTGTGTTTCACTTTTCCTCCCTGCTATTCTTTGCAAACACACACATGTATGCACACCTACACACGCACACACACTCACACACTTGTGTAGCGGGCTGTATGTACGTGTTTGTGTTTGATGTAACCCTCTGCTTGATGACTAAGGGCCCCATGGTGTATTTAGAGTGTGGTGTCTGGGTGAAACAGGCCTATTTAAACTAAACACAGTCCCATGCTACAATAAGCACTGTTGCCAGGAACGACCATACAAGTCCTTATGTCAAAGGTCATGTTTAAAGTAATTTGGACAATTATTTCAAGGTCTCTCTGTGATGTGTTTGCTGACACACATGAATGAAGTGTTGTAAACTTGACCAAAACTATTTTAATCTTTATGAGACTTACTTGGTATATGTGAAAAGCTGAATGTTTAACTTCATGGTTATAAAATGTTTCTACATATTAGTAGAAATATGTGACTCCAAGCAGTTACAATTCTAGTACGGTTGCTTATAGACCAAACAACCTGTAATCCCTCTAGTCAAACAGCAGGTCGTCCTATTAGGAAAAAAGGGATTCCGGAGGTTTTCAGCTCAAAGCTGAGTGCCGCCGTGCCTCGGCAGAATGCTGCCTTCACATGATGCAAACTGACAAGTGTCCAGGGGGAAATGAAGGGGCAGTTTTGTTATTAATAGGTCATCATGACTATCAAAAGGTGTGCATTAGAGGGGGAGAAGTCTTACATTGTCGATGATGTTGTATACTTTGTGTGCAGCGCCACGGGCACTGGCAAAGGCCTGGAAGTTAGGGGTCGTCTGACCCAGAGAAAAGGCCCCGATCAGAACAGTAAAGAACACCTGGGGATACAACCAGAACCAACGGTTACATTTTTCTCATGGTAACGCCCTGATCAGAACAGTAAAGAACACCTGGGGACACAACCAGCACCAACGGTTACATTGTTCTCATGGTAACGCCCCGATCAGAACAGTAAAGAACACCTGGGGCCACAACCAGCACCAACGGTTACATTGTTCTCATAATTTCTTCTTTCGCAAATAAATGGAAAAAAAGAAAAAATGCTTCCAGGTGATTTATTTAGGATTTTCATTACTTTTTAATGTCCAAATAATAGCTACTCACAATCAGCACGGTTCCAATGGTGTACTCCTCACTGAGGACCAGTGTGCTGCCGTACCAGAAGGCCAGGGCGTAGGACAGGTAGATGATCAAGAAGGTGAAGCCCATAGCAATGTTTGTGGACACAGCCTTCTTAATGCCCATCCTCTTAGCATCCTCTAAATTCTTGGAATATCTGTGTCATCCCCCACACACACATGCACACACAAAAACACACCCACACACACACACAAAAACACACCCACACACACACACACACACACACACACACGCACACACACGCACGCGCGCGCACGCACACACGCACGCACGCACGCACACACCCACACCCACACCCACACACACACACACACCACACACAGGAAGACACACATGCAAGTTTAACTTTAACACTCCCAATACAATATAAAATGTAGGCCGAGAACACAGCTGTGCATATTGCTATATAGCTTAATCAGTCTTAGAAATAAGACAATGATCTAATTGTTCATGTGTGTTGAGTAACAGTAATGGCTTGGGCTCTCATATCAAATATCATATATGATGTAGTAAACAAGAGTCTGAGTCACATCCTGCTATAAACCACAAACACAATTATTATCCGACCCTCCATTTCCAAATGCATTCTGGGAGAGACAAGACCAACGATCCAATGGCTTACCAAAGAATGATATTTGCTCCTTCTTCCTTTTTACTAAATGTATAATTATAATCAATGAACAGCATCATGCTATACAGGCTATATATGCCTATTATTGAATTTCTAATCAATCACGTGTAACCTTTCCAGCCCAAGACATTACGTTATCACCTAATCATCCCTCCCCTCCTCAGCTGTTAGCAGAGAGGGGATGATCTCTGACCTGCTGATCTCCTTGTCCTGCCCGTTGAAGGCAAACACCGTCCGGACGGCAGAGAGCACCTCCTCAGCCACCGCGCCCGCCTTGGCGTACGCACTCTGCTCTTTAGAGGTGAAGGACGTCAACACCTACAACAGGAGGAGGGAGACACACACACACACACACACACGCACACACACACACACACACACACACACACACACACACACACACACACACACACACACACACACACAAACTCTTTCACACACACACAAACACACACACACACACACACACACACATACACACACACACACACACACACACACACAAACACACGTATCTCAAACACACACACACAAACTAATGTGAGGAGCAACAGGCAATGTTCCTGCTAAATAATTCATTCAAAATTATCCAATGACTCATAACATTTCGAGTGCCACATGACTATGAAGTAGGCGGTCAAACGTTTTTCTAGTTTTGTAGTGACTAATCAGGACAGATTTCTACAAAGTCAATGAATTCCTGTAAATCCTTAAATGACAGAAATCACACACTATTTTACCTTGTACAAACCAACCAATGGCCAGGCATTAGGAACTAACTGCCCACCGGGAGGTCCCCCAGACCCTTCCCAGAGGCACGCTCACCGTACTGAAGAGGGCGGCGGACACGCCCAGCAGGGGGCTGATGGACAGGATGACAAGTGTCAGCTTCCAGCCGTTGACGAAGCCGATGATGAAGGAGGCGAAGAAGGTGGCGAAGGACTGGATGAGGGTCCCCATCTTGTCCCCGATGCCCTCCTGGATCTTAAAGACATCACTGGGGACAAGGACATGGGCTGTTTGAATACAGTGAGCACACACTTATCACTTATCCCCGGAGCCATGTTCACTGCACATTTAGATACATGTCATAAGACATATGGCTTATGGACTTTGGGGATTGTACCCACAACCTTTCAGCATTGTGTTCATTTTAAGATTTTTTATGATAAAAAATCTTTTATGATATCAATGATATCAATCAATCAATCAACACCATCTGCATGTCCGTCTGTCCACCTGTTCGTCTGTCTGTCTGTCTGTCTGCCTGCCTGCCTATCCGTCTGTCCGCCTGTCCATCTGTCTGTCTGTCCATCTGGCCGTCTGGCCGCCCATCTAGTGACCTCCTCTCCGTGTCTCTGTCTCTACGTCCTGTCCTCCCACCCTCCTCTCTGTGTCTCTGTCTCTACGTCCTGTCCTCCCAGCCTTCTCTCTGTGTCTCTGTCTCTACGTCCTGTCCTCCCACCCTTCTCTGTGTCTCTGTCTCTACGTCCTGTCCTCCCACCCTTCTCTCCGTGTCTCTGTCTCTACGTCCTGTCCTCCCACCCTTCTCTCCGTGTCTCTGTATCTGCGTCCTTCCTTTGTCTCCCGCCCAGCAGGGCCCTCTAATACCCACTCGATGAGGCGGGTGTTGAGCTCCCCGGTCTCGTTCACGTCGAACCAGCCGATGTCCTGCCGCATGATGCGGTGGAAGAAGAGCGTGCGCAGCCGCTTGGCCTGCCGCCCAGCCGACAGCGTCCAGAAGGCCACCTGCATGTAGGCGGCCACCAGCACAATCACCCCCATGATTGAGTAGTTGATGGCGTAGCTGCAGGGACGCAAAGACACCGGGTGAGTAGACGTAAGAGGGGGAGAATATTAACAAAAAGGGAGAAGCACCATTAGGACAGAGAAGTTTCATAAGTTCTGTACTATACTGTACTGTATATACTATATGTTCTGGACTTTATATATGATATGTTCTGTACTGGACATACTGTACTGTATATACTATAGGTTCTGTAGTGTATATACTATAGGTTCTGTACTGCATATACTAAAGGTTCTGTACTTTATGTAAAATATGTTCTGGGCTGTATATCCTGTATATATATGGTTGCATAATTTCTTTCTTTTTCTGCTTATGTGTTTGGGTATTTCTATTTTTATATTGGTACATAGTTTTTTATGATATTCATTACTAATTGTAACTCAATTAGTAAAACAATTGGTAAAAAATCAATGAATATGTTTTACAATGCCTTACCCACTTATCTGATCGCCCAGAGACTGAGTGTTATCTGTCAAAGAAGAGATCAGTCAATGTTTGATGATCCATTATTTGGAATTTTCAGTGGAATGGAAGGGGATGGGCGGATTGGTCGTGGTGGTCCGGGTGTAACTCACTGGTCATGTTGGACGCATGATCCACAAAGCTGTCCGTCAGGTCTCCGAACACCATGAACATGAGGGGGAGCACCACCCCATTCACCATGGACATGAGCGTCCCCACCACGATCAGGGTGATATCCAGGCCATCTGCAAACCTGAACTATACACAAGGTGTGTGGGGACCGAGGACAGGTAGCAACGTCAAAACACAACAACGCATTCCAAATCTGTAAAGGTGAAAAAGGTAAATAAGAGAAGGGGGCTCAAGCTGCTATGGTGCACTGACCACGTAGGTTTGATTGAGGTTCTCTCTTTCAGCTCACTAACGTACCTCTCTGTCTCCACTATCCTGAAAAAATAGCTGTGTGTGTGTATGTGTGTTTGTGTGTGTGTGTGAGTGTGAGTGTGTGTTTCTGAATGTGTGTTTGTGAGTCTGTGTTTGATGCAACGCTCACTTCAAACACTAGGCAGCTATTATGTTCTCACAGCAGGGGACCGGAGAGGTCCTCCCTAGCACTGAGAGGATGCTCTCTTACCCTGGCCCACCATTTCACAAACACACACACACACGCACGCATGCACGGACGCACGCACACACACAAACTAGCAAACACCGGCATGCTTGCAAGCTAGAATACACTTAGAATGCTGCTTACTACTACATTAATAACCATACAGGGCCAATACTGTATTGGCTACAATGGGATGGGTGGGGAACCTTACCAGGTCGATGGGGCCCACCATTGGGATTTTCTCTTTCTTTTTCTTCTCCTTCTTCTTTTCCCCCACATCATTGTCTGAGTCGCCACTAATGGCCATATCAAAGTTATGATAATTACCATTCACAAAATAGTAATATGTCATGTTTAAATCCTCTAAATGTTGATATCATAATGGTTTGAATTTGGATTGATAAGAGAGAAAGAGAGAGAGAGATTTTAATTCTCATTAAATTATTAATGGTGCAAATTGTAGTCTTACTAGTCAGAATTACATTCTGACTAGTAATGTAATTCAGAAATACATTCTGACTAGTAGCCTATGTATAATGAATTATTTCTAGTAAAAGTCAGGGTCAATTTTTAGACTAATTGAGCTCAGCTCAGAGCGGCGGACCATGAGAGCCAACGGCCTGCAGAACAGACTCACCTCTGGGCCAGCTCCCCATTCTGAAGAGGTCTGCCTCTCGACAGCTCGGGGTCGACCTTGTCCTTCATGTCTACGACCTGTCACAAAGAGTTGAACCAAAGGCTTCACAGAGACTCTCCTCTTACAAATACATAGGCATATGGCTTACTAAAAAGGTGGCTTTTAATGTAGGCCTACATGTTGATCATTGATTGAAAAATGTAGACCTAAACTGAGCTTTTCTACCCTTTAAAAAAACGTTTCATTTTGAAGCCAGATTATGCAAATCTCATTTCTAACTGTGGTGTAATAATATAACAAGTGCAGGCTTCACGACAGCACCATTGTATTTCATATGAATCCATAGGATCTCTATACCAGAAGAGGAAAACACATGCTAATATTCATTGAAAAAGCATTGTTAGGAAAACGACCTACTTATACCTCATGCCTCTTATCCTATCCTATCATATCCTATCACTACATCTCCTATCCGTTTCTTGTAAAAGTCCCCAGTGTGCAAGAGCTGGGTAAAACAACTTTCTCCTTTTTTGGACCTCGGACATGTAATGAGCTGCAAACTAGACGTTATAACTTCTCTCCCCTTTTAAAAAACTTTTAAAGGTCTAAAAAGAACTTAAAGGAAATTGTTGCTGTTTTATAAAACCTTGTCTGGTCTGTAATGGATACCGATGATGGCCTGAGGCCTATATGCAACATTTTTCCCTTGAGTAGTTCATGTTATCTTTTTAGTAGGCTTAGTTGATTTGATGTATAGCATTTAACTGTTATTCCTTATATTTCTGCTGCCGTCTTAACCGGGACTCCCTGAACTTTAGTAATATATATATATATATCGCAGAACGATGCGATCATATCTTTATACGATATAAGGTTCGACATAAAGGTTCCGTACCTTTGATAGGAATAAAAAACAGACAGCAAAGAAATACGCGCAACTCACCGGTACTCCCCTGCTGCCTCCTTCTGCCCCAGAGACAGATATGGACTAGAGACACATCGACCAGTAGACCTCTCTGAGCAGCCCTCCACACCGCCTATCGTCTCTCTCTCTCTCTCTCTCTCTCTCTCTCTCTCTCTCTCTCTCTCTCTCTCTCTCTCTCTCTCTCTCTCTCTCTCTCGCGCGAGAGCTCACTCACACGCAAAGACACACACACACACACACACACACACACACACACACACACACACACACACACACACACACACACACACACACAAACAACACAGGTCATGTTACTTTGTTATGGTCAAAAATGTTATGGTCAATTTAAATTCATTCATGTCTTCTCAAATGTACCTGGGCAGATACGATATTTCTCACTACTTGTTCCTTGTGTGGTTTGATCTGCTATTTGTTAGAGACGTATTTTATGTATTTTTTTCATGTGCAATTTTTTTGTCAAATAGTTATTAGTTTCCTAGTGTTCTGAGTTAATTAAATTTAGTGGATAAAATGTGGGCTACATGGAAAATATGTTTTATAGCTTCACAGGATTCATTACCTGCTACTTTCGTCATTCTAGAGATGTGAACACAAACAATTGTTTTGTAAACCTAATCTCACCTTGTGGCTTGGATGCACTGCCATTTGAAGAAAAGACTATTGTTATTTGACTGCAATTGTTCTAATACAGTTTGACTTATGGGCAAAAAGTAGTCATCACAAGTCTTCTCAAATGAACCTCGGCTGATATATTTCTCACTGCTGGTTCTTTGTGTTGTTTGATCTGCATATTGTGGAAGAGACTTATTTTTTTCTCTTTTGCATTTGTTACAGTCAAATTAAATTCAAAAGACTATTGCATGCAGTTAAATAAAAATGGCGAGATGCAATGCATTTGTATGTGACTTTCTTATGGTCCAAATATGTGACGGGAGAGGCAGTTAGCCCTTGAGGTATTTTCCTTTTTTCAACATGGTCCCATTTGAAAAAGGTTTGGACACCCCTGCATTAAACCACTGCAACATGAGCTCGGCCTGGGCATCAGGTAGCGGGAGACCTCTGCTGGTGAAACTGAGAACATGTATTTAGAAATGTTAAGTAGAATAATATTTTAAACGAGAATTTCACCGGTGGAGACATGGAACTGTATTGAATGTGGGTCATATATGTAGTTTAATAGAAACATAGATTTCTAATTTGGTGCATTCTTGACCGAGAAAAGGCAGACAGCGACTTTTTGGCGCTTGTGGATTGAAGACGACAACTCCCACAATGCCAATCAGCGTTCACTCCCTGCAGTCCAGAGTGAACTGCAGTTTATGGTGTGTTCCTGAATCCTCGGACGCAAGCCTCCAAGTCGGAAATCGGAAATCTCCCAGCTTTCTTGCAGCATTTCTCGGAGGCACGCCCACTTTATGTCTTAATCTCTCGGAATTCTGAGAGTAGACCAAGAGCAGTGATGACGCTCTCAACAAAAATGGCTGCGCCCGTGAAGAGATTTATTTTCTTTGTATTTGTACCACGTTGGTCATTGCAATGTCGATTTTAAAGGCTCTTACACACTTGATTACATTGCTACTTTATTCCGGTCACCAATTTATGCATCGCACATGTCTTGCTGTGCGTCCAATACAATGTAAACTTGTGTTTGTTTTCGTGCTGGTTTGCCAAAGAGGCTTATGTAGCTAACAATAAACAACGACTTGCCAATTTCATGAAACAATCACAAAGACGAACAGGAAGGATATATGCTCTGAGACCGAAAATGACGCGACTCGGAAGGCTGGCGTCCGAGGATTCGGGAACACAACAATAGACCTCTGAAGAATAAGTCCCGCCTCGGAGGCTTCCGGTTCACTCTGTCAAATGTCTATGGGAAATAACATGGGTTTTTTTAATGATTGTACATAACGAACTCTGGAGGTGGCGAAGAAGTAAAAGCTGCTTCACGTTTTGAACTACACACTTTTTCCATCTAGTTTTGACTGGGTTTTTGGATTGTCGGGGCCGTAAGTGAACGATTATTAATGCTACTTTAACGGTACCAACAATCCAAAAACCTAGTCAAAACTAGAAGGAAAAAGTGTGTAGTTCAATTCAGTGTAGAATTGAACTACACTATGAAAGCATATGTGTAGCATATGTAAATATTGAAATGAAATGAAAATCAACAATGAAATCCTCAATAAAATTTGCAAAAGTTATAACAATTAAAATAAAATAACATTTTGTCCAATTTTTTGAGTTCCTTTATTCAAATTGAAAAGCTATAGCGTCCCCGTGATTGCAATGCACTTCGCCACGCTCCGTGTGTTGCAAAATTCAAATACATTTCAATCCGCAAAAGACTTTGCAAAACGTTTTGCAAAAGATGAAGCAAAACGCTTTGCAAAAGATTATGCAAAACGCTTTGCAAAGGATTTTGCATAACGTATCAGCCAATTGCGTCTGGGCGGGAACTACGTCACTTCCTCGTCAGACCAACTGATCATCCACGACCCAGCACTTGGCACTTTCTTTATAGCATTGTGCCAGGTTTGACTGGGTTGAAGTATATAGTAATAACGTGAAAATGGCGTCGAGGAGCTGCTGCGGGAGGACGCTGCAGCTCTAAATGATCAGCAGGATGCAGGGTCCGAAACAGCGACCAACACATGCCGGTGTTATACTACCGAACAGAACATAATGTCTCCCCCCACCAGTGGGTCTTTCTTTTCTTGATAATAACATTAATTCTAAACAGCATTTTACACAGTAGCCTATAATAGGAAATGCTCAAAGATAAAGCGGCTCAGCGTAATTTAACACTGACTGTAGCTTTTTATGGGTAAAGAAGCAACGGTGAAGGACCGTACTAAACGCCCTATCCATGTATGGGTCGGTAAAATGCTAATCAAATCAATGAAATGTATTTATTAAGCACCTTTAATAAAAAAGGTAATTGGTTGGGGGGAGATCTTATATTTTATGTATGTTTTTGTCATGCCTGTCTACGCCTCAAACTCTTGCATATTGCAGAAAATGTGCAACAGCGCCCCCTGGGGTCACACTTTTCGGTGGGTCGCAGAGAAGGGCGCGCAAACCGCGTGTGTCACTTTTCTGCGCGTATAGTCTACTTTACTGAAATAACTAGTCAGGGGCATTATCTCCCTTGGACGATCTGTAGGTATGCTTTGTTGATCTGAATAAATGTTGTGTCTCAGAGTGGTACTGCCTTGCGTCACATTGATTCTCGAGCTCGCTGCTTTGCTTAGAGACGATCCAGAGCAAGAGACTACACCACATCAGTCGACCGAAATGCGAAAGAGCGAATAACATAAATTTTGGCTGGGTTGTAGGCAGTGGAGGGAAACACAATATTAGGTTTTGAATAACTGGTATAATGGCCTCTTCTTTTTGGAAACGAGACAAATACCATGGTCTATAATAGCATGGACAGTCGGGTCAAAAGTTGATCTGGCTGCCTCCTGCTTTTATTAGGAGAAAGAGTTGTGGTTTTTAGCACTGCAGATGATAAATACTGTGGCTCAACGGCACAATGGAATGGAATCTCAACTCGAAATATTTTCCCCCCAAAATTGTATGAGTTTGAATCCCGTATTTATTATAAAAAAAACAACACACATTTTCCATTTATTTTGGGTTAAAATGGTTCTACGTGACAAGTTTCCTCCAATTAGAACAAAATACAAATGAGATGGGTTTTCCCCGAGTCTTTTTCCCGATTTCCAACAGCTTCCGTAGCCGCGACAACAAGCGACGCATGCGGCTGATGGTCACCAGTTAACACGGACACTAGTTGAACTGAAACACCGGTTGGCGCGCCCTTCTCCGGTGCGATCCGGTGCAGGAATGTTGGTCGCTGTTTCGGACCCTGCATCCTGCTGCTCCTCTAAAGCTGCAGCGGCCTCCCGCAGCAGCTCCTCGACCGTCTTTTCCGCTTTTTTCTCGTTATTACTAAAAATATTGCAAAATCTTTCGCAAAACGTTTTGCATAGTCTTTTGCAAAGTGTTTTGTTGTAATTTTTGATTGTAATTTGAATTTCGAAACACACGGAGCGTGGCGAAGTGCATTGCAATCACGGGGACGCTAAAGCTTTTCAAATTGAATAAAGGAACTGAATAAAGGAAGAATTTGACAAAATGTTATTCTATTTTTATTGTTATAACTTTTGCAAACTTTGAATAACGTATTTACAAATTACATTATTAAATTGCATAATGAATTGTCAATTGCATAATGTAATGACTTATTGAAATGCAAATTGCAAATTGCATTGCCATTTGA
Organism: Pollachius pollachius; assembly: GCF_949987615.1. Taxonomy (NCBI): domain Eukaryota; kingdom Metazoa; phylum Chordata; class Actinopteri; order Gadiformes; family Gadidae; genus Pollachius; species Pollachius pollachius. The sequence continues at coordinate 30,359,796 of NC_136934.1, read as the reverse complement.
ATTTTGCTACATATATGCTTCCACACTATACACATTCAATGCAGTGGCACACACACACACACACACACACACACACACACACACACACACACACACACACCAGCAGTCAGTGTTGTGCCTGAACGCGTTCATTGAACGATAGTTCATGAACTCGGTCATATTTTGGGCGAACGTGAACTGAACGTACTGTATTACTGCCTGATGAACGTTACTGTGAACTCGTTCATTCTGGTGTCTGTGAACGGCACGCTCACTTGGTTTAACTTCGTTCAATATGGGGGTTATTTGTTTATCAACACGGTGGATGCGCGCGCAGATCGCCGTTTTGTTTGACCGGTTGCCATGGTAATCTCCGTGTGGTTAATTTGCAGTTGCGGTGTTGCAGGCTTACTGTTACATTAAACTGTAATCAGAAAATGCGGTTATATGTCATAGATCCTATAGTATCTGTCGTATAAAGCCTGGGACGAATTTAAAATTATAAATATGTACACTTTATTTTGAAAGTATAGACCGGCGCGATTCCCATTGAAAGGAATGGCGCGGTGATTATTCTTCAAAACGAGAGCTGTTAAATTGTGGAAAATGAATTCAACTGTAATCAGACAATGCGGTTATATGCTATAGACCCTAGAGTATCTGTGGTATAACGTTAGCTCTCTGGCTCATAGTTCAGCGGACTAGAATACCTCATAGAATCATTGCTTGATGGCCGGAAACGGAAAGGGGGGCTGTTCACGTTTGGTTGTAGTCTTTTCGCCCGGTTCTCCGTCTCATCAGTAGGGCTAGAACTGAGCGAAAAGACTACAACCAAACGTGAACACCCCCCCTTTCCGTTTCCGGCCAACGAGCAATGAGTCTTCCAACATAAATCAATGGGATTTACAAAATGCGCTAAATGTGCAATAAAACACGATATAAACTGTATTTCGCTACGATAATTGATTCAACCACTCTATTTCATCCTAGACAAACCACAAAGGGGGCTCAATGTTCAAAATACCGGATAAAACGAATAGCTCACAGCAACATATTGAAAAAAACAACTATGAACTAGTTCATTTTTTCGAACGGTGAACTTAGTTCAAAATTTTGAATTATGAACGTTTAACTGAACTAGCTCATTTTAAAAATTGTGAACTGAACTTTGAATTAGTTCACGTAGAGAGCGAACTTTCCCAACACTGCCAGCAGTGAAGGGCAATACATTTGACCTTAAAGATTCTTCAGTTCAATTCATTTTACATTTCTGCATTTTTAGCAATGCTTTGCGCATTTCATTCAGCTGTCACTTTATTTGTTTCCAACCATTTACATTTTCTTAAATGGTGTGCATGTTTACATCGTTTAGTCCATTAGGCTTTTGAACTTTTGTTCAAATCCCTTCACTTGATTTAAGCCATTTAACGTTTCTTTATGTCTTTATGTCTTACAAATAATCGACTGCTCTCTGGTACTACATCAATGCTTCTTTAGCGCTCGTGAGATCTACCGGTCACACAGGTCACACGGTTATGTCAAAATCCATACCGTAGTGCAAATTCACACCGGTGTACTCTCTAAACCATTTATACCATATACCCCTAAGTCCCACCCACTTAAACTGATCTGTAATAGGTTTGCAGCGTTAGTGGGTCCCACCCCCTTGCGGGTTTGAAAATGAGGAACTAGTGCTTGTAGTTTTTTAGAGCCCCCCCCCCCCCCCCCCCCCCCACACACACACACACACACACTGCCTGCTTTAAATGACGCAATAATCGTAATTTTACGTCATTTAAAGCAGGAAATGTTAGAGGTAGATATGGATCGCTCCCGTCTCAGGGGAAAATGAGGGAATGATGAAAGACCATTCGAATATATGACTTGGTTTCTAACGATACAAAGCTTAATGCAAATAGGTGAAGTGTCCCTTTAAATATATTAATACTACCCTCTGCTAGCCCATCAACTAGTGAAGGTTATTTTAATCTGAAGTCAACATTTGCTTACATCGGCAAAATGTGCTGCTTCGTTCTCCCTAGCAACCCTTTTAAAGTCAATTTAATGTTTTCCCTTATTTTTAGGGATAGTCTGTCATAGACGATGACATAATTTTGGCAGTACCTAACTTACACTGGGTGGGGCTTAGGTTATGACGTAAACAACTTTTTTTACTACTTCAAAACAGGATTTATTTTATGAATAAATTCTCCATTAAAATGTATGCCTCCTGTCCTCCCCAATTTCTGTGTGTGTGTGTGTGTTACACACACACACACACACACACACACACACACACATACACACACACACACACACACACACACACACACACACGTTGCGCAACAAATCAAAGCGCCTCTATACATTCACTGCTATGCAGTAGTAAGAAAAAGACAGTAGACAGCCTTCTTTTTTCTGTTGAGACAGCCTATATAATGTGAATACAATGCATTCTTCATCTTGTAGGCCTAAGCTATCGCCATCAAAATGAGTGAGCAAGCAGGCCCAATCATATTCTAATCATTGGAATCATTTCTGAATCCTCATCTCTTTACGGCCGCTGGGTGTCGTTGTCCCTCACTGACTCCCACATGACGTCATCAGGGTCTTCTGCATTTTGTTTGAGGATTTAAATGCAGTGGTAGTTTGGATCACGCCTATACCAGTTCTTAAATACGTGTAAGTAAACAAATTAAATATGATATTCAACATTCTATATGCAAAGATGTAGGTCTATTTAAGACGTGTTTCATAAAAATCCCAAATTGTTAGTTAGTGGGCTATATTATGCCTATTGAACAGTTAGTAGGCCTACTTTATTGTAAAGCTGTCATTTTACAGTTTACATCTCAATGTAAACAATGTCACAAAATGTCCATCCGTTGATTTGGTCAGACAATTTCGGCACACTACTGTGAAGCTCATTAGAAACGAAATCACTGTTATTCTCAAACGATGGATTTACCTACTGATCAATAACTTGAGTGTCCTACGCAGTAGTGTCATATCACTCAACAGTGGTTCCGCCTCAGCCTATCAAAGGAACCGGACAGGCCACGGAACAGGCGAACCTACCACTGATAAAAAACCACTCCCATTCAAACCATCCTGTCATTTTTTTTGGTAAGAGAGCGAACGTCAGTCGTGTTGACTAAAGATCATCGTCAGAACCGGGCCCGTTGACTAGGTCCTGTTCTAATGCAGTGAACGGCGGACAAGCCAGTGCGTTATCGGCCAACATTGATTCGGAGTGGGACTACCGAACAGAACCGGGGATGGCATCGCTCAGCCTGGGGCTGCATCTCGCCCGCAAACGGGGATCTTTCCGGAGCGGAGCGGTGGAGAGAAGGAATCTTCTCACTGTATGCAGGTAAGCATCAATTATAAATATGTTGACGGTCGGTGATTGGTCAAGTCTAGTGAGAATGAGCTTTATGTTAGCTGATTGGGATTCATGTCCAACTTGCGAGGGCATCATTTTGATGACATCAGCCACTTATCTCCCCCACGCAGATATCTTTCTCTGACGTTAGCAGAATTGGTTCTGGGGTTTTAATATCAATAAACAAACCACAGCAGAAGGGAAATATTGCTAGCTGCTCTATGACGTAAATGTTACTTTACATCGTTCTCTCTCTCTCTCTCTCTCTCTCTCTCTCTCTCTCTCTCTCTCTCTCTCTCTCTCTCTCTCTCCTCTCATTTTCATATATGTCCTATCTCATACACACACAAAGTTTCTCCACACCCTGTATTTAGAATGACCACGCAGCACCCATACACAGGTAAATGCTACCTGACCATCATTAGTCAATCTATGGTAGTCCGCCTTGCCATTAATGCATCTGCATATCCAATCCAAATACGGCTTCGTTATCAAATGTGCATGGGTTGGATTAGAGCAGTGAGCTTGCTTTTGTAGAGCATCAGAATACACTCAACCATGTCCATTTACTCTTGATTTCTGCCTAATTGACAAAGCCCCTATTAGGTAAAGTCAGTGCACATGATTCTATGGTGGGCTGCGCTTCTAACTAGATTAATGGCTTAATCCAAAATAGTAAATTAAAGCATCTTGCTTATACTGGAGACGATATGCTATCTATTCCAGGCCCTAGCTGGTGAAATTATATTGATTAGTGTTTTATATTTAGGATCATTGCTGCTGTTGTAGTTGTTGTTGTTGTCGTTGTGCGACACGTTCTGCTTTGTGACAAGCTGGGCCGGTTATGTTCTCATACTCAGGTTTTCTGTGAAGACCTTGCTCGACCGCTCTTGTTTTGAGACGATAGATGATTCATCTCCAGAGTTTATCAATTTTGTTTCCATCCTGGAGCACATTTTCAGTCACAGGCTCAAAGGTAACGTACAGACCACTCCAGTACCCGTCAATCATCCTTCATTATCCCAAGGGATGCAAGTAGCTGCATTCTAATTATTATTTAACAACTAGACACACGCTACACAGGTGCAATACAAACAGGAGATATGAAGTCTAAATGTGTGATTAATACTGTGTCTCTCTCTCTCTTTTACTCTCACTCTCAGGCCAGGTGACATGGTTTGGCTATGAGAGCACCCGAACCTTCTGGGATTATGTTAAAGTGGCCTGCAATAAGGTCCCACACAGTTGCATACGTAGCATTGAAAGCATGGAGAATGTGCAGTCGTCTCGGGCGAAGGTAAACATCACGACTAAAGAATCCACAGAATGACCTGAATGAATGAGTCAGTGTGAATGGGATTTTTTTTCTTTGAATAAATATTGAAAGACAGAAAAGCAGGGGAAATGGGGGAATGTTTGAAACTAAATATGAGTCATTCTTGCCTCTTGTCAACTGATTTTTATTACAAAAAGCTTGCTTTGTTCCAAACCGCAACAAACACATGCATACACAAAGACACACCACAAACACTCTATTGTGAATGGTGTATTATTTTTGTGGTTGTTTTTGTCAGGGGTTGAGGCAGACTTAGTACGACCGTTTTGTTGCACAGTCACACATTATACTGAGCCTTGTGGTCATGAAATGTACTGTTCATAAATGATTGCCTAATGAAAACGCCACAAGAGACAACAAGAGTCACGCACATTTTCCTTCGAATGCAGTGAGGTAGGCTGCCTTGGGACCCTCTACTACAAAGGGTGGTCCATCTGTGGAGGGTCAGGGTAGTACAGGGTCTGGGTGGTCTATCTGTGGGGCCTGGGGGGTCAGGTCTAGGTGGTCCATCTGTGGGGGGTCAGGGTAGTAGAGGGTCTGGGTGCTGTTGCTGATTCATACTAATTGGTCATATCCATTTGATGTCATTCATGATGGTAAATAATCCAAATTAACTCTCTCTTTCTTTCTTTCATGTGACATGTGTGCAGGGAAGGGCCTGGATCAGGGTGGTTCTAATGGAGAAAAGATTTTCAGAGTACATCTCCACTGCCCTGCGGGAGTTTAAAACATCCAGGTCTGGTTTTTCTTGGTACACATGCAAGTGCCAGCTTAATGGTAGATGATTTAAATTGCATGCAAATTGTAAACAAAAAGGTATTCTAATGCATTACCAATATTAGCATTATGCCAGTAACAATAAAGACTTTACAGTTTAAACTTCCTCTTACTCCTATGTCCCATCTTACCATTGGACAGAGACATTGTTGGTTATATGAGTGCTTCATCTGGGTCTGAACATGTTGGTTCCAGGAGGTTCTATGAGGAAGGAGCGATCATGCTTGGAGAGGAGGCTGGCCTGTTGGCTGACACCCTGATTGGCCTCAACACCATAGACTTCAGGTGCAGTTCTTGTTGTCGTTCTGCCTGCTGTTGTAATTCACTCCCTTTTTTCTCTGGGTTACATATTTATATCTTTTTTACCATGACTGTCCGATTTTTTTTGTTTGTCCGAACCAACCTTGATTTTTTTAAATTGTCCAGGATGTTTGAAATTGGCAAAAAAATAGACTTCTAAATAGCTTCTAAACACTACAGCTATTAATTGAGGTAGCACCCTCACAGCAGACCTCCATTACCGCGCAGCGTTCTTGTGCGTAACTGATCTGACAAATCAGAGATTGAATATAGACCATAGAATGCCCTTCACTATTGTAATAAATGTGATTAATTAGCTGATGCAATCTTACATTGAATAGGGGGTTAGTGCATACAAAAAACAGTAACAGTGTCCTTTTTAATTTCCGGCCATTTGAATATCCTTTCTCTTCAGCTTCTGTCTGAAAGGAGAGGGGCTAGATGGAGCGTACCCCTCTGTGATCGACTACACGCCCTACCTGAAGTTCACCCTGAAGTAAACACAAGGCTTTCAAGTCTCACTGCCAACATACTCCTAAATCAGAATTACAAGGCAGTGCCCTAACATGGTGCTATGCTGTGTGTGTGCGTCCATCAGTGCAGACAGTATCAGTAGTGATGAGGACGAGATGAGGACTGTTGGGAGCAGTGGCAGTGAAAGCAGCACTCCTGACAAAATGGCCACGGCAGCCGACATCTTTACTGAGCAGAGCAGCCTGGTTAGCAAATGCAAACGCCTCGAACAAAAGTACCGCATGGTGTTGGAACAAAAGGTAGGTTGTGTGTGTGTGTGTGTGTGTGTGTGTGTGTGTGTGTGTGTGTGTGTGTGTGTGTGTGTGTGTGTGTGTGTGTGTGTGTGTGTGTGTGTGTGTGTGTGTGTGTGTGTCAGATCAGATGCAATTATGTGCAGATAATGAATGCCAGATTTAACATTTACTTTGAATGGTGTCAAGAGTTAAATAATTCAGTTTTTCAAAAAGTTAAATGTCGGGATGATCTTTGGAGAATTGATGCAGGTGCAACAAACAGTGCATATACATTGACAAAATCAGCTTCTCAAGAACATTTGTGCTGAAGGTGGTGTGTTGTTAAAATGCACGTGTGTTTCCGTCTGTGTGTGTGCGTCCTTCTCATCTCAACTCAGAGTTACCTGGAAGACCTGGTCCGCCTGCGTGAAGTCCAACTGTCCAAGTCAATATCAAACAACTCAGCTCTAGAACAGCAGCTGGCAGACACACATTTATCTCACAGCATGGAGAAGGAACAGCTTGAATACATCATACTCGAGCTACAGAACCAACTGTAAGTGTGCTCTGTTTCCTATGTGTGTGCGTCATGTGTGTGTGCATGCGTCAGTGCATGCGTGCGTGCGTGTGTTGGAACGTGCGTTCACAACTGTGGCCGTGTGACCTCACTGATGGCTGGGTGGAGATGGTATGACAGCAGGTCCACTGTGGAGTTGACATTCAGAACACAGCTGGGGGCGTTGAGGTGCATGTGTGTTTGTGGCCTGCTTGTTGATGAACACTCAAAATATGTGGACAATTTCAACTTTTAAACTTTCTGCATTTTCAGTGCTTTTAAATATCTTCACCTCTAAAAGCCCCTTTGATCGATATTTACATTTAAATATCAATCACATGTCTGCAATGTGATAATTGACATGATTTTTTAAATTGAGGTAAATCATGACGGATGACAGATCATTCTCTTCGCGTCTATGCCTGTGTTGGAACATGCAGAAAGCCTTTTTCCCTAAATTACAGATTGTAGAGTCTAAATAAATAAATAAATAAATAAAATGTGACTAATATTAATCAATCAGAAAATCAGAGTGTCTTGGCGGGGTCATCCCCTCTCCTTTTCCACCCACTCTGTCTCTCTCCTCTCTCCTGTTCACAAAGGACCAATTACCATACAAACCAATGTTGAATCAGGTCACTGTCAAAGCTGTCAGTCCCCTACCTCCACAGGACCGTCCTGAAGAACAACGACCTCCGCTCCAGACAGGAGCTGACGGCCCACCTGACTAATCAGTGGCCCTCTCCTGGTACCTTAGATGCCAGCGCTGTTGCCTTGGAAACCCTGCTCTTCAGGAAAAGCACGGAGCCGTGGGAGGAGTAGGTGAACCAGGTCCTATCATGCTCTCTCAATAGATCCAAGTCTGGATAGATCAGTGCTGGATAGATCAGTCTACCAGCCTACCCAGTGGACTGAAGTAAACGTTACTCATCTATCCAGCACAGATCTAAGAGGACACGCCCACTAGTGATGTCAGAAGGGGCAGATTTTCGAAACGGCTTGTAAGGGCTAATCACAATCACACCTGGTGGTATAATATGTCCCCTTTAATATTCACCTCCCTCTTCCCCTCTGTACTCTCATTGCAGAAAGAGCTTCCAGAGCCTGGAGCAGCTGTCTGTGGATATGAGTCTCTCCCAGACGTCTCTGGACCCTGCGCAGACCCCCAGCACGGAGACCAGGCCCGCCGGGGAGCACTGGCCACATCACGGTGCGCAGGACTGCAGCAGCATGTTGCTTACGGCTAATGGACCCTGTGTCCCTGAGATGATGATGGTTAACCCTTTGTGTTCCCTGTAACGCAGCTAAGGAGGAGACGCCCTCTCTGCGAGGCCTGTGTGGCTCCTTGACCTCAGTAGCCAGCTATAAGTCTCTGGCCAGCCTGAAATCCAGCGAATGTTTGGCCAGTCCTACCACAGAGACAAGCACACCGGGCCTGACCCCCTCCTAGGGGATGGACACGTGGAGAGCAGTCAGGCCTTCCTTCAGACAATCTTCAAACACAATGGTTCCACTGATCTGAGTGGTATTATTTGTGTTGGATTCTGTGACAAGTAGGACTCAAGGGGTGTTAAACCATGGTGACTGTAAAGGTGATGGTGCCCAAGAATCTGCCTTTGCATGTAGAGTTTGTAATAAATAGTGTTGAGATGATCTCTAACCACATGTTCTGTGTTGCATTCAGCTGTAAGACACCTTGTGGGAGGCTTTGACGTGGTTAATTGGTGTTGTCATCTGTGGTTCATCACATTGTCTCCTCACGCCTATCTTTTCTTAAAGATAAACATTGAAGTTGATCCAAAGTTAGCACAGCAACATTTTACTACTGACAAGCTATTTAAGGGAAAAATTATTTAACAAAAAAAGGTGTTGAGGTTGGGACATATTGCAAAATTGCTCCCATATCAGATGTTGTACTACAAAGTACCCTCTGTTTGGCCACTTTTAAACTGTTCCTTTTATCTGTGCTCCTCGTTTGGATACGATGTTGACTGTATCAGCATTTTATCAGCCATTTAACAAATTATCTGTCTATTCAAGTATTCAACTGTTTGGTTCTCAGGTAAATATCACAAGCCCTGATACTCCGAGTTATAATTTGGGGAGGTGATTGCACTGACTGTATTATCTTTAATTCTGAAATTTACATATTTTTGCTTTTATATACAACTTTTCTTTATTCTTAGTTGTTTTTTTTAACCCAATTGTCCTGAAGGAGTAACTTAATAAATGAAGTGCCATCACATATAAAGATTTGTTAGGACAGGGTTTATGACCAGTTGTGTACTTGGAGAGTAAACTTTTACCTTTCTACCTTTTGCCTTTAGCTAATCACAGCGGCCATTTGCACCTAGATTGATTGTGCTTATTTATTTTTTCTGTCTGTTGAAATAAAATGTGAACCAAGTCGATTGCTATGATATTGATTCCTTACTATTTTATCATTATAAATATGATTAGCCCATTCTGGGATAAACATGTTTATGTTCTATTATGTTCAATTACATATTCAAATTATACTTTGCTTATTTATTATGTGTAAACAATTAGAAATGTAGACATCTTGAGTAAAGAAAAACACATCATTTATTTAATTTAAACCTCATCAGCTTTGGAAAATAGAATGAGACTCAAAGAGGTGTTTTCATAATGGACCGTGTGGTCCAGTGGTAACTTAATAACGTCTGCCCCTTCCACTCCCCCATATATTAAAGGAAATGGGGTATGGACAAAAAACCAAACATGTTCTCCAGGGAAATGGGAGGTTCTTTAGCCTGAATCAACTAGTCTACATAAATCACAGCTTGCATCACACCCGACTCAGAAGGACTCTGAACTGGTATGCATTGATCATCAAAACATGATATTTATATACCTGTCATTCATTAACATAACTAATCTAAATATATGCAATAGTTTTCTTTTGGCACTCGCTTGCAAAGGACCAGCTCAGGGTACATGGGCTCACATGGGCTTTGCATCAGTCAAGCAAATGCACTGAGGAGCGGGGGGCGAATCAGCTGTTGCCAGGCTGAAGCCGAACCAGTCTGGTCTCCTGGTTCTGCTTGTGGAAGAAGGCCTTCCCAAGCTCATAGGTGCTGATCATAATGGCACAGGCCGGGGCCACCTTGATGAGCCTGGGCAGGAAGCCTGTTAACAAGAGGGAGAGGTGAGAAGGGTTAGCAGATCATCGGTGGGTCAAATCACGTGGCTGAAGCTTCGTATCAGTACCGACCTGCGAACAGTCCGCGAGGGCCGCTCTCTGCCACGATCCTGCTCATCACGCTCCATGTGGAGCTGGAGCTCTTGCACAATGACACTGACAAGGAAGAGACGCTGCTGGTTAGCAAAACACACAGCTCTATTGAGGGTGACTTTGTAAAAAACAAACAGTTGCCTTCCTTCCATTACTAATAAAAATTCGAAAAAGAATGAACAAACAGAAGCCTAATTGTATAATTACAATTCAGTGCTTGTAACTCTCCAAGCTCGACCTGCCGTCGTGTCTTGACCACGTCAAATGGTAAAGTAGCTATAGAGGCAATCTGAAACAGAACACACAAAGTCAATTATTTAATTATTACTTGACTATGAAATAATGTCCAATTCTGATTGGGTGGTTAAAGCTCAAACTTGAGCGACTCACAGCACCAGATGCAGCCCCGGAGAGGAAGGTGATGGCAAACGTGGCTTCTGTGGTGTTGTTCCGCTCGCACATCCAGGCTTTCCCCTTCTCGTAGTTGTACCAGTACATGGCGGAGAATGGCACGTCCCTGAGCAGCGTGGGGCCCCAGCCCCTCCACAGGGACAGCCACCCGGCGCTCTCCACCGCAGAGCGGATGCAGGCGCCCAGCTCCCTGTAGGACTGCTTCTGAGACTGGAGCTTGGTGCGGATCAGCTCTAGGGGGCTGATCACCGTCACTGAGCCTACTGAAATACACAGGATTGCTGGTTAGGCCTAAAGGCTTTGGATTCACACCTCAATGTCTACCTTGAGCCAGATGTCTAGCCTTTTCTGGCTCCTGCATGTATCTGAATGGGGGACCTGGTTTTTCACTCTGCTGGGGGGGGATTTATGAATGCCCTCCCTGACAATCTGATGGTAACACAAAAGCCGGATCATTTTAAGAAGGGCGGAAACCTTTTACATAACCTCATGTGTCACATCTGGACCATAGGAGCCACACACCCCAGCTCGATCCCTCCGCTCAACTACCTCAGCTGGACGTCTGGTACCGCCATCGCTAAGAGCAGGCAAAGGTCGATCAGCGAAGTCACAACTTTTCTCTGTTTTGGGACCTCAGTGGTGGAACGAGCTCCCTACCGATGTCAGGACCGCAGAGTCGCTCACCAGCTTCCGCAAAAGACTCAAAACTCACCTGTTCAGAGTTCATCTCGACTCTGCATAGAAACCAATGCACAGCCACCATTGAATGTTGTACGTCCTGGCACTTGTACATTGCACTTATTCAAGGTACTTAATTGTGCAGCATCTACAGTAGCTGCTATCGCTGCTTTACACGGGGAATGGGTTAGCCTAGCGATTGTAATACTTGCACTTGGTTCTATGAACGTCTTTACTGTACCGACAGCGATATATTGTTTCACTTCTTATGACAAATGTACTTATTGTAACAAATGCACTTATTGTAAGTCGCTTTGGATAAAAGCGTCTGCTAAATGCCCTAAATGTAAATGTAAATGTAGGTAGGGTTAACGTTGTGTGGGAGCAAACAATGGTACATTTAAAAAGTTTAGACTTCGATCTGAATCTCCATGAAATGTTCCTGCCAGGGTTTATTAAAGTCGATTTTTTCACATCAAGAAATATCTTAATTGATAAAGAAATTATTCTATCCTGTTTAGCATTGTTCCATAGACGCGCACTCACCTCTAGCGATAGCTCCAGCAAAGAGAGGAGCCATTTCCATTTGGCCCTCCATCCTGGCCTTCAGGGCCACACACAGCTGGTCATAACATGTGAAGTAGATCACAGTCGCCGGTACGGCCATCACGCTGCATCATACACAACAGACATATTCAAGTCAATCCATGGCACACACCAATCCTAGCAACCCAATACATGTGTTCTGTTGTTGTGTGCATCGGTAGAGTTCAGACTCACAGGGTTGGAGGGAGACCGCTCCAGAGGGACTTGATTCCTTCATGTCGTACAATTTTAATAAAGGCATCCTGCAGAGACGGTATACATGTGTAAAGAAAAGCATAGCATAGGATAGCGGTCATAGGCATAATACAACATGAATCATAGGAAGCAATAAAAAAAACCTATGCTAATGCTTAATACTAATGCTTGCAGGTCATTCAGGGCCAGGCCTGGCGGCTCCCCTGTAAATGCACTGCAAATCAGTTTCAATATGCAGGTTTGTCTCTTCAGTGCATGATCAGCAGGTTACCGGGTAACCATATAAGCCAATAAGAGATTAACCATGCAATAGCATCTGTTTAACCTAAAGAGGGCTGCAACAACGAATCGATAAAATCGATAACAATCGATTACTAAAAGCGTTGGCAACGAATTTGGTCATCGATTCATTGAGTTGCGCCGCGCAATTAATTCGTCACTCGTAGGCGCGGCACTGTTTACGACGCTGAAGTTGGCATCCGATTCGCATCATCTGATTCGGCAGTTAAGGAAAAGGTTAAAGGATTCTTAACGAGCGGCATGGAGCGACTGATTCTTCGTCGTTTAACCTCTTCAGTCGCGGTAAAGCCGCTTTAATTGGTCTAGATTATCTAAGAGAGTCTAAACAGTCTTTAAAACACAGTTTACAATTTATTTAACCTTTATTTGATTAGTTTAAATACCAAAAAGGGGAGATTTCACTGCTTTTTTTTGCATCTGGATCATCTTAGAACTGGTCCTGATTGAAAACCACTACACCTAGACTCTTCAAATATGGACAAGTTTATCACACTGACGCTACACATTATATAAAACATAGTTTCAGATTTGTGAAACCTTTTCCCTATTTGTGAAAATGCATTAAAGACACATTTCAACGCTTGTTTGTGGTCCAGACCACATTAGAACTGGTCCTGATTGAAAACCACTACACCTAGACTCTTCAAATCTGGACTACATTATCACAGGGAGGCTATACATGATTATAAACATAGTTTCAGATTTGTGAAACCTTTTTTTCCTATTTGTGAAAATGCATTAAAAACACATTTCAACGCTTTTTTGTGGTCCAGACCACATTAGAACTGGTCCTGATTGAAAACCACTACACCTACACTCTTCAAATCTGGACTAGATTATCAAAGTAAGCCTATACATGATTAAAAACATAACTACACCTAGAGTCTAGGTGTAGTGGTTTTCAATCAGGACCGGCTCTAATGCGGTGTGGACCCCTAAAAAGCATTAAAATGTGCCTTATTGCATTTTCACAAATAGGGTAAAGGTTTCACAAATCTGAAACTACTTTTATATAATGTATAGCCTCACTGTGATAATGTAGCAAAAAAACTGACTGTTTAGACTCTCTTAGATAATCTAGACCAATTAAAGCGGCTTTACCGCGACTGAAGAGGTTAAACAACGAAGAATCAGTCGCTTCATGCCACTCGTTAAGAATCCCTTAACCTTTTCCTTAACTGCCGAATCGGATGCTGCGAATCAGATGCCAACTTCAGCGTCTTGCACTGTTTACAGCCAGCCACTGACATTGGCTGGCTGTTGGTTTGTTGGTTCATGCACGCCCACAGCGAGCTTTAGTGTGAGCGACCACAGCTTGTATTTTGGTCATATCTTAACACTGGACTGTAGGCCTATATAAAAGTGTTGTACCTTCACTGTCTTTGGGTTAAAGGTACCATGACATGCCACCAGGTGTGGGTTGATTAGCCGTTACAAGCCGTTTTGGAAAGCTGTCCCTTATGACATCACAGGTGGGCGTGTCCACCTAGATGTGTGACGGATAGATGAGCAACGTTTGATACAGTCCACTGGGTAGGCTGGTAGACTGATCTATCTAGCACACATCTAGGTGGACACGCCCACCTGTGATGTCATAAGGGACAGATTTCCAAAACGGCTTGTAACGGCTAATCAGCCCACACCTGGTGGCATGTCATGGGACCTTTAAAAAAAACTCCTGTCTCCTGTCTGCTGCTGCTGCTGCAGACAGGCTCGCAGTCGGCACCGCGTGCATCAACAGTCATTCAAAGCAGCGGTAGTAATCACACAACCGGACGGTGTAGAAAGTCCCGTCAGTTAAAAATAGTAATCCAGTTTTTAAATCCATGTTAAAATTGGCAGGATATAGAGCTAGTTAGCTTAAAAAAAAAAGTAGCAAACAGCGTCAAATGTGATGCGTTCAGGTCGGCTCAGTAATATGATGGATGTGTTCAAATGCAACACAAAAAGCAAAAAGTGAGAATTTGGCGAAAACTTGTTTTCCCAGCAATATAAAATAGATAGTAAAGATGGAATTATGACCTGTTTAACGTCCTATATTGAGCTATGATCATCTTATCAGCAATTAAAGCAATAATACAAGTTCTATTTCAACAAAACAATAGAAAAGTATCAATAGTGGTATTAATAAAGACTTGGATTGTTAAGGAGTCTCGAAAATGGTATCAATATCAATAAAAATGAACGACGTCCAGTCATCTCAGAGAAATTAAGATTATTTAATTTAATTTTAACCGTTAGTATTTACCGGTTAAAGATCTTATCGGTTAACCGGTTAACCATGGACATCCCTTATATACTGTATAAATATATATATAAAAAATGTATATCATACACTGTATGTTTTTTTTGCGTTATCCCAGTTATGCAATTTTTTTTATGTTATTTTTTTATCATTTAATATTACTTTTAATAGTTCCGGGACGTTGGAGCAATAACCGGGTGTTTTTACACTTCAGTCTGCACTGTGAATTTGAAGTAATGTTCAGTTTTTGAATAAAGATGCGGCAATTACAAATGTTTCTTTTTTTATCAGATTCATCGATTAATCGAAAAAATAATCAACCGATTAATCGATTATTAAAATAATCGTTAGTTGCAGCCTAAAACAATGTACCCCAGGCAGGGTAGTTGACATTACTGAAGGGAGATGAACCCCTATTTGAATGAGGATAATTTACCAGTGTACCGCTGAAATGACCAGGAGCCTTGTACCAGACTTTCGAGTTGCCGTTTTCACACAGACATAAGTGGTCCATGAGGCCATTGCAGTAGACAAAACATCTGCCTGGAAAAGGTGGACAAGTCATTGAATAATCTCATTTACATTTAGCAGACGCTTTTAACCAAAGCGACTTAGAATAAGCACATTTGTCAGAAGAAATTCCCAATAATGCCATGTTCTGATATAATCATATTCATGTAACATCATGTCACATTGTAAAACATAGATTTTCCTAATACCTTTGAGAAATGGATTGTGTTGTGCTTGAAGTCTGATCTTCACAACATCCAAAGGTGTAACTGAAAAACAAAACCCGGAATATGAGCGTCTATGCACAATAATCCATCTTTTTAAATGTCTCCTTATATCACATATATATATATATATATATATATATATATATTTATATATATATATAGACGTTAAAGGTCCCATGACATGCTATTTTATGGATGCTTTAATATAGGTATTAGTGGGCCACTAACACAGTATTCAAAGACATTCTCGAAATTCAGCCGTTACAGCCACTCCGAGCCAGTGGCACATTGAGCTTTCCCCAAATGCGCTGTTTTGGTGTCTGTAGCTATAATGCAAATGAGGAGGAGCGAGGCGGGTCAAGGAGGAGGGTGGGGGTGTGGCCCTGAGCAGTTTGCAGCCACGGTACCAAGCACTCTGTTTACAGTGGTGTATGGCGAGGCACACACAGCCTTTAGCCGTGTTCTGTTAATATTCTAGAACACACGGGAGTCCTGGAGCTCTATATCAAAATAATATCATATTATACCTGGATATTTATATCGTATAATATATATTATCACGGCCAAAAGCTGTGTGAGCCTCCAGACGATATTATGAATCTCAAACGACCATGTAGGGTTCTCCGACGTCTCTTGTTCTACCACGTCCACATCAATCTGAAGTAGACTGAACCACGACATGGAGGAGAAAGGGATTGTTGACAGCGGTTGTCTCCCACCGGAGCCTTGCTGCCGGTCAGTGCTTAGGCACCACCGCCTCCTGCAGCGCCGATGCGGTGGTCCCTCAGCAGCGGGAAGCGGGGCTCAAGCAGGAGACATTCGAGGCCAACAATCCCTTTCTCCTCCATGTCGTGGTTCATGTACTTCAGGGAGTCAAAGCCAAAGTTCCTTTCCCCCAATTCATTCTCAGCCATGGCTGAGATAACCCCCACTACGAGTCTCGTTGTGGAAATACCAGAGATGAGAGTCCGACGTGTTATGCGCCATAACACCAACAGCTTGTGCAACACTTTGTGTGTACACGTGTGTATGACACACGCGTTACAGTCCTGGAGCTCTATATCTAAATAATATCATATAATACATAGATATCTATATCATATAATACATATTATCACGGCCAAGCTGTGTGCACCTCCAGAAGATATTATGAATCACAAACAACTTTGTCGGGTTCTCCGAAGTCTCTGGTTCTTCCACTCCCACATCAATCTGAAGTAGACTGAACCGCGCGCTGCCTGCTGTACTGCTTCGCGGCGGTGGTGCCTCGGGGGAACCGGCGGCAGGCAGCATGTCGCAGTTCGTACTTCAGGGAGTCAAAGCCAAAGTTCCTATCCCCCAATTCCTTCTCAACCATGGCTGAGATAACCCCAACTGCAGTCTCGTTGTGGAAATACAAGAGGCGTCAAAGAACTGACGCGTTATGCGCCATATCAACAACAGCAAACAGTGTGTGTAATCACATACACGTCGTGTCTCATTGGCGGGCCAAATTCTCTGGGCGGGCCAGGGAGAGAAAGGGGAGGAGTTAAGATCCTTATGACGACATATGGGACCACATTCCAAATCAGCGCGCTTGAGCCTCCGTTTTTTCAAAGGCGAGCAGAACACCTAATGCTCGTTTTACAACGAACGCAAGTTTTAGCCACTGGGGGACCATAGGCAGACTAGGGGAACTCATATTTATGCTAGAAAACCTCATAAAGTGAGATTTTCATGCCATGGGACCTTTAATCATATGCACACATGCCAATTAAATCCCACTCCACTTCTTAGCTGACAATACTTCCTTGAATAACACTACAGTGTTATACTATTCTATACTTTCTATATTACACTACTAGATACCCTACTACGCATGTACTCAGGAAACGTCCAGAGACAGTTATTAGGATTGAATCATTAATAACTACTAAAGTAATTGAGTTGATTATTTTAACCAAAGCGACGTCCTTACTGTAAAGGGACAGGTTATGTTGCTACAGGCAGAGGACATTGGAGATCGAACCCAGAAGCCTTTAGCATGGGGCTCGGTCTCCAATGTATAAGAGTAGCATAATAATATAATATAATATAATACTATACTATAAGAGTGATGGAGGGGAACCAACTCACCGAGGAGTGAGGTGAGGATTGCTCCTGAGCAAGATGACACCATCTGCTGAGCTGGAGTGATCCCACCAGGGGTCATTTCATGGCATTTACTGGTCATTATATTGTCCTGGATATCGAACAATTTAGTACCCTAACGTCACGAATTATAACTCATTTGAAATAAGTTGATCCATACTGATATGACACGATTGATCCATAAATGTTGCGCAGTTCTTCAGTATCCGCATGACAGCACCGAAAACACGCCTAGATATTCATATCAGTGTTGGCAAACATGATCAATACCATAAAGAAATGGTCAAGGTATACAAGTGTACAGTACTTAAGTATAAGTATACAACCTCGAAATGCTGGTTAAATCGCCTTACGTTTATTATGCAATTTTTAATTGCTAGGTGCACTTTCTTTACTATGTTTCTTCTAATTATATATAATTGGATTATATGTATGGCAACAACAAATATGGACATACATTTATTAAACAAATGAATAATTGTATGATGGCTGCAAGCAACGTAACTCTCTTTGTATGTATTTGTTTTGTGTGGAAACATCCGATCTCAATCCAAAATACAGCCGATCTAGGGTGGCCAGATCGGTTCCTTTATCCACGAAATCAGCTACTTACTTTTATATATTTGTGAGTTTTACCCTAGTGACAATCTATGGTCGTTAATGTGACTCAATATTCAGAAATTAAACTTGATTATTCATTATTTCAGTTGTGATAACAAAAACAACGATTTAGGTACATAATGTACACCTTCCACGATTTAGCTCGGGATGCATGAAGCTTTCAAACCAACCTGGCAACCGGATGTTGTGCGATTCAAAGCGGGAAACGGACGTTTTCATTTCGTAAACCTCCTCCAGAGCAAGTTTGAAAACGTCGAACCGACTCATACAAACTGCAAACAGCGGTTGTTGTTACCATGGCTATTCCCTTTTCTCCCCAGTAATTTTTATTTTTTAGCTGACTCTAAATCCGTTTTTATTAGGCTCACGTTACATATTGACGTGGTTGGCATTGAGGCAGTAGACACTTCGGGGACCAGAGACCTTCACAGAGACCTTTACTTGGCAGAGACCTTTACAGAGAAGCTTTCTTGACAGAGACCTACAGAGTTTTTTTACAGAGAGCTTAACTTGACAGACTGTAACAGTGACTTCTACAGAGACCGGGACCTCTGCAGAGACCCACTGAGACCTCTACAGAGAATACACGAGGGACGCGAACCGACAACCTCCCGGATTCATGTGAACCTTTTGATCGCCGAGGTTTCATTAGCTGTTACCTGGCATATCGCGGTAGGACGGAGGCGATGTTCATCCAGATGACAGTCACCTCCATGTTAAAAGGTCAGGCTCCTCCGTCTTAATTGCCATTCAAATGAATCTGTATAATTAATGTATTAAAGCTACATGGATTAATTGTCATATTCTCGCTGATATTTTTTCCGTTTCGTGTTTGTATGATGTACTTTTTGTCAGGTAGCACTGAGCCATGCCAGGCCAGCAGAATGTCTGTGCCAAACCGTTGTCTGGGAGAGTGTTTTATCTGGACCTGCCGTCAAACAGGAGAGCCCAGGCCCTGGAGAACGATATCACATTGCTTGGAGGGGTGAGACACCCTCACTGCTGTCAAATCAGTATAATAACTGTTTATTTACAAGCTTTTTCTTTTGAATATGTCTTAATCTCAAATCTTAAACCTTTCCTTCTGGAAGGAGTTTATTTATTCTAAACAAATGATATTGATTCTTATGCTTATTGTTGTTTTGTTGTTGTTGTTGTACGTATGCTGGGTGATCCCAAAAGGGCATTTATCAGGGAATAAGACTGATCACTGGTTACATTGCTTGCAATAATTGCTAGACAGGTCTGTTATGTGATTGACTGAATGTAATATACGTATTGCAGATCATATTTAATAACATGTTGTCATTTTACTCAGACGGTTGAGAAGTTCTTCAGTAAGGAAATAAGGTACCTGGTGTCCAACAAAAGGGAGGCCAAGTATGTGGAGCGCCTTAGACGCGAGCTCGCTGTCCCCAGCCCCGATTCGGGACCAAGTTCCCCTTTCCCCCGCCAGATGGTCCACCAGCCCGCCGTAGGCCAGAAGGCTCGTCTCAAATGTGGATCTCAGGGTCAAGTTGATTCTGTGAGTTTGCATTGTTACGTCAACCAATAACGTTTTTTAATTGTGGCACATACATTGCAATACATTGTTCTAATTAAGGCTTTATCAAAGTCTAAGCTTGTTGATTGAAGCTTTAAATACACTGTATTGTTTTTGCAGGTGGCTAAGAGTCGTGGGAAATCTCTAGTGGAGAGAGTGGTTAAAGAGCAGGTGGGTCCCCTGATGCACTAGACATTACTTTGAACTGCAGGCAGGCTTACTATTATAGGATCAAATAGCTCAGTAAGCTTCCATGTGATGCAGTTGTGTCGCCGATGTGTTATTGCAGCACAAAAACTGAAAACGAGAATTTAATTTACGATTAAGTGTTCTTATTACTGCAAATGCAATCCTTCAGTCTACATACATCTCAGACTATGTTGCATTAGAACATTTGAGAGCAGTTTTGGAGTTACATTTAGAATGATTTGTAATACTGTATTGCTGTTATATTCAACAGTAGTCCATGTTCTGTCGGTTATCTGCAAAGCTAACAAAAAAATAATCACAAATTGTTTCTTGTATGTGCAGCGAAAATCAGATGTCTGATTATGCACAATAGGTTGACTAAGTACTTGTTCACAGGAGAGGATACAAATGGATAAGACCCTATCAGATGCTCTGGAGTGGGGCGTGAAGGTCCTTTACATTGATGGTTAGTTGCACTTAAAATGTTAAACTTGTATGTAATTATTCTAGTATACAGGCTGAAAACTGTTGTGACTTGTAGCTTTTGAAGATCATGTTCTGATTTTCCTTGATCGGATTTCAGATGTTGTCACATATGTGGAAAAGAGGAGGAAACTGATTGTACCCAGCCAACCTGTTACTAGTGCTGTCAAAAAAAGGGTAAGTAGTTGACAGCGAAAACATTGTAGCAAGTAATGAAGCACTGAAGCAAATTTCTAAAAACAATTCTGAAATCCTTTTTTATTAGATGTTTCATTTGTTTTGTAGACTAAACCTGAATCCAAACCTAGACCAGGCTTTCCAAAATCCCAAGGTGAACATTTCAATATCTACTGTGCAATTATTCGGTTTTCGGTCCTACACATTCTTACTCGGGAAAACGTCTATTACTTTGTTCATTTATAATTCTTTAATTTCCAGCCCAACGGATCAATACACCCTTCATAAAGGTTGAGGACACAAGCAGGTGAGAGAATGGGTTCAAATAAACAAATAGTAAATCAATTCAAGTCAAACATAAGCTAGTGTGATGAGACTGAAATATGTTTTGAAAGCTTATTTTTCTCTCTGCAGACACTATCGGCCAATCTATGCTGCCATGTCTAAAATGCCTGAGATCAACATGGCGACTGCTCCTCCTTGCACTCCATTCTGTGGTGATAAAAAGGATCAACATAAAAATGGACACAGGTATGCCGATCCCGTCTTCTTAATCAATAACTACAAAAATAGTTAATGGGTATAACAATGACGGGGTCAATTTATTATTAACTTTTTTCAACAACATTTATGTTATAATGTAGAAATCCATTTAGTACACATAAGTAGACAATACTAATGTGTGGTTTCTTGGATGCAGTGAGGAGTGGGGTCATGGCAGAGCCAAGAAGAATCGAGCCAAGAAGCAGGTGGGCTTCTGTGAGTGCTGCATGCTCCAGTACGACAACCTCGTCAAGGTGAGTTCAGTTATGACTGAACAGGGAGTCCCATTGTGTGTGTCTGTTTTGTTGTGTCTAGCACACTTGCAGTCTGCAGTAAGTTGAAGCTGAAACTATTGATCCACCCATTGATCCGCCACCATTTATTATCGACCATATAACAGTGATCAGCGGATCCACTTAAAATTTGCAAATTGCAGGGGCTGGTCACGTGACTCAAAAGAAAGTGTCACGCAATCATAAGCACCGTCATCACTCAGTCACTGAGTCCATGTACTGTATTTATACATGAGAAACTGTATATTCTTCCTTTGAATACTTGCTAACTAAGTTGTTTATTATCTGAATTGTAGTTTTGGCTCAATTTGTTTGTCCGCAACTTGTTTCCAGTTTGTTTCAGTGTGTGCAAAAGTCAATAATGAATGAAAAGTATATATGCTTACTTGATTAACAGTTGCATAGACTGCACTTGGCCTGCGCCACGTCACAGGAGGCCAAACGTACACACATTCGGCATCATCATGTATGTTGGCCATCACGCCATTTACAACAATCCAAAGCCATGCTGTAAAATCCATTATATACACACCACGCCTATAATGGCAATGGAACTGGCTCATTGCTTGTTATCCAAAGGCCCCATATGGTGATGCCTTTTCCCAGTAGAAGACCCAGAACAGCGTTGCATTCCTTTCATCTGCCTTTGCATATACAGGCAAAGCCTATTACAGGAGAATCTATGACATTGATTATATGTAGGGTCAAATCAGTATTTGGCGGCCTATGGTGTTACCCATTATAGCTCCTTTCCTTAATGCACGGGGGAGAGTGGTGTCCTGATTCCAATAATCAGAGATCGCACTGCCTCCTTCTCCTTTACTGAAGTGGTGGCTTATTTATTCCATATCTCTATAGTGTCCCTTCCATCCAAAAGTAGTGACACAGTCAGAAAACCGTTGGGTTCCACTCTTCAATGGTCCAAATTAAACTCCATGCTTCTTTGTTCACATGCCGTTGCGTCTGCATAAAATTATTTTTTTCGGCTCATCAAAAAATCTGAAAACCTTTGCAATCCAAAGATGAAGCTATTGGAAAGAGCATGGATTTTCAAAAATATTAATTTGATCACCGTTCCTGGTTCTGTTTTTGTAATGTTGAATCTATAACATGTATTTGTTTGTCGTTTTTGTAAACAATATAGTTGAATACACTTCCCTTTACTAATTTCTGATTCCTGTCTTTAGCATGTCCAGAGTGAGAGTCATCGTGTCTTTTCCAAAGGAAATGAGTACTCGGTCCTGGACCGATTAGTCTCCACCATGCAATGTGACTTCGCTCTCTTCAAACCTAAAAACAAGAGGTAACTCAAATCCATGACATTTTCTCCACAAAATATACTGCTGGGTCTGCTCTGAGAGACCTGCATGTATCCAACTGAGTCCTGCTCATCTTTGGTTTGTTCTGTTCTGTCTTCAGACCAAAGTGCAGCGTCTCCTCCACCATTGCTGTCCAACGACCATATTGGACAGCGCTACACAAGCCCCCAGATGCTTCCGCAACAGAGAGAAGGTGGAAGCCCTACAACCTTTCAACAGCTGCTGGTGGCAAAGAAGCCTCTCATAGACCGGCTATGGAACCCATTCCTGGTTCTGTAAAGGCATTAAGCGGTGAAGAGAGCACCTTGAGGAACCATGATGGGAGTTCGGCCCAACCTCTACCCTGTCACACATCTCAAACTTGTAGGGCAGGCTCTGTTAGTGGCCAGACTGCTGCTCAGTGGCTCCCGACTCCTACCCCTCAGGTAGAACTGGCTCCCCCTAGAGGCAGCTCTTCTGCTGTGGACTCTGCCAGACTCTCCCGGCTCAGTCGGACCAGGGCCAGGGCATTGCCACAGTATCATAAAGAATTCTCTCAAAGTGGATGTTCCTCAAGGACATTCCCTCATTTGCATTCTCTCCAGAAAACAGTGTGTGAGAGCATCCTCGGTTCTCCATCAGAGCGTCCTGAGGAAGAACCACTCTCTCAGGAGCAGAAGAAAGAGACTTGTATCCCAGCGAGTCAGGGGATTGACCTGCCCGAACAAAGACCCTCTACAGTAAGCACAATACAGAGGAGGGTCAAAGTTCAAAAACGGAAAAGGCGGAGAGTGGACATGGGGTCGGGGTGTCGTTACCAGGCCAGCTCAGCATGTGATGTACCAGATGAGCCCTTATTCAGTCCAGCGACCCCCGTGGACCTTGGTTTCTAGGGTTTGATGATGGAGGAAGGGAAGTCTTTACACCATAGCGTTTGAAACGCAGTTAAAAAATACAATTGTTTTATCTGTGGAAATACTGTATGTCAACTGTGATACAAGGGTCAGTGTGGCCAATCTCAAATTGGTGTCAACTGTGACTCGCTGCCATTGCATAGACATGACATAGTTGACTGTCTTAAGGGAAAGATTCAAACATACTGAAGGCAATTAAAATTGATATTTTTTGTTGCTATTTTATAAGGCTGAACCCAGGTGCAGTTCTTCATTCAACTTATAAATGTTCTTGTCTTGAGCTATTTAATGTATAAAAATCAACTATTGAATACAAAACAGATCAATTATAGGCATAGAATAGGAATACTTTTGATATTCACAATCTATATGTCCTGTTTGTCTGGGATTTAAATTGGCTGTTATTATACATTGCTACATTGCTATAACT
Source organism: Pollachius pollachius (assembly GCF_949987615.1). Lineage (NCBI taxonomy): Eukaryota > Metazoa > Chordata > Actinopteri > Gadiformes > Gadidae > Pollachius > Pollachius pollachius. The sequence goes on along the minus strand of NC_136934.1, from coordinate 30,335,668 downwards.
TCCTGTTTCAATTACATTATTTGGCTGTTTATAAACAATTGGGAGGGCATGCCATGCCAAAAACACTTGCTCGTTAGGATGTTGATACATTTAAAATGTATTTCTCCTTAATCCTCGGCTGCTTTGCACTCTTCCCCGCAGCTCCCCGTTGTATATGCGGGCTCGAGCTCAATATAGGCAATGGTTTGCGACATCCCGGTTATAGTCTGACGTCCTGCAGAGGGCTTGTGGATATTCACGCCTTTGGAGATCCCCCCAAACCCCTCCCTCCTCACTGTCTCTCTCTCTCCCTCTCTCTCTGTCTCCCTCTCCTCGACTCTCTGCGCTGTGTGTTCCGTGGGTGCTCAGCCATCCTCAAACGCGCTTGCCTTTTCTGTGGGAGAATCAGAGGAGCCCGATGGCCCCCCGCGCCGGAGAGACTGCGCTAACCAGACGCTCCAGCGTGAATCCGCGTCCCAGCCTCCCCGGCGCAGAGCGTTCGTAGCACAGGCTGGAAATTGCGAAGCTTTATTTAGAGCGCAATTTAGGTTTCGTTTTTGCATCTCGTCGGCTCAACAAGAGGGGAAAGGGGGATGATGATGTACTCGACATGGTTGATTTCTCTTTTGTGCATCTATGGATTGATGGATGTCATTCACACCAGAAATGGGGACTCCCGGAATGGTAGGCGAATGAGTGATTTTAGATGCTTTATTATAGGACGTAGAAAAACAGGCCGTACTTCTGAGATGGGTGAAGGCGAGCGTGAAGAATATCAATGTGCGTTGTTATTAATAGTCGACGCCGTTCAAATATTTAATATGTGCATGCAGTCCATTTTTTATGTTATGAAAGGAATTCTGTCGGTTAGCTTTACGAATAAAATACATAAACGACCCGAAATGATTATCCTCGTTTGGGACGACATTTTAACAATAACAAGGCTCCCGGGGTGGAATCGTATTGATTCAGGTGTCCAAACTGTGAATGGTATCTCCCTCGTCGTGTAGGAAACGCCTTGTCGAGCGCGAAGAGCCTCCGAGACACCAGCCGGTTCGCGGGGAAGGAGGACACGGTGCCGATGCGCCTGGTCTACAGCCGGCTGAATCACAGCCAGATTAGCCACGACCAGCTCACCACCCGGATCAGGGCCAGCGGCCCCAGCCCCGCGCAGGTAACTGTCCCCTGTTTTCATTGTGGCACAGCACCACGAGGCCTCGGCCTCAGCCGTTACCATGGGAGACGTATGGATAAATAAATAAAGAATGTTTGTTTTTGTTTTTACATCCTGCCTATTCTTGCGTGTTCCGTCGCATGTGTATAGTTATTTTTATGAGGCTATGAGCTGATGCTGATCATTCTGAGTCCAATAAGGCTATCTAGATTGACCAATAGGGATGGAGGTGTGCCACCGCGGGATGCCTTTATAAACAATGAGAAGGCCGCGGAGACAGGAACCTGTGCCAAATAAAATAATCGGATAGGACTATCCTATTGTTAACATTCATTTTAGAAAAACATTTGTCATTTGAGAAACAGATTAGGCCCATCATTGCCACCTTGATTATGCCACATGGTAAATTCGTATCCTCTGGAATAATTGTTCATTCTGAATTTGTGGGAGTCCGAAAGGCTATCTGGGTTGATTATGGGAGCTGCACTAAACTGCTGTAATGCATACTGTGGTCATGGTTAGTCAGGCTAGCCTGGTCCTACCAGACTCTCGTACTTCATTTCATTTGCACAGAGTCGGGCCTTTCTCCATTGCCAAACGTTATGGTGTGATCCAGATGCCTCGGACACCAGCCTTCCGAGTTGCAATTGTGACGTCATTCTGTGTGACGTCTGTCTCGGAGCACTAGCGTTCCCGTTCGACTTTGTCATTGTGTCATGAAGTTGGCTAGTCGTTGTTTATTGTTAGCTACATTAGCCTCTTTAGCAAACCCGCTCGAAAACAAACAACATAACTTTACATTGTAGGCTATTGCATACACAGCAAGACCGTGCAATGCATAAATTGGTGACCGGAATGAAGTAGAAATGTAATCAGGTGTAAGAGCATTTAAAATCGACATTAAAATGACCCTGTGGTACAAATACAAAGAAAAATATAGCTGCGAGCAGCAACGTGGCTGTCAAGCAGAATAGGACTCTATAAACTTATTCTGCCGGACGGACGTAATAGGCTAGGTGGCCACATGATGACCGTCTCGGTAATTAGTAATAACGACAGCTGGTGGAATGAACTACAGCATCATGCGAGTCTTCGTCAATGTTTACCAAATGGAAAAATGACCCCACCTAGAGGTAAGGGCGCATTATCGTCTGCCTGAAAGAACAAATGACACTGGTTTGGATGCATGAAGGCCTTGCAGAGAAATGAGCTCACTTCCTGTTTGACGTCCCCCTGAGGTCAAAGGTCACCTAATTGTTTGGATGTCCCCAGAATGATGTCATGAGTCTATGTACCAAGTTTGGCTATGATATGTTAAAGAGATGCTGAGAACAGGCTTACTTCCTGTTTGGCGTCTTTGCCGTCAAGTTTGATTGGCTGTCACGGCCAAACGGTTTTGAATTTGAAAAAGCTGTTTGGCAAATTCTTTCAGCTTGGTCTGAAGATCATATATGGCAAGTTTCATGATGATTGGACATAATTTGTGTCCTGTGGATATGTACTATTGATTTTAACAACTTTCAACATGGCGGCCAAATTCTGATGTTGCCATTAGAAATATTTTATTAGCTACATGGGGCGGTCTGATAGTATCACCAGACATTGGAAATTAGTTTGAAATATACACATGTGAAGAGAGAAGAGTTAAAACACATCGACATTAAAAACAGCACCCCCTAGAGGTCAAAGGTCACCAAGGTCATTGGTCTATGTACCAAGTTTGGTTATGATATGTCAAAGGGCTGCTGAGATATTGCCTTACTTCCTGTTTGGCAACTTTGCGTCAAATTTGATTGGCTGTAGCGGCCAAACCGTTTTTGATTTGCAAAATCTTTCGATGTTTTCTTTCAAGCATGGCCTGAAGATCATGTGTGCCAAGTTTCGAGATGATTGGACAAAATTTTTGATAGGAGATGCATTTTGAAGGTTTTTGACATAAACCAAGATGGCGGAAAATCCATCATGGCGTAAATCGACGACATAGGGTGCGTTGAACTCTGCTTGGATCAAGGAATCCAATGATACCTTGTTTGTGACTATTGGATGAATGGGTCGAAAGTTATAAACATGAATGCATGTCCAAATTTGACCTGTTGGTGGCGCTAGAGCTGATGAGCTAGCGACCCCAAATTTGCTTCATGGGCTAATGGGACTGTCCTGAACCAGTGTGCCAAATTTCACAACTTTTCACCAAGGCGTTCTATGGGCTGCCATAGACTTCCATGGAAAGATAATAATAGGAAACAGTAGGTTAATAATAGGAAACACCCATTAAATCTCTTCACGGGCGCAGCCATTTTTGTTGAGAGCGTCATCAATGCTCGGTCTAATCTCAGAATTCCGAGAGGTGAAGACAAAAAGGGGGCGTGCCTCAGAGAAATGCCGCAAGAAAGCTGGGAGATTTCCCAACTTCCGACTTTGAAGGCTGGCATCCGAGGAATCTGGAACACACCATTAACTCACTTTAAGGCGGGAGTCTGTTGGAGTTTAAAACTATTAGATCTGCCCAGTGCCACTCTGGATCTGCCATAACCAATCGCTAACGTTGGACTACAACTCAAACTAGCTCACGACCTCAACGTCATAGACCTCTGAAGAATAAGTCCCGCCTCCGAGCCTCACACTTTTTTACATCTAGTTTCGACTGGGTTTTTGGATTGTCTGTGCCGTTAAAGTAGTAAACGATTAAAAATTATACTTTAACGGCACCGACAATCCAAAAACCCAGTCAAAACTAGATGGAAAAAGTGTGTATTTCAAAACGTGACGCAGCTTTTACTTCTTTTACTGCTTTTACTTCTGCCACCTACAGTGTTTGTTATGTACGATCATTAAAAAAAAACATGTTATTTCCCATAGACATTTGACCGAGGGAACCGAAGCCTCGGTGGCGGGACTTATTCTTTAGAGTTCTATCGTTCTCAGCCACGTAGTGATGAAGGGAAATTTAAATTGAGCGGAAGTACGTAGGCGGGCGGAGCCAGGCTATAGTCAGGCATGATCATACAGGAAACCTCTCTAAAGCAACTGCTCCCATATGGGCCTTTGTGACCCTGCAGTAAGATAAAGATTTGGTTGTTCCAAACGTAAAGCCATTGCAATGTCTGCAGCCAGCAGATTTAAATATTCAATGTTAATTTGTCTCTGGTGATATTCAGAATAAGCAGCTGCTTATGTATGATTATCACAAAATAGGTTCAATCCAATATCAGGGTTTGAATTTTGTGGAGTTTCTTATTCAACCTTCCATTAACATTTATCTTCAGTTATACTTTTAGGTTTTATGTTGCTATTTTAAGGCCAACTAATCAACAACCAATTTAATTAAAAAGTGAAACGTGTGACATGCAGAATTCATATTCTTTTGTTATTTTACCTATTTTCCGGCTTGTGCAAAAATGTCAATATGCATCAAATGGGCGGCTGGAGTCCTGGCAGAAGAGTCACTCAGGGCAGGGGCTTGCTTGTTGTTCAACTAAACAATAGTTATTTTATTTCTGGATTTGTCTCTCCCTCCTTGTCCTCCTGCAATGAAATGTAAGCACTTACAGCTTTATAATTTCGTGGGGTGGATGTTGAGAGTCAGCCTTTTGCATATCGGATAATCAATGAAACAGAAGTCAGCGATCCTCTGACGGTATGGACCGAGCTGGGCCGGACTGGGAAATGTGCTATACCACTATAAATCATTACTGTTAGCAGCTCATACAGATACAAGCAGTCTGGTTACATTTGTCAATGGGTTAAACACACACACACTCACACACGCACTCACGTACGCACGCACGCACGCACGCACGCACGCACGCACGCACACACGCAGACCCTGATGTGATTTAAGATTGGTCTTGAGTGAAAACTAGAGAGCTCCCCTTTTAAAAAGGAGTGAAACCCCAGCGTCAGCCAGTGATTTGTCATGCAGTGTCTACCCCATAATGAGGCTGGGCCGTGGGCCGGGCCTGGGGGAGGGTTGGCTCTGTGTAGGCTAAGCTCTGGGACTCCTGGAGACATCCACCGGCACCATGGCAGGGAGTTGATATTACCCCTGGGCAGTGTAATAAAGCCCCACCATATGTGTGCATGCAGCGCTGCGTATATATTAAACCCTCCCCCACCCAAACCAATCACACTGTGCATCCCATCATGAAACCACATAATTGACTGTGTGTGTGTGGGTGTGTATGAGTGTGTATGAGTGTGTGTGTGTGTGTGTTTATATGTGTTGATATGTCTTCCTCCGTGAGATGGTGGACCACACCAATGAGAAGCTCCTGGTTCCTTAATGTCAGTAGGGGACCTTCATGACATCTGCTCAGGGTTTCTAAACACTGTGCAGGCATCTGTCCTAAGGACGGGAGCCAATCAGGAACAGGAGGGAAAAGCCCAGTTTGAAACACCCTGGGTGTGCGTTGGTATCCATCTTAACAAGTGCTGTTCTGATCCTGGGGCCTCTGTGATCCGCAGGTGAACCACGTGGCCCAGGCCAGCTTCCAGGTGGACGCCTTCGGGAGGACATTTATCCTGGATGTGGAACTCAACCAGTGAGTACCGTCTGTCTGTCCCTTTGTCTGACTGGTATTCTGTCTGTGTGGTTGGCTGTCTGTCTATATGTCTGCCTAACTGTCTGGCTGGCTGTCCTCAATAAAGTCCCTAGGTTGCGCATTATTACTAGTCACCACCAGTGAGTAGTGAATAAAGTGACAAAGTTTTATAATAGCTGACCATGGAGGCTTTTAGAACGGACAGGAATGCACATCCATTCTCTTTCCTTCGTAGAGTCCTTTTGGTGGTCTGGGATGAATATTATGTCTTCTTGTGTGTGTGTGTGTGCATCTGTGTGTTGGTGTGCAGGTGTGTATGTGTGTGTGTGTGTTGGCGTGCAGGTGTGTGCGTGTGCAAATGCGTGTGTGTGATTTAGAGCTTCATTCATAATAGCCAGTGTTTTACGGTAAAGGCTGCAGCTGACCTGTCAGGCTCTGATATTGATCACAGTTCTGCTGAAGAAAGAATAGCTTCTCTCTTTACCTCTCTCTTTTATCGCTCTGAACCTCTCGCTTTCATTCTCTCTGTTCTTATCTCTCTCTTCACTTCTATCTCTCTTTACTTCTCTGTTCTCTTCTCTCCCTTTACTTCTCTCTCTCTGCTCCCCTCTCTCTAGAAGGGAGAGAGAAGAAGAGAGAAGTCAAGAGAGGGAGAATCTCTTGGCTTCTCTGTTTTCTTCTCTCTCCCTTCTACTCTCTCTTCTTATGTCTCTCTGCTCTCTCTTTTCTCTCTCTCTTTACTTCTCGTTTATTTAATCTCTGCTCCTCCTTTCATCTGTCCCGTCTGCTCCTCTCTCCAGCTCTGTGCTTCTGTCATCTCTTCTCGCTCTCCCTCTCTTCTAGCTCTCATTCAACTCCAACTTTTCTCTCTTACAATTTTCTGTATGTATTCACTTCAATTGCCTCATAAGCATTATCTTTTTTTTCACATCTCTGCGGCACATCGTGTATGCTCACTGCATCGGATTCTATCCTTTCTCATGCAAACCTGCAGAGGGATAGTTCAACAGCATGCATTAAAACCCATCAGACCACACATCTAATGTAGGAAGTCATGATATAGTGAGCCTGTGAGCCTTTAGCCTTTAGCCTCACTCGCAGCACTTCAATATACAATATTATATAATATTATATATTCAATATACTTGGTAAGGATTCTACACTGAGCAAGTGCAGTCGGCTGAAACCAATGAAGCATTCTATTCTGTAATGTTGTACACACACACACACACACACACACACACACACACACACACACACACACACACACACGGCTGCATGGCTGCACATTGTTATTGTAAGAGGCTTCTCACCATCTCAATTTTAATTCCCATCTCTCTTGGGATAGGATTCCTGACTTGTCTAAAGGGGGTGTGGTAGCATCACCGATTTCCATTTCAGTTGCCCTTTCCCGAAGAGGAATAGTGATCCCTGGTGCCGGATGGCTTCTTGACTGGATTGAAATGTATAGGGTTCTCCCTCAGTGCTGGGAGAGGTTGTGCTCCAGCCCTCGCTCATGTCTGCGCTACAACCTCTCATAAAAAAAGCAAAGTTGGTAATGGTTTCACCAAGCGTCTGTGTGTATGGCTTGTTATGCGTTTGTTGTGTGTGCGTGTCGCCTCTGACTCCGGCACATGTCACTGAAGTGTGTCCGTCTGCGGGAGGGGACCAGGAGGCCTTTGTCCCGGGCCCCTGTCCGCGGGGCTACAAATTGGAATTCATGGGCTTGGAGTTTGTTGGGTTTGTGTGTGTGTGTGTGTGTGTGTGTGTGTGTGTGTGTGTGTGTGTGTGTGTGTGTGTGTGTGTGTGTGTGTGTGTGTGTGTGTGTGTGTGTGTGTGTGTGTGTGTGTGTGTGTGTGTGTGTGTGTGTTGAGATGATGAGGCCTCTTTCTTAAGTATCCACCATCCCCCGCCATGCTTACACGTACATCCCCCAACATGACCCTCCCTGCCTATGTTCCATTCAGCCCTGCCCTTGCCTCTCTCTCACCCACCCCTCCCACCTGCCCACACTGAATAATAGATGCTGAGAGATTAAAGGGTTGCTGGCTGAAATGGGAAGAGCGTGTGTGTGTGTGTGTGTGTGCGTGCTTGTGCGTGTGCATGCAAATTCATGTGTTTGCATGTTTGTGTGTCTGTCTGTCTCTGGGTTTCTCTTTCCACTGTGTTGTGAATCGGAAATGTCAAGTCAGGGTACAAACACACATACACACACACACAACCACACCCACACACACCCACGTGCTCACGGTAGTTGTCAGCAATTCAATAATAAGTCTCAAATATATCCATATATTTATGTTGCCAGTATAAACCCATATCATGAATGAAATATTGATGTGTTAGCTGGACAGATTTGAATGTGATTGGATGAGTGAAAGCGTGGCTTTCTCTAACTAATAACGCTGTGTGTTCCAGATTCAATGTATAGGGATTGTGTGTATAAACACCGCAATGGTCAGATTTACATTTGAAAAGGGGAAACAGTGTTGTTCTGTTTGTTCTCTGTTGATCATTTCCTCCGCATAACTGATGACTCAGCGGTGACAACGCGCGCGTGTGTGTGTGAATGTGTGTGTGTGTGTGTGTGGGAGGCAGAGGGGAGAGAAACATTGCACGTGTCCATACAATTACCAAGCCCCCCTGCGACGCAACATAAAGCCTGTGTTAAAGTGTTAAAGTTTTAATTTCAACAAAACTGAAGAAGTATTTAACTAGCCAGAGTGGGATGACATAACGAATGATGAGAGAGAGCCCCTTGCTCTCTCTGATCTGATAGCGCAGGCTGTTGTGTCATGACACCGGCTCAGGCAGAGTGTCCTAGCTAGGCCACCACTAGTGCCAGCATGCAGACACATTGTTTTTGCTAATGCTGCTGAGAGTCAATTACCTCAATAACGCCTTTTAGAATACATAATTCATCAAGCCTGTGTGTGTGTGTGTGTGTGTGTGTGTGTTTAGAGCAAGTGAGCGAGTGAGTGTGTACCATGTACGTGTAGTGGGTACAGGGATTTCTGATACATGTCCTTGAGGAGCATCTTTCTCAACGTGGACATTGAGGACTGAGCCCAGTGCGAATGCGAGTTCAACACCCTGCCTTCACTTTCTGGCCAACAAAATAATAAAATGAAAAGCTCAATGTTTCCGGACACTGAGAGCAGGTGTGTTTGACATTGGTTGTGTGAGAATTCAAAGCCTTCCAAGCTTAGATGTAACACGTCTAAAGACGGGTGGTGAGGCTGCAGTGTGGACAGCTCCTATCAATGGATCGCAATGGGCTGTGCTGGACCAGGCGTGTGCGTGTGGGTTTATGTGTGTGTGTGAGTGTGATGTGCGTTGTTATGTGTGGGTGCATGCAGGGGAGCATCCATATATACCGTCTAGGACCATGATATAACTTACCTGCTTGTCTCACCGTAGAGTCATTCATCATTGTCCCTTCATTCTACCCTTCTTTACAACACCCTCTCTCTCTCTCTCTCTCTCTCTCTCTCTCTCTCTCTCTCTCTCTCTCTCTCTCTCTCTCTCTTCTTCTCGTTCCTCTGGTCCCAGGAGAGTAATTTATTGCCGTATGACACGATCTGCTTTACCGGTGACTTAATGGGAAAAAACGGAGCGAGGAAGAATGTTTGAGAGAGAGGTCCCAGTGACAAATAGAAGAGAGAGAGAGGGAGGGGAGAGAACGAGCTGTAAAAATAAATTTAAAAAGGGAGAAGGAATGAGTATTCCTCTAGAGAGAGAGAGAGAGAGAGAGAGAGAGAGAGATTGTCCTTCATGCACCCTTGAGTCTCAGCATGGGGATTGAGAATTTGTGGGAAAAAGGCACAAACACACAGACTGGACAGTGGGTTTCCCATCCTCCTCCTGCTCGTTCCACCATTATTTTCTCTCCTCCCGAGCCGTCTCCCCCCTCTGCTGCCCCAGGAGGGGCGGCTCTCCCTGATTCATTTGTCGTGTGGTCAGACACATGCTTTAGCTAGCTCAACATCACCACTTCTGTGGTGCAGTGGGCCTAGGAATCTGTGTGTGTGTGTGTGTGTGTGTGTGTGTGTGTGTGTGTGTGTCTGTCTGTTTGTATTTGTGTGCGTACGCGTGCTTCCAACGTTGTGGGAAGAAGATGGGCTTGAGGAGACCAGCAGTAGCTTTGTGTGGTTACCAGGTGCTGTGGGGGTGGGGTTCGGCCTGGCGGAGCAGGAACACAGAGGGCAAGGTTAAAGGTCACATTGAGGAGGCAGAGGAGGAAGCAAACAACAAAAGCATCAATATTGAAAATGTATTTGAAAAAGTTAAAATCCTCCAGTCCTACAAAATAAATGAGGGAAACAAACAACATTAGATGCTTCCACCTTTTGTGTAACAGCCCCTACGACATGTCATCCCGTCAACTAAGAGTGTGTGTCGCTCAGCAAGCTGCCTTCTGTTTGTGGACCATGGGTCACTGATAGGGGTCTGCAGGCGGGGTCCCGCTCTCTCCCTGGTGCCTGCGTTACCCAGCAGCCCCGGTGTTTGGTCCGTATGTGCGTGATGCATGATGGAGAGACTCTTCTAAAGCATGCTATCAGGGTCTTAGCCGGCCTTGAAGTCATTATTATTATTATTATTATTAGACGTGCTGTAAATCAAATGAGTAGCTTTGTTGTGTTGGTTGACTTGTTGTTGTTCTTTGTTCTGTGATCATCAGTATTCCAAGTGCAGGGAGAAGATTTGATGCGGCCGTGTATGTGTGTGCGTGAGTGTGTGTGTGTGTGTGGGGGGGTCTCTGGAAATTGTGTTTGATAAGTGATTGCAGAGCCAATGAATTGCAGCCTGGAGACCTCTAATGAGGCCTCTGCGTGGGACGGGGGAGGAGGTGGAAGGATGGAGGGGAGAAAAGGGAAGAGGGGTGTAGAGGGAGGGCAAGATGACAAGAAAGGGGAGATGGGGGGCTGGGCAGCTGTGAGCCACTGCCTAAAACACCATCCAACTTCCTCTGCTCTCTGTCTCTCCCCCACTCTCTGCTGCTTTCTGCTTTACTTCTCATGATGTCTTCTGTTATCTGTCATCTGTTTTTAGTCTTTTTGATCCCACGCCCATGTCTCTCTCTCCATTGGCTTGGCCTCTCCACTCCATTCATTCATCCCCCCCCCCCCCCCCCCCATGCTCTTCAGGGACCCTGACACGTGTCTCTACCACTTTGTGCAGGTGTCCTTGTATCACTGGTTAAATGGCAGATCACATATGTAGCAGAAAGTGCATTTAATGATTGCAGTGTTTTGAACGCCAACAGAAGTTTGTGCTTTGAAAGGACTGGTCTAGTTTGTTTAGTTTTCTTAAGTAGGTTTGCTAACAATGCTCTTTCAATGGACCGTTCGATGGGTGGGGGGGGGGGGGGGGGGGGGGGGGTGCAGGAATCTGTCAAAGACCTAGCAAACACACACTCGTGCACACACACTCTGGCCGGCCAATCCAACCTTTGTGGGTTCTTTCTTACCCGGGTGCTATAGCAATGTCTTTTGACAGAGTACGTGAAGAGAATATCCCTACACTGGGACAGTCGGTTTATGGGTTTGTATCTGTATATGTGTGTGTGTGTGTGTGTGTGTGTATCCCTTCATAGTGAGTCAATCACACACACACACACACACACACACACACACACACACACACACACACGCACACGCACAGTAACACATCCTCCATACCCCCACAGCCTCTAAGCCTCCCCAAAGTCCTGTGGAAAAGGCTGGCTCACGGAAGATCACCACACTGCTACGCTATTTCCCATAGTGCTCACAAACACGTGTGTGTTTGTGCGTGTGCATATGTGTATGCGTATGTGTGTGTGTAGAACAATCTAGGCCTGTGCTGTGAACCTCTGTCCTTGAGTGGCTGGTGGTATTTCTGGAGGATGTCTGCTAATCCACTCTAGAAAGGCACCTTTCTCTATGTGATTGACAGCTGGATGCCAGCAGACAAGCTAAGCTGTTACCATGGCAATGGTCCAACACATCTCAATCTGGTACCTTGGGGAAGGAGGAATCTTTTGAAAAAGGGGACAGTTATGAAAAGCAGCAGTTGAGAGCCATCGTTTGCTTATGAATATCATACAGTCACACGTCTGCTCCCCTGAGACACACACGATGTGCCCTTGTTGGTTTGCCTTGTGTGAGGCAAACAAATGAGGGGCAGATTGACTAATGGAACCAGGTTAGGCTGCTAGAGAATGAAGTATAGTTATATTATTGTAATATTCCACTAAATTCTAGAGAATCAAGTATAGTTATGTTATTGTAATATTCCACTATATTCTAGAGAATGATGTATAGTTATATTATTGTAATATTGCACTATATTCTAGAGAATGAAGTATAGTTATATTATTGTAATATTGCACTATATTCTAGAGCATGGAGTATAGTTATATAATGGTAATATTGGACTATATTCTAGACAATGAAGTATAGTTATATTATTGTAATATTGCACTATATTCTAGAGAATGAAGTATAGTTCTATTATTGTAATATTCCACTAAATTCTAGAGAATTAAGTATAGTTATGTTATTGTAATATTCCACTATATTCTAGAAAATGACGTATAGTTATATTATTGTAATATTCCAATATATTCTAGAGAATTAAGTATATTTTTATTATTGTAATATTCCACTATATTCTAGAGAATTAAGTATAGTTCTATTATTGTAATATTGCACTATATTATAGAGAATTAAGTTAGTAATATTATTGTAATATTCAACTATATACTAGAGAAGGAAGTATAGTCATATCATTTTAATGTTCCGCTAAATTCTAGAGAAGATAGTTATATTTTTGTAATATTCAACTAGATTCTAGAAAAAGAAGGATAGTTATATCATTGTAATATTCCACTATATTCTAGAGAATGAAGTATATGTGTGTTAGGAATACTACCAGTATTCCTCTAGATGTCTGTATCTTGTCTTTTGTCTGTCTATTGACAGTATGTTACTCTCCTCGCACTGTAACCCTTCATGATAATGTATTAGGCTTTATTCATGTCTTCAGTGGCCTTCATGACTGGAGCTTGCTTTGTGCTGTTGTGTTTTTGTCTGTGTGTGTGTGAGTGTGAGATTTATGTTGGGGAAGGGGGATGGGTGATGTGGGAGCACCTTGCTCGCGCAAGGCTGACTTTGCGTCTTTGTCTATCCAATAAATTATTTAAATCCCGGAACAATTAAAGGCAGAAATCTGTTATCTGCGCCCTCCATTAGACGTTCTGGGGTCTGCCGGCCCGGCATGCTCCCAGGCAGCAAGAGCAGCGCTGCGTGCAGCCAGATAGAGATCACACACACCCTGGATCTTAAACACACACCCTGGTCCGCACAAAGAGCAGCGCTGCATGCAGCCAGAGAGAGCTCACACACACCCTGGATCTTACACACACACCCTGGCCAGGACAAAGAGCATCTGGTCTTAAATATATACATTGGTTGTTTTTCTTAATCCATTAATACAGCAAGGACATGTCTCAATAGCCCTGGCCCGGTGGTTTCTGGATGCTTTAGTTTGGAGGTGGTGTTTGATTGTAGGGGGTCAGACCCAGGTGGAGGAGGCAAAGGGAGTCGAAGGGGGGTCGTAATCACAGTGGGGAGGGTGGGAGGAGAGTGGATGGGTGTGAGCTGGCTGATGGTGGAGGGCGAGGGGCAGAAGGTGAGGCTGGGGGGGACGTGTCTAGCACCTTGCGGCCGCTCTGTCAGAACAAGAGAGGATGCAGACGGAACCCCTCACTTTAAAGGGGGTGCAGAGGGGAGAGCTGCCCTGGACTCTGGGTCCAACGGTGACAAATACAGATAACACAAGAAATAGATAGATTCTGTCACATTCTGGGATATTTTAATACCATGTCACCAAAAGCACATAACGTGCAGTTGTATATTTTTCTCTCTCCTAATGCTGTCTTCCTTTTTGTAAGTCACAAAATTGGGAGGGGCTACAATTAATTTACTTGTTGTTCTCAAAAGCTGAAATATAATTTTTAGTAATTATGGTTCCCCCCACTTACATCTCAGTTGCAAACAGGCCCTTTCCTTTGAAACGTTTTCCAATTAAAAGGAGGATGATCTATTCCATTTAAATTGAGTTTACTCCCTCCTGCTTGCGACCCTTTTCTGGTGGGTGATTGGTTGCCAGCAGGAGATCAGAGTTATTGATGAGTCTCTGGGCCTGTGGTGTGACTGGCCGGTTCAGGCCCCGCCTCCCATCTTGGTTATAGATTTTGTGTGTGTCGTTCCTTTCATTCTCTGGGGTACTGCCAATGTAATCTCCATATTTATTCATGGTTAAATCGCTTCAGAGGGGGGATTGGTTTCAAACATCTGTTTGACACTCACAGTGTCACTGAGTTCTCCTTATGAATAGTCAATGTGGTTAGGAACCGTTAAAACTGTTGAAACCACAACTAAAATGTTCCCTTTTTTTCCAAATAGACTAAATTAGATACTGACCACGTCGGTTTATTTTTGTTTGAAACAGCAACTCACTGTTTAAGGAAAGTGATCACTTTATACGTGATACAGAATCACATTGTGTGTGTTTGTTTGTGTATTTGCTTGTTTAAATGTCTGTGTGCATTGATGTGCGCGCATGTCTGTGTGTGTATTGTAGGCCTGTGTGAGTGCGAGTGTGTGAGTGTGTGTGTGCGCGTGTGTGCGTTGAGAGTAACTCATACATCTTTGTCTCAAAAAGAGCTTGTGGTGGGCAACTCTGCTGGGGATTCCCGGGTCCAGCTCTGCTGAGGAAGCACACCTAATTTACCCCTTAGTGATGTATCATTATCATATATTGCTTCCTTGTCTTTTAGTTCTTTATTGGCTTTCATGGCTTTCTTTCTACTCATGTGGTTGTTTTTGTTAATATCATCCCGTCCTCATTTCTCGGTAAATCACAACCCGTTAGCACATTGAACCTCAGCCCGTCCAGCCCCACACACTGTCTATCTGCATCGGTGGGAGAAACAGATGGGCGTACCTAGCTTACTAGCTGCTGAGCTTCAAGGCTGTCTCTGTTGGATTTGTCAGCCTGTGCACTGGAGGATGTCTTCAGGCTGTATTTATGTAGTTCAGCAAATGCATAGACGCTCTGTGAGTACAGTATGGAATCCAATCCTCCTATTTAACACCATTACCATGTGTGAGAGAGAAACAGGATGTGAACGGAGATGGATGCCTGGCCTAACATCTCCTCGTCTTCTCTCCTCTCTCCCCAGTGATCTCCTGTCTTCAAAGTACGTGGAGAGGCATTTGTCGGAAAATGGAAAAGCAGTCATCACCAAGGTAAGACCTCGCCATCTCTTCCGCACTGAATGCACACACTAAAGAAACACATTCAACACACAAACATAACACACACCCTGCCTCAGCCTATTCACAGCCAAAAGGTCCACTGTTCTTTGGACCCAGTGGATGTTTGGGTTGTGCCACAGTAAGTGAAAGGGTGACACCGTTATTGTATATGTGGTAGAAGCATATCTAAAGGCAAGCTTTCATGCAGAAAAAGTGCTATTTGTCAGGAATGGCAGGCTTGCTGAAGGAGCAGATCTGGTTCATTGGGGGAGTACTGCATGACGAGGTTAAATCACCATCAGGACACCGCAGGGCGTCCACACTCTGCAGGAAGGCAATTCAATACCCGTCGATATTTTTCTATAAATATATATTCTATTTTTATGAAGCATGAGTAGAGCGCCGTAAAGTCTAAATTACCAAGACACTAAGGTGCATTGATACTCCTGGTTTAACCATAAGAGGTCTCCCCCTGTCACTTCCCATGCCTGACACTGATTCTGGAGGGCGGCTATATGTTTCTGACCCATCATCTAGAGAGAGATTCCTGCATAATCATTTAAAACAATGATATCCTTTTATAAATCATAGATGTATACAATCTGTTGGGTTGCAGAAGGTTCCTTCGATAGACCTCCACACTGTTACCAGTAGCCAGCGGTAAACCCCCTAGTGTTTCAATGATCTCTTACATCACTAGTCATCAAGTCATTTGAAAAGCTCATCAGAAGGAAGTCTTAATACAGGTGGTGACATCACTAAATCCCTTGTAACTTATATACAGGGTTGGCAGAGGTGTGCAGCATTCCACCCTTACATTACTCCAAGGCCCTCAGGCTCACACCAGACTGTTCATCCATCTTTCATCCATCTTGCCTCTGCATTTGACCCTATTCAGCCACTCTTGCTCCCAGAGAAACTTCTCTGTCACTTTTAACTGGATTTGAACATAGTTTGCTGGAAAGTGGCCTTTTTGACTGATATTTGTGTAAGACTAAATGGTATCCACTAAAATCAGCTCGTCTCATCCACTGGTTCTCCACAAGGTTGTTGTCTCTCCCCCTCCCTTTACATCGGGGATACAAGTCAATGTCGTCTGCTACTACTAAGATAATAGACTCACAGTAACAGTTGATTCAGTGATTGAAGCGGTCTTGAAGAGCATCAGGATCATGCCAGAGGTGGATCTCAATGGCTTTTGGTGTGACCAGTCTTCCCTCCATTCAAACGTGTCAAAAACTAAACACATTATATTTTATTTCATCCCCAGCCCCAAGCGAACTGTTATTAAAGTTGATGACAACGAGCTGGTGGACAGTTTTATTATAGTTGTCTGCTGTCCTGTTGTTGTTCTTCCTTACTGTCGGCCGCAGATGTTGTGATTTTCATGTGGTCATTTGCATCACTTGTGAATTTAAGGTTAAACCCTGCCCGCAAAGCGATTTTCCCTTCAGAACAAATTAGATTGAACTTGATCCACATTTACATGTTAATTTTTTAAACAAAGAGAGACTCCATAAATCATAAGGCCTAAAAAATATTATATTTTGTGGCTAATCCTCAATATATGTATCAATGCACCTTAGTGTCTTGGTAAAATCAGCTCGTCTCATCCACTGGTTCTCCACAAGGTTGTTGTCTCTCCCCCTCCCTTTACATCGGGGATACAAGTCAATGTCGTCTGCTACTACTAAGATAATAGACTCACAACAGTTGATTCAGTGATTGAAGCGGTCTTTAAGAGCATCTGGATTATGCCAGAGGTGGATCTCAATGGCTTTTGGTGTGACCAGTCTTTTTTGACACGTTTGAATGGGTCATGTTTGAAAGTGCATTGATATATATATATATATATAATATGCAGAGTAATGTGTAGTATGCGTGTGGCTGTTAGGAATGTCATGACCTCTCTTTACAGAACTGATACACTAGATGTAACTAGAATACACTCTATTTGTAATTATATTGAGCACTACATCAACATTGAATATTTAATGTTAAAATAATGTTGCTCAATTAACAACCTGAATGAATGAAACTCAATCACAATATTGTCCATGATTAAAGCTAGAGTAGGCACTTGGAGAGAGCACTCAGACTAAACTAGACTTTGAAGTGTCAAAAAACATCCCACCTCTTCCTTCAGGCCTCCCTCCAAAGCCACGAAAACAAATGACCAGCTAGCCAGCTCGCTAGCTTTAGCAGTAGGTCTGCATAGTCTTGTCGAGGACCTGTCTGTCTGTCTGTCTGTCTGTCTGTAGGTAGACACACAGACAGACAGACATTAAACCAGGATGAATAAAGTGATTGGAAGGGATTTTTACAGGCCTGCTACAGGCCCAGACACCAGATGTACGTTATTTTTTAATCAGATAGTCAGATGATTTGATTTGTTGATGGCTGTCCATTTTTAAGAGCATTTTAACAACTAAATGCATCTAAACAATATGCTCTGCTCTACAATATGCTCAGATGATGTGATTTCAGATTATAATCCTTATTTCTACATATACACGCTACAATGCAAAAGTATGGCCTTGTTTGCACTGAGGAAGTCACACGGACACTGCAGGCGACCAGACTGCCCTACTTTATTTACTTAGCGTCTGACCTCAACTTTAAATTATACTTCAGGGTTTTGCGACCAGATTGTTTTTGGTGATTAATTACTCCGAAAACTCAGGCGTTTTTAGATACAGCCATATGCTCAAATGGACCTGAAAAAACTCACATCATGCCCACATACACACACACTGACACACACAGACAGACAGACACACACCCACACACACACACACACACACACACACAAACAGACAGACAGACACACACACACAAGCGCAATTTTTTTTATGTTTCCTTACCTCAACGAGAAGTGGAGCAGAATGTTTTGGTAGACAGGACGAGAGATGAGAGACACTTGAATAGTAGAGCACAGCGTCACATATAAATAGCCCTCTCTCTCTCTCACTCACCCACTCTGGCTCTTCACTGGGTGTAGCCACTCTGGCTCTTCTACCTGACTGAGCTCTAGCTAGCCTCTAGTCTTCACACTCGAGGCTGTCCTGCTCAGTATTTGTAGCTATATATATATATAGCTACATATATATAACATGAAGCTATATGTAACATCCTACAGAGCCCTCTGGCCTTCCTCTCCTCTGTCTCTGTGTCTGGGACTGTCTGTCTAATTAAAGTCTATCTATGTCTTCTCTGTCATCCTGCCTGTCTTTCTCTGCATGTGTGTCTTTCTGTCTGACAGTCTGTGTGTCTGTATAATTGTCTTTTTGCCTTTCACTCTGTCTGTCTACAGTCTTTGCATCATCTCCTCTGCATTACTGTGGTGCAGTGTAGTGTAGTGTACTGTAGTGCAGTGTTGTATTGCATTGTAGTGTAGTGTAGTGCAGTGTAGTTTAGTGTAGTGTTAGTGTAGTGCAGTGCAGTGTTGTATTGCATTGTATTGTAGTGCATTCATGGCATAGTGTAGTGTAGTGTACTGTACTGTACTGTTAGTATAGTGTACTGTACTGTAGTGTAGTCTGGAGGTCTGGTGGGCAGTGTGTAGAGGTAGAAATGGATCCAGTGATCAGATGATAAGAGCAGGCGTCCCGTGGGGACGCCTTCCTGGCTAATGGCTGTTAGCCTGCAGGGAGATGGATCTGGATGAGCACTCAGACACTTAAACATCATGCACATCTATACTCACTCTGTTTGCCCATTCATAATTGCGTGTGTATGTATATGTACTCATAGTTGTGTGTATGTGTTCATAAGTGCAGGTGTGTGTGTGTGTGTGTGTGTGTGTGTGTGTGTGTGTGTGTGCGCACACACTCACATACAAGACCCGAGAGAGATAGACAGAGAAACATTGAGACGCAGCCTGTTGACAAACAACACCCATTGTGGGACATGATTCAACTGAATTTGAGGAAAACACAAAAAAAGTGGATGTGGATGTTTAACTCTGCATTGCTTGCGCTATGTTGTGTTTTAAACAGTGTAATACCAAATCCAGAATAGATATACAGACTATACAGAACACTATTCATTGCTCTGCTCTCTGGACTCATTGACTTCTCATTGAGCGGTGCTAAAGAGGCTGTGGGTAGTTTTGTATGATGTCTGTGGTAGACGTATCTCATTAACCTGCTCTACTGGCTCTTGTGTCGGCAGGGCGGGGAGCACTGCTACTACCAGGGGAAGGTCCGCAACGTTCCAGACTCCTTCGTGGCCCTCTCTACCTGCCATGGACTCCAGTAAGTCTATACCCGTGTGTGTGTGTGTGTGTGTGTGTGTGTGTGTGTGTGTGTGTGTGTGTGTGTGTGTGTGTGTGTGTGTGTGTGTGTGTGTGTGTGTGTGTGTGTGTGTGTGTGTGTGTGTGTGTAGGGGTAAGCGTTAGTTTGTTTGTGTGCGTGTTTTTGTGCATGCATGCACCTTGGCCCGTGCATTAGTGAGTTTGGATGTGTGTGTGTCTTTGTTTGAGTGTGGATAGGGTTAGGGTTAGTGGGCTTGCACATTAGTCTGTCTGTGTAGAGGTGAGTGTCCATGAGTCCCTGCTCGTCAGTGTGTTTGTGAGTGTGCTTTTGTTTCCACCAGATCTTCTTTCTCCCCACGTCTCACTCCTGGACCTATCTTCCATTTAGCCATTAGGGCCAGTATAATTAGTTTTAGCCAGCCTTCCCTCTATGTAATATACAAGGTCATCACTCCAGCACGCCAGCATTGCTCTAAGAGCTGTCCTCAACACTGAAGCACTCATGTTGTCTCTCTGTAATGGACAGATATGGAGATCCTTCTTCTGCCTCCTATAGGTTGAATCAAGGCACACAGTCATACTTCGCTCCCTCTCTCTCTCTAACATGCACCCACCTACGCAAACGCACACTCCCTCTCTGAAGTGTTTTCCTGTGGGATGTTGCTGTTTCTCCCGTTAGTATTTTTAGTTTGTGCTCCAAAGAAGCCACTCTCTCAGAAAGATGGGTCAGGAACAAGGCCTATCTACAAGGTGTGTGTGTGTGTGTGTGTGTGTGTGTGTGTGTGTGTGTGTGTGTGTGTGTGTGTGTGTGTGTGTGTGTGTGTGTGTGTGTGTGTGTGTGCGTCTATGTGAGTAAGATACATACTCTGCTAAGGTAGTAGGATACATCCTGCAAGTCTACACACTGGTGTGAGGAGAGCTTAATATCATAAGTCTTAATGCAATAGTGTTTGGGCATGGAAATATCACCAGACATTAGTCAGACATTATAGAGGACACAGACCCTCCTCAATTCCTCCACACCACTTTAATGGTATCTGCTCAGCCCAATGCTGAGGAGAGAGACACAGAGAGAGCAAGAGAGACAGGCAAGAAGAGCACACGACAGAGAACTAGACAGAGAGAGAGAGCAAGAGAGAAAGAGAGCGAGAGAGAGAGAGAGTAATGGAGTGTGCTGAGGAAGGTGTAGAGTGTTTTTATTCCAGTATTTCTATAATGCTGAGTCAGGCATCATATAATTCCTGTTATAGCCACGCACACACACACACACACACACACACACACACACACACACACACACACACACACACACATACATACACACACACACACACACACACACACACACACACACACACACACACACACACACACACACACACACACACACACACACACACACACACACACACCCTACCCATCCTTCCTTCCTTCCATCCATTCCCAATGAAATATTAACAGCCTTAGAATCTATATTGTACTCAAGTAGTAAATGTATATCAGGGCGTATGGAGGCCAATACAGCATATCGGACAAATAACCTAAACTGGCTGAAGGGTAGTTATCAGTGTGATACAATACAGAATATTTAGGCATTTACATTTATTAAAACTACTACCTATTTGCCAAGTGCATATTCCCTGGCGAATTGCAAGTAGGTCAAAATATAATGTAAACGTGTGTGTGTGTGTGTGTGTGTGTGTGTGTGTGTGTGTGTGTGTGTGTGTGAAAATGCCATTTTGATCTTATTAGACCTCAGTGCCGCCTACAACTTCCTCTAACTTAACAATGACAAAACGGAAGTCATTATTTTTGGCCCTTCCAAATTTAAAGGCCCTCGCACGGCCAACCTAGGTATTCTCTCCCCCTACGTCAAACCCCACAGCTGAATCCTGGGTGTCATCTTTACCTCAAATTTTTGCTTTGACAAGCAAATTTCTGCTGTAGTCAAGAGCAGTTTTTACCAGCTCCGAGTCATTGCTAAAATAAAACCCCGTTTATCATTTCACAATGTGGAAAAAGTAATCCACGCTTTCATCACATCACGGCTGGATTACTGCAACTCCCTTTACCTAGGACTCCCTCAATCACTCCTCTCTCGGAACTGGTCCAGAACTCCTCAGCATGGCTGCTGACTGGATCCAGAAAGCGGGATCATATAACCCCCATCCTAGCATCCCTCCATCGGTTGCCCTTCCAGCACAGAATAAAACCCTACTTATGGTTTTTAAAGCCCTAAATGGTCTGGCCCTGCCCTACGTTACTGACCTCATCCATCACCACTGAGCTCCCAGGTCCCTTAGATCAAGAAGCATGGGTCTCCTGCACGTTCCACGCACTAGATTAAAACACAGGGGTGACAGAGCTTTTGCTGTGGCTGCCCCCCGCCTTTGAAACGAACTGCTGCCTTAAATTAGAGACGCTCCTTCCGTCAACATTTTTAAATCTAGGCTCAAAACACCTCTTCTCCCTGGCCTTTCCTCGCCTTTTATGATATGCTGTTATTTTTATGTTTTTCATGTACTGTCCATGTATGTGGTATGTGTTCTTTTATATGCCTTTTATGCGCCATGTATGGCACTTTGGCCAGTGAAAACTGTTTTTAAATGTGCCTTATAAAAAAATTGTACTTACCTACTTACACACACACACACACACACACACACACACACACACACACACACACACACACACACACACACACACACATTGGCAGGTATGGAGACCACAGACCTTCAGTGTAAGGTTGAACGAGGTACTGATCTCCAAGGTTTAAGAGTCATTGGTAGATGGCAGAGATAGACTGACCTTGGGGATATGGGTTGCCTTTTGTGTCTTTTTAGACATTTTTCATTCTTTAAATGTGTTGGTGTCTCTGATAATATACTACTTTATTGGTTGGTTTTCTGAATGCTATTGTATTAGAATCAATTATATATTATCTGTATATTCTGTCAATACACAAACATTAATACCAACAGATCCTCTGAAGGAAGCCATTGTAGGTAACATCAGTTTTGGACACTTAGATCCCTGCATGACCTTTAAGTTATGTTCTATGGTACAATTCTCTGCGGTTTCATTAGTTGACCTTTCCTTTCTACAAAGTCGCATCACATCACAGCTCATGTTGTCCATAACTGCACAAATCATTATTTATGAGTGTCTCTGCCATTATTATATGGTTCTAGTGCTGATAAAACAGAACTACAACCTCCATCTATTGTCATGTAGGCTGGTGGTAGATCTGAAACAAAAAATAACACATAAATATTATCATTTGCAGCAGAAAAAATAATTGAATGTAACTTAATGTGATACACAATGGGTATAATAATGACATCTGAACCCTCCTACTTCTCTCTCTCTCTCTCTCTCTCTCTCTCTCTCTCTCTCTCTCTCTCTCTCTCTCTCTCTCTCTCTCTCTCCAGTGGTATGTTCTTTGATGGGAATCACACCTACATGATTGAGCCCGGAGGACAGAGCAGCACCAGTGTAAGTACTCTTGAACTCAGCTCAAAGGCCGTACCATAATACATTCTCTCTCTCTCCCTCCCCCACACACACACCACTGGAAACCCTCTTAGTAGTCCTATTTTGGACTCCTGGTCGTTCCATCCATCTGTGTTTGCCCCTCACTCTGTCGCACCCCAACGGTTCACATGTGAAGTCCCGGCGGTCGTGCACCACTGCTTCAGTGCTCACACAGGGGAGGTACCGAGGTGTTGTTCAAACCAACCCAGTCAACAAAAAAATCACCGCTTGTTTACACTCAGATGTTTTTCTTTCCACTCGTGGAGCAAAAAGACCTGATGCTGAGAGGCTACGGAATTAATTTAGAGGACATACGAGGGAGAGATGGATGGATGTCATGCACATGAGAGGGAGAGAGAGAGAGAGAGAGAGAGAGAGAGAGAGGGAGAGGGAGAGACAGGATGAGAGTGTCACCTGCATGTGTGCAGGCTCTTATCTACGCTCTCATTAAAACGTCAAGGAGGTACCATGAGGATGACGGATGGGAGAGGGGTCTGAGTGTGTGTCTGAGTGTGCATGTGTATGTGTACTTGTGCACGCACACGTTACATGCCGTCCTGTTAACAGCAGGATTGGAACACAGAGCCACCAGAGCAGCGGGATGGAAGGAGATGTGAAGAGCCGACACATGAGTTGACGGTGGGGACAGGGGGGGAGGAGAGGGGGGGGGCAGATACATGGAGGTGACGGTGTTAACGGGAGGTTGGGGGGAGGGGGAGGGATTGAGGAGATGTGAAGAGCAATTGGAGGAGGAGCAGATGAATGGTGACTCAGGAGGAGCAGGAGGAGGTAGAGCACATTGGCTGTAATGTCTCTTCTAAGTGAAGCCATTAGCCATTTGATAATAACAGCACCCTGGATAGTAGCATACTGTCTCATCAATTATTTTTCTATAATGCAGGGTATATATATATATATATATGTTCGCCGGGTTTAAAATAGTTTTATTCTGGGTTGGGTTTTGGATGTTCAATTTGGCATGAAGACAAGACAGTATTAAAGGGTGACTCTGAGAAAGGACTGGATATGTTGTTTGGCCCAAGCCCCTCATCCTCATCCTCCACTGTTTCTGCTGCTCCAGACAGACAGACAGACAGACAGACAGACAGACAGACAGACAGACAGACAGACAGACAGACAGACAGACAGAAAGTATACCACAGTAAAGCATGGGCTGAAGTAATTGATTAAATTGGAGCAGATGCTATGCAGAGCATAATTCTCTAATCATGGTTGTGTACCTTGGGGAAGCAGACTAGTATATGACTGTGTGGTCAGGCACCAGAGGCATGTGTGGCTTGGTTTGTTAGATGGGAGAATCCTGGCTCAGTGACAATGCAGGGACATCTTCTCTCCCTCAGGGCCCACTGGGGCCTGTCAGATTGAAAGTACTGACCTGCTAAGACCTGATAGTCCATCCTGATCCTCTTCCTCTCTACTCCTTTCAACTCACACACACACACACACACACACACACACACACACACACACACACACACACACACACACACAACAAAGCTCTGACTTCCTCCTTAATTGACAGGCTGGTTGTTTTGCAGTTTATCCAAGGAGATATCTCAAACAGACAGAATTCTTTCAAAAAAGCATCAAATACTCTCACTCACTCACTCACTCACTCACTCACACACTCACACATGTTTTTACACTCTCATACTGTTGCCAAAAAGAAAATATTTTTTGAAGTGTATTCCTCAAGTGCCATCTCTATCAATGTTTGCTGAGAGAAAAACAGATAACTCATTGTGGACACTGGTCTAATAACACAGCATACAGACACCTGCCCTTCAGTCTCTAGAAGGTGTGATGCTCCAGGCCCATGGTATATTGAGTGCATGTTTGAGACAAAGAGAGAGCAAGACGGGCGGGAGACGGAGTGGGGTACCTCACTCCTGTGGGCCATATGGACGACCCATCTGCACTGCTTCCGCCGGGACGGACAGAAAGTTGTTGTCAACATTAGCATGTCTCTCAAAAAAAGCTGTCATCATTCTTTAAATGCAGTTAAAGGAAATTTGATTATAAAAGTGAACACTTAACAAAACACACACTTTTTGTCGACGTGCAAATCAGCGTGATTCAATCAGACACACTATAAGTGCCCCGTCTATCTTAAGAGAAGAGAGTACTTGTAGTTCTTTGACTTGTAGTTCTTGAGTTAGCTTTGCTTGGGTTGCCTGCTGCAGGGATGTCATCCTGGTGGTTTTGTGGTGGCCCACCGGGCGCCTGCCCGTCGGTGCCAACCGGGCGCCCGTCAACTGTGTGTGAGCATACCAAGGCTGGGCCTGTGTGTGTCTAGGTGTAGCAGTTACAGCAAGAGGGATGCTGCATGATGCTGACTTGCATTATGCAGATTACACCATATGTTTCCCTCTGTCTCTAGTCCTGCCCCCCAACGCAACCTGCCTGCCCCCAACAGGTTCCCTAACCCGGCTGACTCCCCCCTCCCAGCCTAACATTAGCTCTCCATCTAACAAAGACTAGCATTTGATTGACAACATACAACATCTCCCCTTCTTTGTGGGCTTTCCTGCTGTGTGTGTGTGTGTGTGTGTGTGTGTGTGTGTGTGTGTGTGTGTGTGTGTGTGTGTGTGTGTGTGTGTGTGTGTGTGTGTGTGTGTGTGTGTTGGTAGGTGTGTGTGCGTTTGTGTGCGCACATGCAGCACAAACCCAGAGCTGGCGTCTGATCAGTTGTGGTCCATCAAGGCCGAGATGAGTGGACTGGCAGGCGTTGTGGGGGTGGGGGTGGAGGTGGGGGGAGTGATGGAGGGGGAGGGAGGTCATAGGGTTGAGACGGCAGGCGTTGTGGGGGATGGGGGTGGCTGTGGGGGGAGTGATGGAGGGGGAGGGAGGGCAGAGGGTTGAGACGGCCTACACGAGTAGAGGAACGGGGGCTTGGCTCTCCATCGCGGAGGGCTCTGGAAGCGAGATGTGGTTTGGTGACAAGGGGGCACGTGGTTGGGGAGGGGCTTTCTTTTCCTGGGTTTGACAGCGGGGGTTAGGAAGGGAAGAGGGGGGATGGGGGGAAAAGGGGAGGCTTAAGTGGCTGGGTAGAGACGGGGGGTTCCCTGTGGTCCTCAGCCACCATAACAAAGCCTGACTCATTCATGCAGACAGATGAAGTAAGAGGGAGGGAGACGCAGAGGCCAGAGAGAGATGGAGGAGAAGAGAAACGCAAAATGAAAGCGGCACTACACCTCCCAATTTTAATTTCATGAGTTGGCCGTGCATCTGACGAACCATCTCCCATGGCAACAGAGTCCCCGCCCCTTTCCTTTGTACTGAGACATGCTTAGAGCCATCTGGGTTAGGATCTTCAAACCAGTGAGTGTGTATGTGTTGGGTTGTTCATGTTGTGCGTGCATACAAATTGAGAAAGACATGGATGAACATCACTGGAAGTCCATTTAATAAGTAGTGTTTGTTCTCATATTTGAAAAGGGTCCTATGTTAATATTGTAGGGAATATATCACTTATTTAATTATTTCCCTCCAAGTACCCCACTCCACCTTAAACAGCAGTTTATTCTATTTGAAATCCATCCAAAACTATAAAAAAAGAAGATTGCCTGTTAATGTTCTATAAAGTGATATATATATTACTTTACTACTGGAGACTGAGACTTTGGATCTAACAGCACACAACGCAATAGGTCTTCAGTTATTTTAACTTGTTCAGCCAAACCCTGAATATTAGAAAAACCACACTGGAGAGAGGGAGAGACTGGTTGTTTGGATCAAAGACAGCTTTGGGAAACAGAAAGGTTTTGCAACTCTTCATTGTTTTTGGTTGTGATGCGAAAGTGCGTACCCTAAGAATTCAGATAAAAGTTGTAGTATAGTCCATACAATCAGAATGAATACAACTAATCAGAGATGGGACAAAGTCACTGTTTGGCAAGTCCCAAGCAAGTCAAGTCCGAGTCGAGTCCCAAGTCAAGACAGGGAAAGGCAAGTCGAGTCCAAGTCAAAGTCACACCAAAGCGAAGTCGAGTCCAAGTCCAAGTCCCAAACTTTTTCAAGTCTTGAACAAGTCACCATGTATTCTTACTTAATAATGTCATTATTAGGCTATTGATCATAATTTCAACATGTCACTCTAATGTAGTCATTTCTTATCAATACAGTTTATAATAATAATAATAATAATATAATAATATGTTCATTGTTTCTGTCTTCAAATGTGTTATGATATGCGCATGCGCCGAAATCTTATGTTGTTAAAAGTAGCCCAATAGGGTGGGAAAACCGCCCAATCTGGCAACACTGCCTGAACCTCCTCAAAACGTAGGCCAATAGGTCGGTAAAAAACGCCAAATCTGGCAACACTGCTGAACGTCCTCACCTCCTGCGTCAGCGTAAATCAATGAGACCAACTGAAACGAAGCCAATGTGAAACTTAAAGTGATTCGGAAGAAAGCATCTATGATATCGAAATTCAGTTTAGATATTATTGAAGATACGAGTGTGTTGATTTTTTATATTTTTTGAACGAAGGTAAATGGTTGAACAATGATTTAGTTACGATGTCTTAAGTGTCAGAGGCTGGCCAGACGGCTTCAATGGGACCAGTCATCAAAATCATGACTCGAGTCTGACTCGAGTCCAAGTCATGTGACTCGAGTCCACATCTCTGCAGCTAATTATTTGAAACCGCCTACTGCTGTCTCAAATAATTGGCAGACCCTTTCTCAATGCTACCGCTATGAAAGACACGCAAAGCCTGCAAACTACACTTGAGAAAGAAGAGTTGGCTTCACTGTCCAAACTGTTTGTCAGTGCAATATGAAAATAAACCTATCAACAGATCTCTACACATGGCTTTGTATCAGATCACCGTCAGGTGATGATTGAATGTCTAGTGCCAGGTGTTTGTGTCAACCTGTTAGAAGCAGTGGGGCCCGTTCCCCATAATCAAATGGTTTGAAGAGAGTTTTGTCTCTTTCAGAATCAATGTAAAGTTGAAGCTGACCAGCTGAACTCATTCACCCTCAACAGTTCAGTATCGTGTGGCGCAGTCAAAAAAGTTATTAATCTTCAGACAATTAAATTGACTTTAATTGATCAAGACATTAGTTATCGGTATGAAAGAACAGCAGATTTGTTAAAAAAAGATACACCAATTGCTGGTATGGCTTTCTATTAGTGTTTTTGACCGCCGTAATGGCATTAATAGTAAACAATATTGACATGTAACTGATACAACACTTACACAGGGATCCAAACATAAGGCACCACTTTAGGGTTGGTTTGTGCATTCTTTGCTATGTTATACTAGACAGAAAACTATAACTCCACATAGTCAACAACATATAGTGATCCATCCCATCCACAGCCGCATCTTTAGTAAATTGTGAGTAAAACTAAAATGTTATTTTAGACATGATCAAGACAATGGTATGATCTTTAGCAGGTCATCCTTCAAAAGTCACTCAGGAAAGTGGTTCTTCACTTGGCCATTTTAAGGAGGAAAAAGTTACAGTAGTGCTACAGGACACAATAGAAAGTACAAAATGACAGTTAGTGTATAAACATCATAAAAAGTTTTACAAAAGTAAAAGAAAAGGCCACTGTTAGAGCTAGTGAACCTACAACCCTAACCTGTACAAGACCCCAGCTGGGAATTCACCTTCAAATGGTACCCCAGCCTGAGACCGGGCTCCGTCCCGGGGACACAATGACCTTCATCACTTGGTGGAAGCTTTTACACAGCTCTTCAGCTCCCATCCATAATGCATCAACATTGAATTTCTATATACAATTGGAGTGGCAGCATGTCTTCTTCAATGTTTCTTTTTTAGTGAGACAGAACAGGAATGTCAATCTCTATGGCGGACATCCTGGAGCGTGAGGAGTATCGCTGGCCTGCGTGGCTGGAGGGGGCGTAACCCTGAGAGGGGGCGTAGCCCTGGGAGGGGGCGTAGCTCTGAGACGCCGCGTAGCTCTGTGCGGGGGCGTAGCTGTAGGCCTGGGCGCCGCCCACCTCTGACCCATAAGCGTCTTGGGCAGACATCTGGGACATGTAGACCTGGGGCGGGACAGGGCCAGGGACCGCCACCCCCTGCGTGTAACCCTGCGACCCTGGTACGTACGGCTGGCCATCCATGACGGCAGGCATGTAGGTGTGAGGGGGGAATGCCTGGGGGCCGTAGATGGGCGAGGGGGGGTAGCCGTTTGCGGTGAGGGCCTGAATCGAGAGGGAGTTGGGCACCGACGGCAGCGGCAGCCAGAAGGGCGAGGGCAGCTTCTTACACATACAGTACCACATGAACATCATCAGGGAGGCCAGCATCAGTCCTCCAGAGCAGCCGATGGCAACGTACACCGCAAAGCCGTCGGTGAAGATGTTCTCGTAGCGCCGGTTCATCTCCTTGGTGCGGAACAGGAACCACACCGAGGGCGCCATGGCGACAGCTCCGCCCAGGAAGAGGAACATCCCAGCCACCAGGTGGCAGCCGGGGCTGTTGACCAGGCAGCGGGCCGTCTTGATGTCCGGCTCCGGCTTGTCCGAGCAGCAGCAGGTCTTGCACAGCCCGCCCATGCTCAGCAGCAGGGCCATGGTGCCGAACAGCAGGCCCATGGGCAGGCCGAACTGCAGGAGCCTCAGGTCCAGCTGGTCCACCTTAGAGTACCACTGGAAAACACACAGGGCACACCGCTCAGTACTGTCTGGACCACTGTGCCCATATCAGGATTGCAGAGTCGCTCACCAGCTACTGCAGAAGACTCACCTGTTCAGAGTTCACCAAGACTCTGCATAGCCACCCTGTCCCACCCCTCCTACTTATTGTATGTTGTACGTCCTGGCACTTAATGTACGCACTTATTGTATGTTGTACTTAGTTATAGTACTTAGTTGTATAGCATGTTATCCAAGCTATCTTTGCTGTATACAGGGAATGGGTTAACCTAGCGATTGTAAGTGATTTGCACTTGGTTCTATGAACATCCTTACTGTAACGACAGTGGTATATTGTTTCACCTTCTTTTGACAAATGTACTTATGTAAGTCGCTTTGGATAAAATCGTCTGCTCAATGTCCTATATTTAAATGACAACTAGCAGCCAGTCAGTCCAAAGGGAGTGAACATGGAATTCGGATACATGTTATTGAGGAGCAGGTAGGGGTTCTGTATCTTGGTCAAGAATGCTTCAGGTCGTTGGGAGATATTGAGGATCGAACCAAGCATGCGGAAAGGACTTGTTAACCAATACACAGCTTTGAGATTTGAGGTTTTAAGGGAAGTGTTTCTCCATACCTCTGAGTCATAGAAGTAACAGCCCGAGTAGCCGTCCTGCTTCACACACTTGGCCCACAGTCCGTCGTACACACTGACATTCTTGGCATTGCGGTTGAAGGTGACAAGCCTGGTGACGCGCCACTGAGGGATTAGGGCCGCGATGGCCATCCCAACCACTGACACCAAGGCCAGGATGAAGGAGAAGGCATTAGTGGCATGGATGTCCCGGCAC
Organism: Pollachius pollachius; assembly: GCF_949987615.1. Lineage (NCBI taxonomy): Eukaryota > Metazoa > Chordata > Actinopteri > Gadiformes > Gadidae > Pollachius > Pollachius pollachius. The sequence continues at coordinate 30,305,389 of NC_136934.1, read as the reverse complement.
GACATGGTCAACTCAGACAGGCGACTAGGACACCGCAAATCACTGTTGTTCATGTGGAGGAGAGAGGCACAAGGAGAGAAATTATAGTTACAACAAGAGAACACCGGCGCGAAATACGACAGATTACGAATCCAAAGAAATATCCTTCTGAAATAGAAAATGTGTGAGAAACATTTTCAAACCAATATTCACATTCCAAAAAGGGGAGCAGATTAAACATTACAGCTAAATAAAAATGATTTTCTAAAGTAATTTTTCAAGTAAATTAGTAAACAGTCAATCAACCTTCCCATACGACACCTACCAGGTTTCTTGAAATGCTCTCATTAACTGAAGTTGGCCAACTCGGCCACACTGACCTGGCTATGGGCAGCACCCCTATCAGTATGGTCACTGAAGCATAGTTGACCTACTATCTACTCTCCCACGGAAACAATGCTCTCCCTTTATGGGGGATCCAGGAGAAAGAACCACTATGTATGGCCATGACACAACTCAATGGTCTAAACTAAAGTACATTACGCTGCACACACAAACAATACTATTGATTTACCAACCCGAAGGGGTGAAATCTTCGGCCATTACCACAGTGGAGACAGTGTCGCTCCTGTCAACCATGTACATCGATCCAGTAACTCTGGGTTTGAGTGTGTATACGTTTTAACTTTACACTACACCTCAGTACTTATTATCTTATTACCACTGTCTTAGTTTCTCTTATTATTACTTACTTTATTATTATTTATTATTGTGATCTATGCTTCTACCTATTTTTTTTTACATGTTTTAATTTGTACTTTATACTACTTTATTACTTTATTTACTCTATCTTGTATTGTTGCTGCTATGTGGCTGTTGAGGAGCGAAGCCTAATAATTTTACTTTTATGTACAATAAGATGTAATAAAAGTAACTGATTCTGATCATGTTCAGACCCTTCCTTTCCGCACAGCAACAGAGCAGACGTAATGTCGGGTCTCCTAATTTCCTGAGATTAGCAATCGATCATTACCAAAGCCTCTGCGATCCAAATGCTTTATTCACCCAACATACTGATCTTGTTGAAGTCTCAGGTCGGGCTGTTGTGTTACAACATGCTAATGCTAACGCTGAGTAGCCCAACCTGATGATGTGCGAACTCCAGTTAATACACTGACGCCCTGACCGAGTGATCACCACACAAGTCACACAAATACTTGGAATATACATTACCTTTGCCTTTCAACGATTCAAATTACTTTAGGAACAACCTGGATTCATTTTTGCTCGTTTTTTCATGAGCTAAGAAACGAACGAAGCCTCCATAGCCCGCAGCGACACACGGGATGTGGACTGTGGAGCACTAGCCTGCCATGTGCGCAGGCGCAGGGGCGTTTAACATATTTTTGTTAGTAAAATGTGATTAGGATAATTATTTTTTCTACATGTACGACTGTACATTATTAATGAATGGTTGCTTCTACATATTTATGTTTCTTTTAAGGGAGATGTACAAATCCACTTGATCTACAAATCTGCTGGACAGGAGGGACTGGTTGATCTCCTCAATGGTGAGATGGGAAACATTAAGTATACGTTACCTAATGCATTAGGACATAGCTTTAACCACAGCGAGTTTTGCCATTAGTCAGTGAACCCTCCCCAATAGGATGCTCAATAAGCAAGGTGTTTTGATTTATAAAAACAATACTATTAATTAACCAAACCAAATTAATAATACCTAGGCCTACTAATAAATATATTGTGGAAAATAACTATAAACATCCAAATAAAATAAAATAGAAAATAATAAAGGTCAGCAGATTATTACACATTAAAATATATCAAAGATTGAATTGTTTTCTAGGTGATCTTCCAGAGCCCCCCTTTCCCAGTCCTCCGTTTCCAGGGTCCAGGACTGGACAAAGAAGAAAGAAGAGACAGGTATAGCACCAAGTGTGTGTGTGTGTGTGTGTGTGTGTGTGTGTGTGTGTGTGTGTGAGTGTGAGTGAGTGCATTCCTGTATGAGTGTGTGTGTGGGTGTGTGTTGGATAAAGAGAGACAGGGAAGATAAGGATGAAGTATAATTATGGTGTGCATGCTATTTGCCTCAAAGTTAATTATTCTCTTTCCCGCCTTTATGCGCACTGTTAATTGAGTGCTCTAAAAACCACAGAGGCTAGCTTCACCTCTGCCACCTCCCACAGAAACACTTCCAGTGTTCCCCTTGCATAGGGAGGGACATCAAATATCGACAACTTGAGTGAAGGCTAACGACACTTTGGTTCTAAGCCTTAGAACCAAAGTGTCCTAACGATTCTAATGTCCCTTAGAATCTAAGGGACATAGCGTTAGGAGACTTTGGTTCTAAAGGACATAGCGTTAGGAGACTTTGGTTCTAAAGGACATAGCGTTAGGACACTTTGGTTCTAAGGGACATAGCGTTAGGAGACTTTGGTTCTAAGGGACATGGCCAGGATACAGGATAGCATTAGGACACTTCGGTTCTGTGAATCTACTTTCTAATCCCCTGTCTATAAGGTTGGTCTGTGTCATTTTAGGCACAAATGTGTCATTTGAAGATATTTTTACTGTCATCTGCAATATCCGCAAGGGAATCTGTCTTCCTTCATGTGTTATTCATGATGTGTCTTTAAGCTCATGGACTGGTCTGTGTGCTTCTAGGCCCCTCGTGAGCAGCGCAGTGTGGAAGAGGAGACCAAATACATTGAGTTGATGGTGATTAATGACCATCTCATGGTAAGTATTCTTGTTCATATTCTGCTATCATGTACAGAAAGATACAATGGTATTTCCGTGTTTTTCAGCTGTAAGTTATGTACATATGACATCATCAATACAGTAGTCTCCTCTTATATGGATGATTCCATGGTCAAGGGACTCAGTATGATGTGTGCCATGTGTTACGTGGTTAATGAAACATTCTTGAAATGTTAACAGAAGGTTAAAATACTTTAATGCCTCTATCAGGCTATCTGTAGGCTTTTGGTATTTGGTTCAACGACGATATTGGTAATTTGATTGTACAGTTGCAATCTATTATTTCAAAACAGCACAGACTTTATACATACTAGGATAACTTAATTAGTACCCATGGTAAAAAAACGTTTGTCATCCATTACCGGAAGCAATGTCTCTATGACACTAAAGTGTCTTTTTAGTGTGTGACTTGGTGACCACATTCTAAAAGGCCTGTTCTAAGGGATCATATATATGAGAAGGCTTTTTATTGTATATGTTGTATAATAACGTGTACTCTTTCTCCTTTCAGTATAAGAAGCATCGTCTTTCTGTTGGACAGACAAATAACTATGCAAAGTCAGTGGTCAACATGGCTGACATGGTAAGATTTCATCGATCCGGGTTCTTGGAAAGCCTACCACAAGCACTCAGCCCTCACTTAATGTACAGGATGTACACTGTATATGTGGAGGACTTATCATTACACCCCCATAGCTTACTGGCCCTAGCTCCACAGATACCACGGCAAAACAAACACAATGCTAATTATTGTCATACTGACATTATCTGTTGTGCGGTGCTCTGTCTGCGGGGCGGCTGAAACCTGATAAGGAGAAAGAGGATTGCCTGTGAAAGTTGAGGTTATACATATATTGTCCTTGAAAATCAGGCGATGATATTGAAACAAGCAGGGGGTCATGTGAATGAGCTCCATTGATTGTGATACAGAAATACAGACCTGCCTCGGCTCCCCATGTTACCCAGCCTGTTAAGATAAAGCCTACACATGAAAAAAATATATTCATACATTACCTCAGTTTCCTCTATTTATTACAGATCTTTTCTATTATCTATATTTTACATTAAAGATAATATATTGAAGGATCAGCATGGTTAAATGTGTGTGCAAGTATTCAAGTATTCTTGTCATGCCTTTAGCAAGAGCAGACAGAAGAGTGCTGGTTTAGCCTCTCTGGTGTGTCTGGAGACTCTTGGTTTCAGCCTACCCAGAGAGAAGTGTCTGCTGCCCTTTCCTCTCCTGTTTGTCTGGCCGGGAAGCCTGATTGATTTTGATCCTATTAAATCAAACCCAATCTTTGAGTGTGCCTCTGAGCTCATAGCGTCGGTTCTGACTCTGTCTGGCCTTCCTCAATGTTCTACTGGCCTTTTATAGGGATGACAAGTTGTTGTAATACAAGTGTTATCAAGATGTGCTTCCAGCTGCTGTTGGGAAGATTCAAGAGTTGTAAAGAGAGGGAGCAGAAAAGAGCTGAAGAGAGCAATATCTTGAAACTAAGCAACCCAAAAATACATCCCCTCACTCATGTTTGTCTACCATTGAAAAGCGTTGCATTTCACCCACCTGTGATTGACTATTTCACTAATAGGTGAAGAAGGGCTTTTTTTAAAAGATAGATCTTAAACCTTACCTAGAGGACCTTGAGGATATGTACGTATATAAGATTGAAATAATGTATATGATAATACATCTGTACTGTTGACGCTAGCTCTGTAAGACAGGGACTGTGTTGAACATTTTGTTTTTAACACACAGTCGTTTTGTTTGCTGATAAACTGTCTAAATTGGTCCTCTTCCAGCTCTTCAAGGAACAGCTCAACACACGCATAGTACTGGTTGCCATGGAAACATGGGCCGCTGACAACCGGTTCAACATCGACGACGACCCCATGGTGACCCTCAAGGAGTTCATGAAGTACCGCCGAGACTTCATCAAAGAGAAGTGTGACTCGGTGCACCTTTTCTCGTGAGTATTACTAATCACACTAATGAGCTTATGAAACTGTTGGGGAAGACACAGGATTCAAACGGTGCATCAAGGATCACATGAGGACTAAAAGCAAAGCTGTTGTTCTGTTTCAGTGGGAACCGTTTCCATAGCAGCTGGGGTGGAGCTTCATATATGGGCGGAGTTTGCTCCCTTACTAAAGGAGGCGGTGTTAATGAGGTGAGCCCAGCGTCCCACAAGAATGATTACATTGTTTATTCTCATGGGAAAGATATGCACACAGGCATCCAAACTGACTGTACTGCACTGATGTGGTGATGTTTGAGGTTATGTGAAGGCAAAAATACACAGCTTTGCTTTATCTCTACCCTTCTCCCTCCTTCTTTCTTTAGTATGGGAAAACAGACGAGATGTCTATCACCCTCGCCCAGTCTCTGGGACAGAACATTGGAATCTTCTCTGACAAGAAGAGGATTCTGAACGGTAGCTAAATATTGATTCATCTGTCTGGCCCCTCCCACATACACACTCCTTTACAGCCAACATTGCTCATGAAAATATTTATTTTTTGTGTGTGTGTGTGTGTGTCCATGCGCATGTGCTTGTGTGTGTCTCTGTGTGTGTGTGTGTGTGTGTGTGTGTGTGTGTGTGTGTGTGTGTGTGCGCGGGGGGGTATGTGTGTGTGTTTGTGTGTGTGTGTGTGTGCGTCTGTGTGTGTGTGTGTATGTTTGTGGGGGGGGTCTTCACGTGTGTGTGTATGTGTGTGTGTGCTTCTGTGTCTCTGTGTGTGTGTATGTTTGTGGGGGGGGTCTTCACATGTGTGTGTATGTGGGTGTGCTTCTGTGTCTCTGTGTGTGTGTATGTGTACTTTGCAGGCGAGTGTAAATGTGAAGACCGCTGGTCAGGCTGCATCATGGATGATGTTGGGTAAGCTTCTTCTGAACTCCTCTCCTATGTTCAATCCAAATGTATCTTTATGAACCATCTCCAAGTTCACCATTCATCCTTGGTGCAATAATCATCAGTGTTTCCTTAATGAATCCCTTACATAATGGTTGAAGGTGGTTCTACGGTAGGACAGGGGTCCACATCGTACATGTGTTCTTGCTGGCCAAAACACTTTGATTGACAGTGACTGGTGAAGACCAGTAATTTCTATGCAGGTGGCATCTGTAACATATATTTAGTTATATTTTGATCAAGAATGTTCCTAGAATGAAGATAGTATAACCCTATGAATATATATTACATAATTTATTTTTTAATGATTCCCAGTCAATATTCAAATAATTATGGTTCTCAATCTATATCGTCACAGATCTCTGATAATTTGGAGTATTTACTTTGTTTCAGTCACCAGTAGATGTCAGTAGAGTCTGGTTTTAAACCACATGTCCAGGACCCTTATTTCAGTCACTAAGAATGTTACCACTAGATGTCACTTGACTCTTGCTTATATTGTGTTGGTACAGTAGTGTTGAATGCTATTAGGGTTTTTTCAGGAAGTAATAACTAATAACTAATTTTATGTTTTTCTGTCATGGTGCAAAACACAAGTGCTAGTGTGTGCATCAGGATGGTATTACTTGTGTGATGTCCTCAGTCTCTGTGTGACTGGGCTCTAAGAGAGTGTCTGTTTACGTTTCTTCTTAAATACCTCCCCTGTGTCCCTGAATCCCAAATGGGACAGCAGGTGAGCAGAAGCTTGGCTAGAATGCTGCTCATGCTCTATCAACCAACTGGCTGCCGCAGAAGGGTTGTCAATCATCACAACTCTTCCCTCCTCATCCAATACCATTACAGCCTCTGTGGCCCAATGTCCCGCCCTTAGAATCATCTCCAATTCAATTGATATGAACAAATACAGTCTGATTGGCCCTTTTAAATTCTGGTTGTATTTTTCATGATCAATTTTTCTACATATTTTTTAAGTATATTTTGTTTAGTTTTGGTGTGTTTAGCCACTTGATCAACAACAAGATACAGTCTGCAATGTCATTCTCATCTTAGACACATCTATTGTCTCTATATCCTTCACAGTTCCGACTCCATGTACTATTTGGTTACCATAGTTACGATGACTCTTTTTTCCAAAAATGGGCATGGCCTTAATAAGGATATTATTAGGAATTAGGTCAATGGTATTTCAGACACTTGTATTCAACAAGAAAATCTCATCTCAATCATGCCAATTGGTGGTCTTTTATTTATTATTTTTTTATGAGCGAGTGCATGTATAATCAACTAAACTATCCACAGATTTCTTTCACAGGGTTTACATTCAGAAAGATTGTGTGCTTAAGTGTGCGTGTTTGTGTGTGTCTCTCTGTTTTTCCTAGCTTGCAAGCATGTATGTGTATATTGGCTTATAATGGACATAGATCTTAAATATATCTGCCCAACTAAGCCTGCTCTAATTTGGCAGATGGTACCCCCAAACAATCAATACCACAGGAGCAGGAATGAATGAATTGAGTCAAGATGTTGAGGTTCTCTTTCCATGGTTTATGGGTTTTCTTTTATGACATTACTTTATTCCTACTTTGCTTTGATTTAATGTTGTGAGAATTTTCATTTTTTTCATTGGAAAATATTGGGCTTCACTGGAAAATCATATAAATATACATTTTAAAGGGCAATAATATTGGGACTTTTATTAAATAATATTAAAATAGAATAATAAATCTAATAAAGTTAACATTTATACTGCAACAAACCTTACAAAAGCATGTCTTTACCCTTTAAAATATATATTTGAAGAAGGCTGGTGTGTTGTTCTATTCTGATGGCGACTGTACTGATGATGATAATGTGAACCTACATAATTACTATTCTTGTGCCCACTTTACCATTTGCCCACACATTGCCTCTTATTTTATTAAACAAATGATTCAATCTTGCTATAAAATAGAGAGGCGGGATGGGGTGGGGGGTGGTATTATCATTACAAGGTTTTGGGAAGGTTGAACCTACAACACCAGATTTATGTCCTATTGACCTCAAATTACATTCTAAAATGTTCCTGGACATCCTTGCAAAATATTGCAGTGCACTCCCCCCAAAGGTAACATGGCCTGCCATCGTCACTCAGCCACATCGCATTGTTCTTGAATCATACTCACTAAAAAAGATGGAAGAAGCCAGGCTGCTCACCCTCTCTGGCAGTGTGGCGAGAAAGCCTGCGTGTTATTGCATTGTGTCTCTCCCTGCGACACTGAGCTGCTTCCGGTCCGCCGTCCAGCCATGGATAGAGAGGCAGAACTCATCTACTGTGGGATCGTAGCGCTGATGCTGGAACATGAGGCTTTAGGATAGAAACCACGTATAGCATTCAGATCAAATGCAATATGTTTCATTGGAAGAGACTTCCCCTCATGGGGCTCTCTGTAGGGCTCCAGCTGCTGCTTGCCTTCCTGCTCAGGCTTCTCATCCACTGTGAGGTCCGGGCAGGAAAAGTGAACAGCATTTGAAAGGATAGACTAAGGAATGCAATAACGGTTCATCCATTACATTCGCAACATTCTGAGGGGATGCAATGAAAATAATGAATTTTTCATTTCATGTTGCATTTAGCAATGCAAAGACTCTCCTCGCTCTCAAGAACACACACACACACACGCACACACACGCACACACACACACACACACACACACTCACACACACACTCACACACACACTCACACAAACACACAGACACACACATACAAACACAGTAGCATTACACTTCTGTCTTGTTCTTATAGGAGCTCATCCTAACTGTGAGTATGGTTTGAAAAACCGGAAATGAAAAAATTACAAAGAAGTTACTGTTTTGTCTTTGTTTTGTCTTTGTATTGTCTTTGTATTGTGACTTTTTTAGGAACAGTTAAGATGATGTGATTTGTTTTGTGATACTTAACACTGACTGCTATTCATTCTTAAAATATCAGTTTCACAATGTTTTTACACAGGAACAGTGTCCACGCGTGGTTGATTTTGACTTAGGGTTGGCCAAATTATCCACATTATCATGAGGGTGGAGATAATGATGTGGATGTGGTGTTACAGTGGAACCTCATATAACTGCTCTGTGGTTGTGTTGGATAGCTTCTACCTCCCGAAGAAGTTCTCTGAGTGCAACGTGGAGGAGTTCCACAACTTCCTTAACAGTGGGGGAGGAGCCTGTCTCTTCAACAAGCCCCTGAAGGTTTTTACACACGCACACAGGCATATATAAATGCACGTGCACACCCAGGCACACACAAACACACACAGGCATACGCAAACGCATGTACACACCGAGGCACACACAAACACACACACGCATCCAGGTACACAAAAACGTAGGCACAAACGGAGGCACACTCAAATGCAGGGGTGCACCGAGGCTCATACAAACGCATCCACACACAAGGCACACACACAGAGACACACACAAACACACTTAATCCTATCCACCATGTGTGAGTTAGTTAATTGATTGCTAACGTGGCACTTCCCCTCCCAGCTCCTGGACCCTCCAGAATGCGGTAATGGCTTTGTGGAACCAGGGGAGGAGTGTGACTGTGGAAGCCCAGTGGTGAGTAGAGAGCAGCTAGCTATGCTACCCATGAGATGATACAGCCTTCGACCAGTCTTTTACTTCAGGTGTGACACTAAGTTGTCATCACGACCTTCCGCGGACCACCTCATATGCAAACGGTTAAATTAATAAATACACATGCAGTGGCTGAGCAAAGAGTGCCAGCGCATCGTTTGTACACGTTATTACTGCAACCGGACCTGGAAAGAAAAGGTGACCTGCTCCCATTGTGTATGTTTAGCAAACACAAAGAAATACGAAACATCAAGGGTCAACATTACAATGGGAAACATATGATGAAACAAAGTGACACTTTTTTTGAAATACTAACAAGCCATGATACCTTGTTTTAAAAACAATATTTACAATATATTATTATATATTTTATATATTCTTGTGAATGTGTATTTCAAGAATATAATCCCACAAACCACCTGCAGTACTCTCACTTACCACCAGTTGTATGCGTAGCACAGGTTGAAAAACACCGCTGTGGACTACAGGGAAACTCAGACTTTACCTTAACTCAAGTAGACGTTCTAATAATAAAGGACCAACACTGTTTGAAGTACTGTGTCCTGTCTTTTTAATCCAGGAGTGTGCCAAGGAAGGGGAGAACTGTTGCAACAGGTGCACCCTGACTCAGGGCTCCAAGTGCAGTAATGGGCTGTGCTGCAGCAGCTGCCAGGTGGGCTTCACACGAGTAGCAGGGGGAGGAGGAGGTATTATACATGACCCTGTTCTCTCCCTCTCCCTCCTTTGTTTAACATACTCTTCTGTCTTCTGTCGACGATGTCCACCGTAGATGGAGTTCATGGGTGTGGTATGCAGAGAGGCAGTGAACAACTGTGACATCCCAGAGAATTGCACGGGTAACTCCAGCCAGGTGGGTATGACCGTATGCACACAAAGAGTACACTGAAGCCATTTCTCCATCAGCGTTCTTGTCTGTACCTCAGACAAGTCAACATAAGTCGCAGACTTTTGTTCCATCCAAGATGGAACAAAGAGCATGGAGCCTAGAACCTAGAACTAGTACTCACCTAATGCCCTGCTGGCTGCTTACTCTGCCCAGAGAATGCATCAGGAGGTCACTTTTTAGGAGTTAAGACAGCCAAGTATCCCGGAATGTATTTCTTAACAAAAACTTAACAAAAGCAATATCAGTGGAGAAAACCCACAACTGATTGCTGTTACTGCGTCCTCCTGACTCCACCTTGCCAAGTCCCAACTACCAAGTACCCAAGTCCCAACTACCAAGTAAGTACCCAAGTCCCAACTACTAAGTACCCAAGTCCCAACTACCAAGTACCCAAGTCCCAACTACCAAGTACCAAAGTCTGAACTACCAAGTACCAAAGTCTGAACTACCAAGCACCAAAGTCTGAACTTGGCCTACTTGTTACTGAGAAACACCGTACATCTCTTACAGTCAGAGACCCTTTGACCTTTTTCACAGAGCTCTTTGTAGACCAAACCCAGGCGCCACAAAATCAACGATTGGTCTGCTCCTTTATGCACCACATGGTCCATTGGTCCATGGTCCAGTGGTCCATGCTCGATGTCTTCACTTGTGTTATGGGCCACACCTGTGTTTGCGCTTCGATAAGTTCTCTGTTAAAAGGGTGGGTATTACCTGGGTCTCTCCTTTCCTCTAAAGCAGATGTCTCTGTGTTTACTTTAGTGTCCGCCCAATGTCCACAAGATGGATGGCTACACCTGTGAAAAAGACCAGGTCAGTGCTTTCAACAATGGTTACCAACAGGTGTTCCCTTGTTGCAGTTTAAATAACGTTAATTACCACAGAGTATGACTTCTGCCACCTGGCATTCAATGTCTGTTTGGTCACAGGGTCGATGCTTCAACGGACGCTGCAAAACCAAAGACAGACAGTGCAAGTACATCTGGGGAGAGAGTAAGTAACATCTTCTGGATCTCATTCAACCTTATCAAAGTAAACCCCCGTCCAGACGTTGACCATGTACCATGTGCTCCTCTGCTCCGTCTTCAGAGGCCATGGCTGCCGACAAGTTCTGCTACGAGAAGCTCAACATTGAGGGCACAGAGAAGGGCAACTGTGGGAAGGACAAGGACACCTGGATCCAGTGTAACAAACAGTGAGTCCACCACAACCACGTCCTCCACTGCCTCCACCATCGTCAACTTCCAATTCGTTCTCCTCATCATCATCATCATCATCATCATCCATGATCTTGACTTCTTGACGTAGCCTGACATTTCGTTCATCTGTGTTCCAGAGACGTACATTGTGGATATCTGCTGTGCTCCAACATCTCCCCATCCCCGCGACTGGGAGAGCTGCATGGGGGTCTGACGTCCTTCTCCGTGGCCCAGCACAGCGCATCTCTGGACTGCAGGTAACACACACACACACACACACACACGCACACGCACACGCACACGCACACACACACACACACACACACCCCTCATCGTGGGGAGAGACGCTGTGAATGACACGGGCATATGACTCTCCGCCCCCCTGTGAGACTGACTGAGCTGTGTTGTCTGGGGCAGCGGGGGCCACGTGGTGATCGATGGAGACACAGACCTGGGCTATGTGGAGGACGGGACGGCGTGCGGCACAGACAGCATCTGCTTCAACCACAAGTGTCTCCCCCTCCAGCAGTTCAATTTCAGCACCTGCCCCGGCACCACGGACAAAATCATCTGCTCGGGACACGGGGTAAACACACCCTTCATACGAGGACCACGCCACTGATGCCGGGACCCCAACAAACACACACCGCATGCATACCCCCACCTCTGTGTGGAGCCAGCGGAGACTTTGGAAACATTGGGAGAATATATTTCCCAAATAATAATAATACATTTAATTTAAAGGCGCCTTTCAAGTCACCCAAGTTCACCTTACAAAGTATGAGTATAAAATCTTAGAAAATAAATAAATAAAGATATTGTCATAAAAATAAGTGAAGTGCATAGTGTCTAGTTAAAAGGTGTATGCCAGTTTGAACAAGTGAGTTTTGAGTTGTGACTTGAATGTTGTGATGGTGTCTGACTGTCTCATGTGTGGGGGAAGGGAATTCCAAAGCCTGGGTGCTGAGCAGCTGAAGGATCGGGCACCCATGGTACTGGGTGGGGCGTGATGTGGGGATGGTTAGTAGTCCAGCAGAGGTTGAGCGGAGGGAGCGGGAGGGAGTCATGAAAGACGTCGCAGAGGTAAGTGGGGGCTAGGTTGTTGAGAAGCTTTGTAGGTGAGGAGGAGGTTTTTGCAGTGGATGCCGTATTGTACCGGGAGCCAGTAGCTTAGCTATTACCAGACCAAGCCAATCGTAGATTGCACGTTGGTCTGGGGAAGCTGCCGTCATTTGCTTCAGCACAAGAGGCGTGATCAACGGGCCTAGTTCAACTGACTCTGTACGCGATTGGCTGCTTTCTGTCACTTCCCTGTCGTCGTTGTGTTAAACCAGCCAATAGCGCGCCAAGGGGAAAAGCCAGCTTGGTGATTGGCTCCTGCAAAAACGGAAGCAGAAAGAAATGTATTGCTCTTCTCCAGACCCTTGTGCAGAGCGAACTCAATTCACCGGAAGAATGGGTTGGGCTACCTAGGCTAGGGAGCCAGTGAAGTTGGATGAGAACAGGGGTGATGTGGCCAGCTGATTTGGTGCGGGTGATGATCCAGGCGGCCAAGTTCTGAATGATTTGCAGTCTGTTGATGAGTTTGGTGGGGAGTCCGGTGAGGAGGGCATTGCAGTTGTCGATGCGTGATGTGACAAATGAGTGAACCAGGATTTCGGTGCTGGATTGGGTCAGTGATGGGCGGAGTCTGGAGATGTTGCGGAGGTGGAAGAATGCAGTCTGGGTGATGTTTCGAATATGGGGTGCAAATGAGAGGGCGTTGTCCAGAATGACGCCGAGGCTCTTGACCTGGGAGACAATGAAAACCTTGTTCTTGGTCTCACCTGTGAAGCCCTTGTTTCTCCTGCTCCAGGTGTGCAGCAGTGAGCTGAAGTGTGTGTGTCACCTGGGATGGACCGGGGAGGACTGTAACTCATCCTCTCCTCTCAGCTACCTGGTCGTGAGACCCACTGCCACTACTTCAGGTAGAGCCCCATCCACACCGGTCGGTCTCTCTCTCTCTCTCTCTCTCTCTCTCTCTCTCTCTCTCTCTCTCTCTGCTCTTTTTTTTCTTCATAAAGAGTCCTCTTCTCTGTCCACCTCCACTACCTCATTCAGCCATTCCCTCTCTTCTTCCAATGTTACCTCACAATGGAGTGTTTAGTTAAATGTGTGCCAGACCATTTTCTTTGATTGTTCTGGGCCTTTGGGTTCATGCATTTTCATTAAAACCAGCTGCGCTCATTGAACCATGCACGCCATTCTTTTCTTTTGGCCATTTTGTTCACACTCATTCTTTGTCAACAGGCTCATGTCTTTGACGGGGTCACTCGAGGTCAGATTTGAGTTCCTCTTTTATTGTGCTTGTTCTGTCTTTGGTGTCATTTCCAGCTCTTCCTACCCCATAATCCTACTTTTCGTACATCTCTGTTAAAAATGATGATTGGTTTGTCTTGACCCACAATCAGTAGTTGTTTTCTCACTGTAGGGAACTTACTGTACGCGTAAGTTCTCCCCGGTTGAACTACAAGGGTCGTTAAAAATATAGTTTAACAGATTGTTTGTTGTTACTTTGCCCTTTGCTCTGATATCAAACCTTTTGTTCTAGGTGTTTTATGTTTTACGTGTTGCTGCTGTGATTTTTTGCATTTTGTGAATTCCTTTTGTGTGTCTATTACTCAAAAAAGGATTAGGGTGAATAGAATAAACTTGCCCCTTTCCCATTATCCTCTTCCCCTCTCCTCTTGTCTGGCTCAGGTATCACCACTACCAACATCATCATATGGGCCTTTGCAGGTTCTATTCTCTTCCTCGGCCTAATCCTGGCCATAACGGCCTGGCGCTACAAGTAAGTATTCACGAGGCTTTGTCTTACAGAGAGCACCTTTGACCTAACTCCCACCAGCACTAGCCTCTAAATAAAACACTGTCCTTCCCTCATAGGAGCTACAGGCAGAAAAGATATGTTGAATCTGAAGTTCACCGAAGATTTTGCCGGTTTGTTTGCAACACCAGTGTTTTGTCATTTAGTATTTTCATTTTTATTCAGGATATATGGCAGTTACACAAATAATCCTAACGATAACTCAATGTTACGTTAATGTTTACATCGGATCAACTTTAACGTAATGTTAATTTAAACGTAAATCTCAATGGAACATAAACTAAACAGTAACGTTAAACCTAACGTCGACTTTTAAACAAAACATTCACTTAAATCTGACATTCACATTTACATTTAAACATAACCTTAACAGGCGTAGAGTTAAAGTAACTGAAACACAACGCTCATTTAAACGTGACGTAAATTTTAACGTAACCATAACTTAAATGTTAGGAAGAAGAAAGCGATGTAGAGTGTAAGTGTTCATCCGCCAGTCCTCTGTCCTACACCAGGCAAATGCCGGCTGGGGACTACGTCAAGAAGCCCGGGGACCCCGACTCGTACAGCGACGGGCCCCCGGGGGTCAGCACCAACTCTGGCTGCAGCTCCAAGAAGAGGTCCGCCTGTCTGTCTCACCTGCAGATTTGCACTCCGTCCTTCACCCACTCCATCCGCTCCATCCCCCAGAGTATCACGCCTTTTGTGTTCAGGTCCGCCATCTCGCCCATCGCCACATTCACTGTGTTCACCACTGTGCACTGTGTCCACCACTGTGTCCACCGCTGTGTCCACCACTGTGAGCTGTGTCCAGCGCTGGGTACTGTGTCGAACACTGTGTACTGTGTCCACTGCTGTGTTCTGTGTCCACCACTGTGTCCACCACTGTGTCTGCTCGCTGTGTCTGTGTGTGTGTAGCCGTTTCGCGGCTGTGTACTGGATAATTTGCCACCATTTGTTGATCATGCCTTCATTCAGCCATGTTGCGTTGCCATTGAGGTACCACTGTGGTCATTTGACGGCTCAAATAGACTCCCATCTTCTTACTCCAACCATTAACACCATCCTGTACCCCCACACACACAGCGACACTTCTGTAAACCTGTGTGACTCTACCGCATCTGTAATGATCTTTGAGGAGTTGGAATGGTTCATAACATCAGGAACTGTACCGTTCTTGAGTCTGCGTTAAACGTGTGGTGGCTTTGGCGTGCAGATCTAACGGTTTGTCCCACTCCTGGAGCGAGAGGATTCCCGACGCCAAGCACATCTCTGACATTTGCGAGAACGGGCGGCCGAGGAGCAACTCCTGGCAGGGTGAGCCTCAGACCAGGAACAAGAATGATCCCTGGCACATGTCTACCTTTGACTAAAGGTGTGTGTGTGTGTGTGTGTGTGTGTGTGTGTGTGTGTGTGTGTTCTAGGTAATCTGAGTGGTCAACGCAAGAAGATGAAAGGAAAGAAGTTCCGTGCCCGCTCCAACTCCACAGAGTGAGTTCCCTGTAGTGCTGCCTGATATTGGAGATGGATAGCCATATTCAGTAGAAAAGCGTAAACAAATGGTTACGAAAAAACATAAAAAAGATGTGATTACCCTTAATGTAGAAACCGTCTCGTTCATAGAGTTCATAGAATCAATGGATACCTATGGTTCTGATTTGCATTTGCTTGTGAACTTACTAAAGCATCAATGGCCGCCCCCAGCCACTCTGTCTGTCTGCTAGGGTTCATGATGGACATGTAAGGCAGGACACTGATGGTGTCATGGCAGGCATGACTCTGACTTGGCCAAGAACGAATGCTTGGAATGCTTTGACAAATAACCAACATGCATCTGAGCCTATCACACACAGCACGTTGTAGTGTTCATCTAAAACCACACAGTGAATTCATTGTCCCCAATCTTGCCCCATCGTCTCAATTGCATCTTGGTGGTATGTCTTTTCAGAATGTTTGCTCCACTTTCCTAAAACAACTCTCCTCCTTCTTCCTCCACATGCTTGATTCCTGAAATGACGCGTCCTGTTCATTTCCCCCCTCCCTCTTCTCTTCTGCTTCTATCCTTTCTCTCTCTCTCCTCCTCTTCCTCTTCCTTGTGTTGTATCCATCACTCCCCCTCTTCGACAGGTATTTGACCCCCCCCTCCAAAAAAGAGCATTATGATGTCACTAAATGGGTAGAAGATGTGAATAGAAACACTCAAGGACCCTTCCTTAGGTATTCCTCCCCACCTCCTTACCTCCCACCTCCTGACCTCCCACCTCCTGACCTCCCACCTCCTAACCTCCCCCTCCTGACCTCCCACCTCCTAACCTCCTAACCTCCCACCTCCTGACCTCCCACCTCCTGACCTCCCACCTCCTGACCTCCCACCTCCTAACCTCCTAACCTCCCACCTCCTGACCTCCTAACCTCCCACCTCCTAACCTCCTAACCTCCCACCTCCTGACCTCCTAACCTCCTGACCTCCTGACCTCCTAACCTCCTAACCTCCTAACCTCCCACCTCCTGACCTCCTAACCTCCCACCTCCTAACCTCCCACCTCCTTACCTCCCACCTCCTAACCTCCTAACCTCCCACCTCCTGACCTCCCACCTCCTGACCTCCCACCTCCTGACCTCCCACCTCCTAACCTCCTAACCTCCCACCTCCTGACCTCCTAACCTCCCACCTCCTGACCTCCCACCTCCTGACCTCCCACCTTCTAACCTCCTGACCTCCCACCTCCTTACCTCCTAACCTCCCACCTCCTGACCTCCCACCTCCTAACCTCCTGACCTCCTAACCTCCCACCTCCTAACCTCCCACCTCCTGACCTCCTAACCTCCCACCTCCTTACCTCCCACCTCCTAACCTCCTAACCTCCCACCTCCTAACCTCCCACCTCCTGACCTCCCACCTCCTAACCTCCTAACCTCCCACCTCCTGACCTCCTAACCTCCCACCTCCTAACCTCCTAACCTCCCACCTCCTGACCTCCCACCTCCTGACCTCCCACCTCCTGACCTCCCACCTTCTAACCTCCTGACCTCCCACCTCCTGACCTCCCACCTTCTAACCTCCTGACCTCCCACCTCCTTACCTCCTAACCTCCCACCTCCTGACCTCCCACCTCCATACCTCCTAACCTCCCACCTCCTGACCTCCTAACCTCCCATCTCCTAACCTCCCACCTGCTGACCTCCTAACCTCCCACCTCCTAACCTCCCACCTCCTAACCTCCCACCTCCTAACCTCCCACCTCCTGACCTCCTAACCTCCTAACCTCCCACCTCCTAACCTCCCACCTCCTGACCTCCTTACCTCCCACCTCCTAACCTCCTAACCTCCCACCTCCTGACCTCCCACCTCCCCACCGAGATCCGGTCTTACATCCCACTCACCCTCCCCTCTGGCCTTTCCTGGGGCTGAGGTTAACCCCCCTCAGACCATCTGGAGGGGGTTGATAAAGACCACACCACATGTGTTCATAAGATGACTGATTCTCTTGAAAGAGCAGTTCAAATAGTATAAATAATAATGATTGCTTGTGTTGTAATTTGATATTGGATTTTATGGTTTCCTTTGTTTCATGTTACACGCTGTCCTACTCGTGCAGCAGACTCTGTTTATTTCTGCATGCTCACTGTACATATGTGCGTGGTCAAGTGTGTCACACTGTGCCTGCTCTGCATCACCCACCTTGTGCCATGTTCTGACATCCACTCTCTGCTCCTGTGATATAGTTCAGTTCTATAGAAAAGAACATCACTAATTAATCTCAATAGAAGCTTTCTAGCTTAGTGTTCTTTTGAAACGGCTTTCTAATTGAAATGTAGCTCATTGAAGATGGCTGAACACAAACTTCTTCACAAATATCTCATACTCCCAAAAAATATATTAAGTACTGTTGCCAAAATGTCTTTGATGTGTTTTTATTCCGCCCTTGTCCCAGGACCCACTATGGAGAACAAAGACAAACTTCAATATTGTGTTTCAAAGTCCTCTCTCTCTCTCTGATTGGGTTGTTGCTACCAAGCAGATCTGGTCTGTCATTGTTGTCAACCTCCTCCGCTCAGTTTTTAAATATCCACATTAACCTTCAGAGCCACCTCATTACTCATCCACATGTCAGCAACAGGTTGATGGGTTGATGACGTGTTGTAACAGGGGGTTGTAGATTTGAGTGGTAAGAGAGAGAGAGACCTATGCCCAGACCAGTGCTGCAGTTCTTAAACACTCAATGGAGAGGTTGTCCCTAAAAGCAGGCCTTAAATTACAACATAAGGATTTTAAATTGAATATTTAATATGAGTTATCCTTCTTTCAAATTATTATTATTTTTTTAAGTAAACGTTTCCATGACAACTTTTAAGAGCAACGACTCTCAAACTGGACAGAACTGGTCAGTCAAAGGACATTGCCCAAAGTCATAGACCTAGGACGAAATTCTGGAATGCTGTTTTTATCCAAACCTATGGTTAGATCTGTGTCTTTGGCCAACGTACCGCCACGCCCACACTGAGGGACAGAGAGAGAAGTTCCTGTCTGATCCGTATCTGACCTCCTGTCTTCCACAGGACGCTGTCTCCTGCCAAGTCTCCCACTTCCTCCACAGGGTCCATCGCGTCCAGCCGCAGGTACCCCTACCCCATGCCGCCGCTCCCCGACGACAAGAGGAAAGCCAACAGGCAGAGTGCCAGGGTAAATCCATACACTCGAGTCTGTATGTAAAAAAAAAAATTAAAAAAAAAAAAAAAAAAGACATGATCAGCAACACCAACCACACAGGAGTATGAGCTGAGAGGAACAAGCGTTTTTACACTGCCAAATATGCCCGTCTTATGCACGCCTTTTTCCCGGCATGGTCCGCGCGTTTTCACTGACCGAGGTAAAGCTGGCTTGAGCTAGCACCCCAATTTACCCTCCCGGACCCTACACACATTGGGGGTTTCATTCTGATGTTAATGCGATTAGACGGCTCCACGGTTCCAGGGGCGGGACTTGGGTAGGGGTGTTGCTAGACAGAGACAACGCAGCGATATCAACATGAGTAGTTCTAACTGGAGAGACAGTGAAATCCGAGAGCTGCAGATCACGAGAAAGACGTTTTTGTGGTCAGCGAAATAAAGAATATGTTGGCGTTTATGCTCTTGGTAATAGTTAATCGCGTTCTTAGCCTACACTCAGATGTATACTCATTCTTGCATGCGAGTCCCTTGAATCATAAAAAAATAAAAACACTTGTTGTATGCAAATTACTCTAAAGAGGTCTACTCTCCGTGCGCAGCCCCGCCTTCTCCAGTCAACCAAGAAAGCCTGCTCTGTGACAACGGGGGATTTTACCCCCTCAGTTTTACACAGGCAATGCATTGAAATTGCCGGGGTGCCAAGCCGCGATGGAACTGGGTTGGCAGTGTAAAAATTTGATAAATAAGATGGAAATGTAGGAAATCTAAGATCTTGTTAAACTGAAATAGTTTTTCTTCCTCAGCTGTGGGAGACCTCAATATAACAGCCGGCGTTGCCCTCTCTGATCTGCAGAAGTCGGTGAGAACTACCTTGTTCTACCTACCTTCTTTTCTTGTTTTTCTATCGATCAAGACTTCCTGACTGGACAATGAGAGTGTGAGCGCGCCCCAGCGGAACAGAAGGATAATCCCAGGTTCATGTGTATTACTTTCTGCAAGGACCTGTTTAGTCTGACTTGCTAAACAGCAGCAGGCAGCAATTGTCCAAACATTGGACGTCTTTGAGATGAGAGAACCTCGGCTCCACTTCTGACCCGCTGGAGGTCAGGTCAGACTGAGCTGCTCTTGAGGGCTCAGGCCTTCAGGACCGGACATAACCCCACCATTCAGCCCGTCTTCTCCTTGCCCCTTACCCACAACACGCTTCTGTGGCCCTGGCTCTTACCGACTGGCTTACCGACAACCCCAGCAGTTCCACGGTGATACCCACACTTAACTCTACACTTTTATTGGCTTTCCTTTCAAAAAGGAGGCGGAACCGGGAAACAGGTCAACCTATCTCCGATCCAAATGGAGACATTTCAAAAGCACGCAAACCGCTGTAGACAAACCCAACAATGTATGCATGAGATA
This sequence comes from Pollachius pollachius, assembly GCF_949987615.1. Taxonomy (NCBI): domain Eukaryota; kingdom Metazoa; phylum Chordata; class Actinopteri; order Gadiformes; family Gadidae; genus Pollachius; species Pollachius pollachius. Next base: position 30,285,050 of record NC_136934.1, on the reverse strand, counting down.
ACTTTGTTTATAGACAACCTCCGTCTATTGTCGAAGAAAGGACAAGAGCGCTGGTACGACCTGGATGGAAAGCATGCAGAGGAGCAGGGATTTTATACCTAGCCATTGACGTTTCCTCTTCAATGTGTAGGCTGCCACTTCTACTTCATCTATCACCAATTCTCAATGTATCAATAATCATCATAGCTACCCTATCTCGAGAAGACGGACCCCAACTTGCTCACATCCCGCTGCCACACCTTACGGGGTCCACTCAGTGAGTAATGGGTGTAAATATGTACAGTTAAATACATACCATGATAATGTTGTTTTCTTTTTTTATTAAGGATAAGGGGATGGGGATGTGCGTCCTCTCCCCATTGCTCATACTGTGTTGTGTCATAAAGCGGGAAGGTTGGTGGGGTTCCTGGGGGTTTTCCCCAGGCTATCATACCCTCCTTATGTCCGCGTGTTTGTTTTTGAACCCTGCAGAACCTCATTCCTCCTCCTATGTAACCCCCCCCCCCCTCCGCCCTAAGCTTTCTCCATCCACAGCAGAATGTAACAGTGTCTCATCTCAGTCTATTACATCCTTCTCGGGGAGATATGCTTATACGTGACACAGATGTGCTCAGCCCTCATTGATCAAATAGCTGCGAGGGGCATGTCCTAGCACATGAACAGTGTTATGGCGAAGCTTGTAAACCTTTCTTTTTGAAATTTGTTTAACTAAGTAAAACCGTTTAAATGTGGTCTTTCTGCAGGCGATAAACGGAGAAAGATGTGTTTTTTGGTAAAAGTTGTAGATGTGAACGCCACATTTTAGTCTTATTCACTTGGTGATGGACGATTTCGCTCAGAAATCTCACTTGGTTCATGTAAAGATGTGTTTCGTTTCCCTCCTGTTTCTACTTCTGGATGGCGTGCTTGGCCGTTATTAAGACTATACAACGTAGCATTGGGATCAGGGGAGGGCGCTTAGCTAAGTCAAATTATGACAATTGTAATGAAATAACATGGAAATAGTATTGACATCTAAAAATTTGCATTTTGGATTTTATCTGCGATGACTTGGATTGACCTATGTAAATGATGAAATATGCTGTATAGTGCTTGCTGTTTAAGCTTTTATGACGACCAACAGAATGACAGGGCAATGAGCACATCATGTCCGTCCTCTCCTAGGCTACCTGCAAGACTATTTGGGCTAAAAAAAAAGCATGTCAATGAAATAATTTTTACTTTATTAAAGTTGTCTTACTGTTTTTTATACCACAATGCACTGACGGTAATTTACGACTATTAATATAGTCTGCTCAATAATTCAGTCTGTCTGAAATGGTTAAGTTTCAATAGAACATCCAGCCATGGGTTTGGCAAAGACTAAAAACTCTGCAGATATTAGAGGTAATATCGTTTGTTTTGTTTATTGAGATGGGCAAACCAAGATCCATCACCAACCTGTCTTGTTCAGCTCCACGGCATCGCCTTTCATGTGCATAAATTGCCTTAATGCTTCTTGTGCGTTCGTTCTGATATTTCTTTATGTCTCTATATGTCTTTGTTTGAAGTGGGCCCTGTTCATTTTAATTTGTCAGCATTCTGACTGTATAGCTAATGTCCCCACAATATTGGATTGATATTGTAACTGGGTGACAGATATATATATATTTTTCTTAATTACCTTTATAATATTCTCTTCTTTCTCAGTATTATGAACTGCAATTAATCTTACAGTAATTAAATGAATTGCATTATTGTGCGTTCTTTGCATTGGCTAGTTTGGGTGGGATTTGGTGGTGATTTGGGTCTTTAAGCACTAGTTTTGGAGTTGTTCCCGTGGCTTTACTCTGGCTCGTGTCCATCTGTAAGGTTCCACAGTAGGAGGATGAAGGGAAGCTATAGAAGCATTGAGTATAAGAAGCATTGAGTATAACAACCATAACTATACCGACAGGCTCCTGCATTGTCTTTCTTTTGCTACAAGAGCTTTCTTTTCATTATTAAAGTGTGTGACGAGTAAGAGGAACACTACAGCAATATATTCAACGTAGTGTGCCAACAACAAACAATGACCCTTTTCTCTGTCATTGGCCAACAAACAGATATTGTGGCCAAACCATTTGCAAAATTGCCATGGTTTCATGTCTTTGAACTGTAGTGGTAGAGAATAGAGAGACAACCGTGCTACATCCACTCACTAATAAGACTGTCCTGCCTGGAGATATCCAACAGGACAACTGTGATTTCCTTCTCCCCTACGAAGACACACCAGACAGCCAGGCAGACGTTCAGCATTCATCAGTACACTTGAGCTCACCAACTGCCAAGCTGTGACCTTCCATCCAACGCGTTCAGAGCTGATCCTCATCCACATTAATAGATGTAATAGTTTCAGATCTAGCTGCACACCTGGTATGGTTTTAGTTTGGTTTGCTTAAATGTTGTTTTTGCGTTCTGCTGTACATGAATTGAAAATGCAAATGCCCATATTTTCTTTCTCTTAATTATTCAGTATTGTAATATATTTAATATAAAATAAAACTTTCAACAACATGTCCTTGTTTGGTGAAATGTCTGTTCCCTCATCTGTACAAAACATAAAGGTGGGATTTATTAAGATATGTTTAATGGCAGCCCAGGAAATAAACACACTGAAATAAAAAGTTCTGAAATGCATTTTATATGTCAAAACAATTAATCTGTTCATTACATCAGTATTTACACTTGGCTGTAGCGTGCTGCAGTCTAATACGTACACCAGTGATGATGGGAGTCCAGAGAAACCATCCAGCACCTCTGTACACAGTCCAGCTCAGGGCCTGGCCTCAAATCCCCAAGGCGGGAAGGGGGTTCTGCCTCAGAGCCCACAGATGGGCGGGGGCGTCCTGCTTGGCCTCAGCCCCCCCAAACGGGCCTCAGATCCCCCAGACGGGCAGGGGCGTCCTGCTTGGCCTAAGGGCCCCCAGACGCTCCCTGTGGAGGGGCTCCGAGGCCTTAGCCGCCTCCTCATCCAGCGACCCACGCAGGCGGCGCTTCAGCTGGTCTAAACCCAGGCCTGTGATGGTGGAGACGGGGACGATGTCTCGGAAAGCCAGGTTGGTGCGGGGGATCATGTCTTGTGGCAGCAGGTGGGAGAACTCTGGGCCAGAGCAGACAGCCAAGACAAACACAGATGCTGAGTTACTAGGCGCTTTGCTTTCCAATGTCGGCTTTTAAACAGGTTGTGGTCCTTCCCTTATTGTTGATAGGGATTTAACATCTGTCACTTCATCAGGCTACATAGTGCTTTCTGTTAAATGTCCACTCTTTTAAAATATACTTGTCACAATAGGGCCATTGGCCAGGGTCACCTGGTGTTATTCGGGTTATAAAACACTTTTGACATAAATCAACACATTCAAAACATTTAAAAGAATGCCCACATAGTAAATTTGTACAGCTAGGAGACTGTTCTGAAGTTACCCTCTGGGTTCTGGAGCTGCTGCCGCAGCTCTTCCAGTTTGTGCTCTGCATCAGGGAGGTCCATCTTATTCACCACCAGCAGGGCACGCTTGGAGAGCAGGTCCTCCTTGTACAACTCCAGCTCCTTCACAACAGGGGTTCCGCGTAGCTTAGGTTTCGGAAAACTGGGAGACTGTGTCTATGATCACTCTAGGTGTTGTCGTGCTATGATCTTTGCCCTGGTCTTTGGGGTTTCACACTGACCGATTGGAGGAACAATATACTGTCTCTTGTCATACCTTGGTCAGGAGCTGCACAGCTTCAAAGGCTGATCTAAATGGTGTTTTGCTTGCCAGCTGGAATCCGCATACATCCACCTAGAGCCAGTGGTGGAAGACCAGATCCATACTGTGAACAGTCAACACTTCCATCATTCTACTACTACTACAATACCTTGGTAGGTCAGCTACCAAGAGCCAATGACACATTCCCCAAGCTGATTATACTTTGTATCTCTCACATAGTTATTTGTTTCTATACACTAGATACTATACCCTAACTACGGTACCAGTAATTAGCTATACCCTCTTAATTACCATACACTCACCTACATACTAGTTACTATAACCTAACTTTTTTACTAGTTACTACACCGTTACTTAGTGACTACTGTTACTTAGTCACTAGTTACTATACACTATCTTAGTTAATACACTGTAAACTTACTTACTAGTTACTTTTTACTATAACCTAACTTTGTTACTAGTTACTATACCGTAACTCAGTTAATATTCCGCAAATTAGTTACAATACCCTATCTTATTTACTATAACCCTTTCCACTGACCACAAACAGCAGCTGCTTGGTTCTCTCCACGTGCTTGAGGAACTTGTGGCCCATTCCTTTGTTAAGGTGAGCCCCTTCAATCAGACCAGGAAGGTCTGCCACAGAGATCTAAGGGTTTGCAGCACCACATCCATTACAATACCAGCCACTCCAAACGCAATATAGGAAAGAAAATAGGAAAACCAACAAACAGTCAACATACCTGCTTATGATCGTCATACATCACTTTACCAATCTCTGGCCTTAATGTAGTAACTGTCAATCACAGACATGAATAGAGGAAGACAAATGAGGACAGACGAGGAACATAATTATTTGTGACAAAGAAGAGATGTCATCTAAGACAAAATAGCGAAGGTATATGCATGATGACTACTTACAGGCATAGTTAGCAATCTGGGGCGAGGCTTGGGAGATGACAGTAAGCAGGGAGGACTTCCCAGCGTTGGGGAACCTGTGTGTCACATAGAGGCATCAGTCACATTGTAACTGGTATGTCGCTACGTGGTGTGCACATTCATACCTGGACAAAATTAGCCTTAACTCTACTCACCCGACCAGGCCGATGTCTGCGATGAGTTTGAGGTCTAGGCGGATGTGTTTGGTCTGACCCTTGGAGGGTGTGAATGCAGAGTGGAAAGACCCTCCCTGTCCGCCCTTAGCCACCAACACGCGATCGCCCTCGGCATTCAGTTCACCTTATCAGCCAGGCATTAAGAAGGAAAGTCATAGGAAAGAAAGACTCTGGTGCTGATGACAATGATATTGTATTTGACCTACCCATAACTCTGCCATCGTCATTAGTGACGGTGATGCCAACAGGAACATGGAGTTCATAATCCCCTCCTTTCTCCCCTTTTAACCCTCGAACGCTGTTGACAAATAAAAAGTATTGTTGTTAATAACATCACATAGCTTTGGTTCTACCATTAATCATAATAGATCCTCACCCTTCCTATTGATACATTTCATCATACATCAAGCTTAATGGAAAAATTCAAGCTTAATGGAAAAGGCTAACCTGCTGTTAGCTCCGACGCCAGCGACAAAGCGTTTATGGGGGTACTTGTCGTGGATCCGCTTCAAAGTCACCTCCTTTTTGGACACCATCCAGACATCTCCTCCCTTGCCTCCCTGTCCCCCGAGGCGAGGCAGACCCATGCCCCCACTGCCTCCACGCACATAGAGCCGGAGGTTGTCCACCAAGTTCCCATACTAGCAGAAAAAAAAATCAAGCATTCAACATCTTTACTGAACATTGCATCTGTTTCCCAGAACATTTTCTTCAGAACACCCAGAGACTTGTTCTTTAAAAAAAACACATTTAGCGTTAAGACAACAGAGAGGGTTAGAACACACACATATGATATATATATATATATATATATATCATATGTAAACATGTAGCATCCTGAGAATATATTCAGCTCACTGTAATAGATATGAAATTGAGCTGCACAGAGCACATCATTCAATTGTCAATGAAGCATATACATTATATTATATAAATTATATGAACAGATGGCAGAGGCTGCCCGCTAGATGTCATTCACCTTCAAGAAGGGTAGCTAGCTAACGTTACCCATTCAGCAAAACTGCTACTTGCTTCAGACCAAATTAACACCATGAAGGATAATAAACGAAGTGTACTGCAGTGGCTGTTTACCTTCCGGTAGCAAATCCTACTTAGATTAACCATTTTAATATGAGCTGATGTAGTCTTTTCATATTGCTAAGAAGCTAGTGGTAGCTAGCAGGCGTGTATGTGTTTGGTGGAATGAGAGGAGGGACAGACCAGAGTACTGGTTTTTCATTGGTTGATGCGATGCTGGGGGCGGGGAAACCCGTATTCATAGAGTGGCAAAGTCACGCCTCTTCCGGTAGAGCCCATGGGACCTATGCGATCGAAAAATGTGAATGGGTTTCAATGGAGAGAAAGTAATTATTTTCTGGTCCCAGTCTTTATATGCCCTGGATTACACATATGTTGTTTGTGGATTTAAATGCTAATTTTTCATGTCAAGAGTTTGACCGTTTATTGTGAAATTGTTCAGTTAAAGGCTATAGAGAAAACACAATGAGAAAGACTACATGTCTCGTATGTGCCGTCACGCTCCCTGCGACTGGCGTGGACAAGACCGACAATCTCACTATCGGCATAACTGAATCTCTCCACATGCCCCGATTTATAATGGTTTTCACCTCTTTCGATGCTTTTATCCTCCCCTTGGAAAAAACCTAACATTATCAAACTTCTTCACGAAAATGTTTAGTTTTCTTTGCGTGAAAAATTAGCATTTAAATGCACAAACAACATATGTGTTATGCGGGGCATATAAAGACTGGGACCAGAAAATAATTACTTACTCTCCATTGAAACCCATTCATATTTTTCGATCTCATAGGTCCCACGGGCTCTACCGGAAGGGGCGTGGGGGATTATTTGTTTATCAACACGACGGATGCGCGCGCAGAAAGATGGCAAAAAATATATATATTTTTGACCGGTTGCCATGGTTATCTCCGTGTGGTTAATTTGCAGTTGCGGTGTTAATTAACGATTTTGTCAGCTTACTGTTACATTTAATTGTAATCAGAAAAGGCGGTTAAATGCTATAGACCAGGGGTCTCAAACTCGCGGCCTGGGTGCCAATTGTGGCCCGCGGTATGATATTTGGTGGCCCCCTCCTTGACATCAAAGTTTAGTGGTAGTGCGGCCCCAGCGTTGTTGTCAAACGCACATTTTTGCAGAGTGGCTTGCCACGCTTTTTTATCACTTGTGATAGGGTGACCAGGTGTCCCGGTTTTGCCGGGACAGTCCCAATTTTAAGTTGCATGTCCTGAGTCCCGACAAAAGCCAAAGGACACTAAAATGTCCTGGTTTCCACCAACCGCTATGAAATGACCCCTGTTGTCAGCGAATACATAGCCAATGTGATCTAATTATAGCCCATTCATTAACTTAGATTGGGTCAGTTGTGTTCCTTTTTTTTGTGGAATACTTGATGCGGCCCAGCCTGACCCAGACTCTACCTCCAGCGGCCCCCAGGTAAATTGAGTTTGAGACCCCTGCTATAGACCCGAGAGTATATAACAATAAGAAAAAGCATAATTATTAAAGTATTTGAATTGTTTTATTATGGTGAAAAGCAAGAAGTAGAATAAATGGGATAATCAGTCTTATAAAAGGGTTTGTGCAACCAACCGCACAACAAGACATGATTGCGGCTCTTGTCGGTCTCATCTCTTTTTGCCAACAGCATGCGCGTAGAGCGGGGAGTGACATAGAGTGACGTAGACTGATAATCCCTCTATAGCAACATCTAAGGACATGACTCAGGCCCCGTCCACACGGAGCCGAAACGGGCGAAAACGATCCGGTTTCGTTTTATGCGGTTCAGGAATATCTCCTTAAAGAGCAACTATTATGCCTTTTCCGACTTTTATGACCTATAAACGTTGTTATAATGATTTATAGTCATGTTTAACCATACTAAAGTGTCAAATAATGAAGAACATGCATTTAGACTATTCCCTGCTGACCATCTGGGGTGGCTGTCATAGACCTATTATAGAACGGACAGCGGATTCCAAAATGGCGCCCATTAATTCCTATGAAAACTGCTCAATGTCGCAGGGCAACATCAAGGAGAGATTTGCTTCCGCATCATGGGAGCCTAGCCACACCCTAGCTCATGACGTACCGGATGCAGAAATATTCTTGTTTTCTAGCATTGTTAGCATTGTAGCATCATAAGCGAGAGGTCTGAACGATCGCATTGTTTACCGACCATGGAAGTATAAATTAACTTCATAAATATGAAAGATTGCTCCATATAAAATATAACACCAACAACATAGTAAATGTATGTAGGCTTAGAAAAAAATATAGTTCAATGTTATTGCTTAAGAAACAGATTCCTTCCAACTATTTACGAAAAATGCAATCAATAATTTACATACAAATAAATGGTTACATATCGATCAGCAACGAGGTTGGAGTAGCCTACCCACATAAATAATTGTAGTACACCAACATTGATAACTGTCATACATAGCTAACATTTTTTTTGCGGAGACACATTCCTGTTCCCCACTTGTATTGGAGTGAATGGAGATATCTACTTCTGGGCCCCTTGAGTCGAGGGACCCGTCCACAGCCCGCTTAAACAGCTGCAATACCAGGCTTGGCCGCTGAGCACTGGTGGATTGCGGGAGTATGCACTGTTCCTGGGGGCTTGGTGGCTGTGCAGAGCCCTAAACACTAGGGTCGCCGGTCGGGATTCATTTGTTCAAATTTCCGGGATTTATCTAGTAGAACAATCCGGATTTTCCATGTATGGTAATGCTGCAACATGCTTTTCCGGAAGGTAACCAATCACAACGGACTGGGGTTGGCAGGAGGGGACAGAGGGGGCAGAGAAGGACAAAGCCGAGTGTTGACAGAGAATGCTGAAAACGCCCAGATGAGAGGAAGAGTTTCCCGAAAATCTGCATCGTTTTTTGTGCTGTGATTCGTGTCAGGTTGCTCTATAGGAGTCATTAATAAGAAATTAAGACCAGAAAAGTAGTATAATAGGAGATCTTTAAAGACGGATTCACTGCGAAACTGCATCGAGCTGTAGAAACGCTGTAGTAAATATTCAAGGCGCTGGTTCTCCACAGAAAAAAGTGTGGCGCATCAAGCCTGCGTGCATATAGCCTGCGCAATGCATACAAACATTCAGTCGCGAGGAGATTCAACCTTTTAAGTTGAGCAGAAATACTTTTTAATGTAGTTAGTAATTAAATATATCAAGGGACTGTGTTTAAAGTTACAAAAAGAATACAAATAAATAAACGCAATTCTGACGTCGCCTAGCTGGTGGGGGGGCGATTCAGTAATCGTTTGCGTTTCAGGCGTCAACACGAATCCTAACACGAAACCGCATAGGTTCGGATATATTTGAAACCACCCTGGGACATGGTTTCAGAATTGTGCGGTTTCGGGCACCGGATCCGCCTGCTCAGTCTGAACGGTCGGCCAAAACGCACAAAATTTATGCGGTTTCACCAAAAAATCGGCTCCGTGTGGACAGGGCCTCAATCTGTTTGGCTACTAAAAAATTCATGCCACTTATTAAATGTAAACATGTCGAGATGTAAAATGTAATTCACAACTATACTATTATCGTGGGTTGTCATTAAGACTGATTGGTTGCATTAAATTCACAAACACATACAAACACACAAACACACAGACAAACACATCAGCTCAACCGACCTACTTTTATTCGTTGCGCACAGATATCTGATGCGTACTGTTTCACAGAGATAGGCATTAGGATTTTTTTTTATTGACCTTACCAAGCAAGATGTCAATGACATATCACTAATGGGTCATTCCTACTATTCGGTGCCATTTCAGTCTGGTAACTTTCTATCAAAAACTTTAAAATGTTCCATGATTTTATCTTATCATCTGAAGGAGGGCATGTTAAATTATAAGAAAAATATATTGTTCCAGCTCAGGATATTATATTTTAATAATTTGGACCAAATTCTTCACACCTAACATAGGCCAAATGTCAAATCATTTCTATTAAAAAATGATTTGAATTCGCAGCTGTTATAAAATTTACATTTTCTTAGAGATATAATGTCCCTTATTTAACCCTGCAAATGTATTTTTACAAAAACTCATAAACAAGCATTATCTTGAGAAAAGACATGTGTTATTTTAGGACACAATGTAATTTCAACACATTTCTTTTAGTATAAAAAGGAATTTTAATGGGATTTGGCCCATTTTTTTAGTAATTTAATTTAGTCAATTTACTCCCTTTAAGCAACCACAAAGATATACATATTTTTTGATGATTTCATTTAATTATTATCAATAAACACACAGGTAACAGGGTGGACAGAAGAGTAACAGGGTGTACAGGACGTAACAGGGTGGACATCATGATATATATTTCATGAAAGAAAGGCAGTTAATTTACCTTAGAACATTCACATAAACATTGATAATGTAAAAATGATCTTCACTAACAACCCATTAATGAGGATAACTGCCCCAAACCTATATAGCAAATCAGCAACAGCAAAATCCCCGCCCCCCCCCCCCCCCCCCCCCCCCCCCCCCCCCCCCCCACACACACACACACACACACACACACACACACACACTTCAACCATCAAATGTACTGCACACCCAAAAGAAACATCAGGAACATTTTTCAGTCTTTGACCTCACAGTTGTTTTGGCAACAGCAAACTATTTATCAGACCAGCAACCCAGGTTTTCTAGGAACTTCCACACTTCCTTCTCTAGCTGGACAGACCTCTTATTCAAAGGTTGTGGCTCTTTCATCAGGCACACAATCTGGTCATCTCTGTACCAGCTAATGTCCTCTCGTGGACCTGGCCAGTAGAACTTGTTGATCCCATTCTTATGCATGCATTTTACTCTTACGTCTTCTTCAACTTCCAGGATGATTCCTGGGTAGGGTTCACCATCATATTTGACAATGCACCACTGCCCAATGTTTTCTTTCATGATGGCCTCAGGCCGTGAAGGCTCTTCAGTGCACTGCAGGCTCACCTCCTTTATCCCATAGCAGGCACAATCCAGTACACCTTTGTCTGCCTGACAAAGGCAAGTTATGTACTTGTAGGAGGAGTGTTCATTGACTGAAAGGTCGTCCTGGCTCTGTCATTTTTCCTCAGCTTTCTCTTTCTTTCTCGCCATTTAAAGGTCGTCCTGGCTCTGTCATTTTTCCTCAGCTTTCTCTTTCTTTCTCGCCATTTCTTTCTTACTGCTCTCTTCTCTCTTTCGCTTAGGTCTGACACTTTCTTTTTTCTCCCTTCATCAATGTCCTTTCTCCACCTCTCCTTCTCTTTATTGAGGTATTGCTGCCGTCTTTCATGGTCTACATCCCGACGAGCCCTGTAGCGCCGTTGCTTTTCTGCGGCAGACAACGGCGCCATTCCCTGATAATTACATGCAAACCATTTTTAAAAAATCTTATGGAATCTTATGGAAGTATGGAACAAAAAAGGCATAATAATGTATAAAAAATCCAATACAAACTGGAAACACTTATTCATCTAGCCCTCTTACATCCACCCTGTTACTATGTGTCCCCCCTGTTACTGTGTAAAACAGTAACAGTGGGGACAGTAACAGGGGGGACATTTTATGCTAAATTTAGCTATTACTACTCATGTGATGCAGAAGAAGCTAGCTAATGTTGACCACTGAGGAGGATTTTTAACATGTTTTTTAAACATATTTTCAAAATTACAAAAAAGGATCAGTTTCCACTATTTATAAGCATAACAGGGTGGACATGTTATGCTTTCCCGCATCAGTCAAGCTTTCTAAAACATTGAAAAAAAGGTTGATTAAAGAGTGATACTTACTCTGCTTCTTGTAGATGATTTCTCTCCAAAAAGTAATGTTACTTGTTGAGTCATGTGACTAGAGGGATAGTCGGAGGGGGGTGTTCAGGGGGACTTGCATCAGAGTAACAGGGGGGACAGTCGATTCAGGGACACAACATATTTTAAATACTTAAAGTCTTAAAAATGTTTTAGTCACAAAAAATAACATTTGGTAAGGAATATTATAACCAAAGCTATACAACAATAATGACAAATGTAGAATTTCTTTGATTTTTATTACTTATATTTGTAACTGAAGTTGAGCAAACACGATTGGGGGCATGGCAGTTTAGTTGTTTGTGCTAAAGTTGGAGGAATTATTTTAAATGCAATTAATCCTGGGGACATACTGTTGTGTTCTACGGTAGAGGGGGGTTAACTATATAAGATGAGCTTTTAAAAATAAGTATTGGCCAATTTTTACAAAAAATATACCATATTAGGCTATGGGGACTCAAATGGCACCGAATACTAGGAATGACCCTAATCTGTTTTTTACCCTAAAGACCACATCAATCAATCAATCAATCAATCAATCAATCATATATCTTGGAACGTTTCCCCCTTTAGCTCAAAGCTTGACTGCTCAACGTATGTGTTCAACGTATCTGCCAATACCATTACAACATTACTGCTATGTCCCGTTGTAATATGGAGAGCCGCCGCTCCCACCAGGCGCATAACGCGCTGCGCCTATGGCACCAAGTGCTGCCGGGGGGCCCGCAACACAATGATGATGATGATGATGATCATCATCATAATGATCAATGATTTAAGTTTGAGATGAAGCACAACTACAATTGGCATCATTGATTAAACCATTAGCCAATACAATACCTATTTTCTCGAAATAATAGCTAGCTAGTGTCAATCGCTCCTGCTTCAAACCATTAACATGCCATTTGTTCCATCATCTGACTTCCGAAAAGGATTTAACTTTACCCAAGTTTCATATTTATTTCAGAACATGGCATTTACATGACACGTTTATAAGGTTGTGTAGAGAGCAGAATTAGAATGTAGCCTGCCTACTCTAAATTAAACACACAGGAATAAGCGATGAGCATACTAGTCTGAAAAAACCTTTTCTTACAATACAACACTGAATAACTGAATGGGACAGATCTGACGTGACAAATTAACCAGCATTCTGAGATTGATAACTGTGTTAACCCGATTTCTTTGGACGGATTTCTTTGGCCAATGAGCATTCCCGCCTATGGCGCCTAAACGGCGAGCAGCGGCTCGGGCTATATGAACAAGCGCCGCCGCGGACCGGAACGGTGAATGCCCGCCGGTGCTGCGGGTGACGAGTAGGACCACATCAAACGCAGTAGTCGGTTCATCTCTGTATTGAAAATACATAGGCTACAGTGAATATTTATCATCGAGACTGTACTATAGGTCTGGTCTGTTTTGTTTCAGATTCATAAAAAAAGGCGAGGCGAGGCGAGGAGAGGAGAGAGAGAGAGAGAGAGAGAGAGAGAGAGAGAGAGAGAGAGAGAGAGAGAGAGAGAGAGAGAGAGAGAGAGAGAGAGAGAGAGAGAGAGAGAGAGAGAGAGAGAGGTGTGTGTGTGTGTGTGGGGGGGGGGGGAATACGAGAGAGAGGGAGGGAGGGGGGAGAGAGGGAGGAAGGCTGGCATAGGCTATTGTCGGCAATCTCACGCAAGTCTTTGCCTACATTGATCCTCCCACCAGTGACTGACTGCATATTTATACCGTTAGTAACACAACCAACGCGGGCGTCATTAAGAGGAGCGACCGGGACGACGGATAAAGCAAACCGCGGTAAGTGGCAATGCGCGCGAGAGACGCAGTTCACCCTTAACCAAGTGATGCGGATGGTTGGAAGTGTGAGTGACCTAAATTATGTAATGATGCAAGCCGGAGCTCGCCTGCTCCTCGTGCATCAGACAGTCAGCCTCCCTGCCGAGGCGGCTGAGTAGTGACCGGCCAGGAGGAGAGGTGGACCGTAGGGTCTCAACATCATGGACATGTATGAACAGATTAAAGGGGTTGATATGATTGTCATGTCTTGAATATCGCTAGACAGTTTTTTTCGGTTTTATAATATAACATTCATGTTGCTGAGAAGCTGATATCTACTTGTTTTTTCCGTGTCATAGGATATCTTTTAAATAATGTTTAAAAAATGAAACCAACCATGAAGAAACTATGCTCAGCCTAATATGAAGTGGACTTTCAAAATATCAAGCTAAAGTGCAAATGCTTCTGATATTTTCCTATTACTTTCCCTTCTCTTCTCTTCACTAGTTCTTCCCACTACTCTCTCTCTCTCTCTCTCTCTCTCTCTCTCTCCTCTCTGAAAACACACACACACACACACACACAAAAACATTCAAGTGACGTAAGCCTTATAACTTCAAACTACAAATAATACATAATTTGTGTTCAATATGACTAAATCTAATTTCTGTGGTTTGAAGTAATGTAGGTCTTCATAGTCTATCATATTTCCTTGAAACCGTTTTGTCACTGTGTATATGTTTCTCACAGGAAGACATCAAGGTGTAAACAATACGAGCCTACACGGAATTACATTGCATGTAATGCAGTAGACTGGCTGTGTACGGCTGGAAACACCTGGATCACTCCCATTGCCCCACACCTTCTTAATATACAAATCCCCCAATAAAGTCCCAATGTGTTTGCAGAAAAGAGCACACCAGTTTCCAAAGGAACACATCCCACCATCGGTTGCCCTACAGGTCATATACAACGATAGACTGGGAAACAGAGAGCAGGTAAGAATTTTCTGAAATAACTAACTTTGATTATTGTCATTCCCAATGTGCTATTGGATATTAGATATTCAAAAAATACTGACCGCTTAGGGCTGCAAGACGGCAAAATAAATAATTTTGGTGGAGCTTTCTGTTGAGGTAAAGGTGAAGCTAGTCGTCTGGCACTATGGTGAGCTTGGTCAGGTCACGAAAGCCAGGTAGCAGTTGAAGGTAATGTTTGGCGGGAACATGTGTGTGTGTGTTAGTGGGCATGGCTGCAGTTGGAAGGCAGAGGTAAAGGGGGTATACGAGGGGTGGTCTGAGGGGGGTTGGTAGTCTGGTTTGTCACTGTGCCAGGATTCACATTCCCTTCCTGTTGCCGTTGAAATGGGTAGCACCGAGATAAACAGGGCTGCTGGGATTAGGGCCCTCTCGGAGGAGTGATCACCGGGGATTTGCCGCCCAGCGGGCCCACAATGGCATTGTTGCTTGACGCAACAACACACACTACACACACTCAATGGCAAACATTCACAACAGACAGTGAGCCTCCATCAAACTGACCAGAGATCCCCCTTTGTTGTGGAAGCGACACTGGAGTCAACAGAGGCTAGTCTAGCCGTTGCCCATGTTTGGTAGAATGGGGGGGGGGTCTCTGTGGACAGTGGCGGGCATGTGGGCACTGTCTGTTGTGGGAGCTTGTGGCGGGAGTGGCCACGTGTTTAGTGGGTGTGTGGGAATATCAATGCCCAGAATGAGAATGAGGGGAGATAACAACGGGATGAATCTGTGTTTTGATTCTGTCTGTGCATGTGTGTGGCTCAGCTGACGCCCAGTAAACACAACAGTGCAATGAGCACTGTTGTGTTGTGTTAGCGTCGACTGGGCTCAACAGGTATGAATATGAATGCAGTGTGGGAATGAAGATAAATCTCGTTTGTTCTCACAGTCTCATAGCATCCACTTTGCTCTTGCTTTATTCTTATTTTCCATCTTCCTACTTTCCTTCCCCAGTAGCGGCGCTGGCCCTGACTGCCGCCATGCCTCTTTTAGAAGAAACGTCGGTGCCAAAGGATCGTCCCCCCACCCTCCCTGTAGTCGTCATAGGTGAGCATGACTCAGTCATGACTCATGACCCCGTTCCTCATTTCCTGTTCTATGTTTAAACTCTCTCTCTAATGATTTATTCTGTTTATAGGCAACGGGCCATCAGGTATCTGTCTATCCTACCTGCTGAGTGGCTACAAACCCTACCTAGAGACCGGGGCAGTGCACCCTAACCCCATATTATACCAAAAGCTACAGCAGGCCAAGAACCTCCCCATCACTGAACAGGTAAACACACTCTGGGGGCTGGAACCCTTGCAGTTTGAAACACAGGTTGCTAATACTTTCCTCTGTAAATTCCTTTCCCTTTGTGTGGCAGGATCTTGAGTATTTGAGTGAAGGCCTGGAGGGGAGGTCAGGGAACCCTGTGGCGGTGTTGTTTGACACCCTAATGCACCCCAACGCAGACTTTGGGTATGAACTCCCCCCAGTCGTTCAGTGGAAACGGGACAAGCAGCAGCAGATCCCGCACCTGGTTCTGGGCAGTGCAACACCTGGAGGGGCCTGGCATGTAAGGAACTTGTTCTCCTCACTTTCATTATCGCTCTCAGCATCGCCATACCTTAGGTCACCTTACCTACACACAGATTCACTTGTCCCCTCTAGAATGGCCTTTTCTTCCCCAGTTTAATCAGGGTGTCTTCTCCCTTAGGCGATGGAAGGATCCATGTTGACTATTAGTCTTGGCATCTGGATGGAGCTCCCTGGGGTGAACTATAGAGACCTGACCAATGGAAAACGCAGGTATTGAGAGTTTCAGGGCAGGCTGGAGACAGGTGGATGGCCATGGACCAAACATTTCTAGCAGCTGCTGATATTCTCTCTCCTCTCTATGATCCTCTCCCTAGGGGAGTCACCAATGACAGAGCCACCCCAGAGGAGATCTCGTCCTACTACCGTAATTATGTGAAACTCATGGGACTGCAGAAGAACTTCATTGACAACACATATGTGACCTCTGTACAGAAACTCTGCCGGGGCCACAAGACGCAGGCTGTGGCCAAGGAGGGTTCGGAGCAAGAGGGTGGAGGGGTTGGTAACGGTGAGAATCAAGCGTTTGACGGAAATGGAGTTGAGTGTGAAGATAGTGGGGGAGGGGGCACGCTCTGGGAAGTGAGGGGGTACCAGAGGTTGCAGAAGGACAGCCATGTCCCTTTCTGCTTGTTTGCAGAGAATGTTGTTCTGGCCACCGGCGCATCAGATTTTCCTGCCCGACTTGTCGTAGAGGGGGAGGAACTTCCCTTTGTACTTCACAGCATCTCTGACCTGGGGTTGGCTGTGAGCCAGGGAAAACTGGATTCAACCTCTGATCCAGTTTTGATTGTAGGCGCTGGTCTTAGTGCTGCTGACGCAGTGTTATGCGCTTGCAGTGCTAACATTCCTGTCTTGCACGTCTTTCGTAAAAACATTGACAACCCTGACCTAATCTTCAAACAGCTGCCAAAGACTTTGTACCCAGAATATCACAAGGTCTACAACATGATGTGCTCCCAACTTCACACAACAAGCATGGCTGCTCCCTCTGTCACTAATGGACCACAGGTAGCGAGTGTTGCCTCCTCAATGTGCGCCAAAATATGCTCAAAGCCCCCACAGGCTGTAGGTAACATGTCTACCAACGGTGACAGCAATCTCTCTCCTGACTACACTAGTTTCCCAGAGCACTGTGTGGTTTCCTTTCAGCCTGACAGGAAGTGTGTACTTCAGGGGAACAACTCCTTGAAAGCGTTCAAGATCTCCATGGCTCTGGTTCTGATCGGGACAAACCCCAACCTGTGTTTCCTCAAGGGCCAGGGCCAGTACCTGGGTATTGACCCCACAAAGCCCATCTCTTGCAAGCAGAACCCCATTGAAATCCATCCCTTCAACTTTGAATGCACCAAGGAACCGGGGTTGTTTGCGATGGGCCCCCTGGTAGGAGACAATTTTGTTCGTTTTTTAAAGGGTGGAGCTTTAGGCATAGCCTCCTGTTTAATGAAGAGACTAAAGAAGAATGAAAAGCTTATCGGCGGCGGGGCGAAAACATTCATTTAGAATGTTATTGTTGGTAGTGGCTTGTTGGCTGAAGAGCACACCTGATAAAAGCTGTTACTAATAAAGATAGAAAAAGACAGTGAAGCTCATCTCAAATTAATCCTAGTCAGTTTATTATTAGAAAGGGCAGTACAATTGTGAAAGGTCCTCATATATAGGAAATAGTGTACCACTGTTCAGATCTTATTCTTCTTTTCAAAACATTTTCAACATGTGTCTTTCATTACCACCTAAGCCTCTCATCTATGTGTAAATGATGAATAGTGATGCATTACATCAAATAAGGGTGATCTTTGTTTGGGCTTGGGGTCAAATATTAAGCCCACAACATAATGAGGATGAATATTGTCTTGGAAGACTTGAATGCTTAAAGACTGGCGTAGCCTTCATCGACAGCTTTGTGTGTGACTGCCGAACCGACATGCATGCACGCATGCATACTTGCATGGCATGTGCTGCACACACTCTTTAATGCCCTTCTATCAATGCAAATATGAGACAAACTATTTGCAATATTCTGCAGAATACAATCTCCAAACAATTTCCACTAGCCTGTGGACTCTGAGACCTTAGTTTGGACAAGGACTTTTGAAAGTAACTGCCAAATATACAATGGCATCAATATTTATATTATTTGACAATTCTATTGGTTAATATTATATTGGGAAATATTATATTGAATATTAAATGCAGACTATTTGCTGTTGATGGCAAGAAAACTAGACCTGTGACATTCTATATTTTAAATGCAATTAAAGCCATTAATGTTAGACAACCTGAGAAAATTGGAAGAAAAGTTGCTCCTTGGCCTTGCTTTCCAACCTGCTCTGCATCTAGGGGGTTTATATTGATAGTGGACTGAATCAAACAACCACTTGAGCAGTACTGGTTTTATGCATTTATGTTCTACGTTTGTTTGTTATACTGGCTGTAGCCTAGAATTTCTAAAATTCCAAGGGTATATCAATACTCTAATCCGTCAAACTATATTGTGTCAAATACCTGAGCATTCATTTTGTAGCTTGCTTTTTTTACTGAAATGCTCAAAATGTAAGCGTGATCTCGTGGTTCATTAGTATTTTGATACTGAACAGAAGCTGATCATATCTGTGTCTACTAGAGGCATACAATAAGTCAGTGAGCGAACTAGAATAGGAAAGCATCTCAAAAGCTAGAATTGCATATTGTCTGAAACAGAAAAGGCTGCTTAGTCAGGCAGAATGGAAAGGAAATGAAGTAAGTCTCAACAGTGTTTGCACAAAAAATATTAAATTTTCTTTTTTTTAAGATGTTGTTTAGTTGTCAATGATTTCATTTCAAGCTTGTGTACTAACTATATATTCCCTCTGTATAAGAGTTTGTGATATGCCATCAGCTCTAGGTTGTCTGGCTTGTTATTGAGGTACCAAGGCCTCTAAGCCAGTCTAGACTCTCTTCAAGGTAGCTTCATACAGGAGCATCTACTCTAGGCCCAGTGCCTCTTCAGAAATAAAACGGGCAAAAACATTCAGCAGGTCTTGCAGCCTTGCTCAAGGGCATTGGAGGAGGTTCTGTCTCCTTGGAAAACCACATTGCTACTACAGAAAATAGACTATTACCTCTCGAATATATGTGCCAAATTCTAGTCCCTCTCTCCGCTCCTATGAACTTGCTGTGGATGTGTGTATGGACTTTCTCTGCATCAACCAATTGCACAAAAAACTTGTTTATAGCATTGTGCAAGTGCCTTATATGTTGGTTTATCTAATGAAATAAATTAATACATAAATACATCCAACTAGAAAAGGATATTTGTTGGTAGTTATGAAATCAGGGCACTTGTTTGGCTTCTTGGTTTAGAAACAGGTTTGTGCACGCAAGCTTTGACTTCCTTTTCTAGTACAAACAATATGGATTCTTGATGTTTTATAAACTGTATTTTTTTATTAACAAATACAATCTTCAAAAACAAATCTGGAGTCTTCTTTTTTTTTTACATTGTATAAACAACCTGCAATTAGTGCGAGAGACATGAAGGTATGCCTGCTGGATACAACAAAACAAACATTCACTGTCATTAACTTGTTCCTTAGACCACAAACAGCAGGTTTGGTGACGTTATTAGAGAGGGCCTTTATGTTATCCTGATGCCTGTCGACCACCTCCTCACTGCGGCATCGCTTGATGTGGAGGGTTCATCTTTTTTTGGACAGCCTGGATGGATTGTACCTTCAAACACACGCACGCACATGCACACGCACACACACACACACACACACACACACAATGTTGGAACAACAGCTTTTACCCTCCCTGGTGGATCATTCCTTAATGTCCTGAGTGACATTTTGCTCAAACCATAAAAATAGACCAAATTAGGATCTGTAAATCACAGACAGTGTTTGAGCAAGTCAAACATCCTTCCAATAAAGCACTTCTGAATGGCAGGGTTTGTCCTTAACCAAAATATGAAAAGATTGTTTTCTTAGGGACAGAATCTGTTCCCTGGCTACGCATGACTGGCTGAGCAGGGTGACTCAGTGATCAAACAGCTCAGCCCTGACAGACACACACACACACGCGCACCAAATATCTAACAGACACACACACACGCGCACCTTTTTGCTCAGCCTGAGAAAACAGAACAGCCTAAGAGCCAGCCTATCCTCTTCATTGCCATGGTAACTCTTAAATTCCTATCACGTAGGAATGGCACCATTATGATAGGTTGAAGTTTAAACAAGCTGAGGTGGCTCTAAATACCAACACCTCAATGCATTAATATAACAGGATGTGTGTGTGTGTGTGTGTGTGTGTGTGTTTGTGGAATCAGATTTGTGTCAATGTTATCAAACAAAACTTCATAAATAGACAAAAATAAGAATTTGAGGGACGATAAAGTTAATGAAGCGAAAAATAGAAATTTCAAAAGGAAAGTTTTAACTTGCAAACAAATATTTTTTTTTAATCGTGGAAACTAGCTATTTTCCATGTAAGTCCTTTAGTTTACAATTCCCACTGTCAACTTGCGTACAGGCTGCCTGCTCTCTCGTTTGCTGCCTGACTTTAGTTTGAGTTCGGACGCAAACTTCTTGCGATGGCTGTTTTTTTCCGGGCCGAAAACAATTGGAAATGCTATCAAAAATGCAAAAGAACAGGTTTAAACTAGAGTGCGTTTCGTCCTAACAAACTGCGAGAGTGTGCTTGCTAAAATGCTAACGTCAACGCTAACGTCAGCGCTAACGTCATCACTAACGTCAGCGCTAACTTCAAGGTCTAACGTCAGCGCTAACGTCAATGCTAACGTCAACGCTAGAGCCACCGTTGCCTGAACGTCGTAAAAAGCGGTCCAATTCGGCGGAAATACTGCCCAATCTGGCAACACTGCCTGCACATCCTCCGCGCTCTAACCTCAGCGTAAATCAATGAGACCAACTGAAAACTAAGCCGATATGGAACTTAAACTGTGATTCTGAAAAAAGTATAGAGGTAATCGAAATTCGATTTTCAGATTATTGAGGATACAAGTGTGTTGATTTGTTAAATGGTTAGGGTTACGAAGGTTAACATTGACAATTGATCAAGTTATAGTGTCTTAAGTAGTTGAAGTGTCAGAGACCTACATTGTAAAAAAAACAACGAAAAAGCGTAATAGTTAAAAAAGTTGGAAGAGTTAAAAAACGCAGAGAGATAGCCATCATGTTGTTAAAGAACTAGACGTTTTGATAGTTGAATGGTTTCTGTAGCTGAAATTAAGTAGGAGCAGTTAACAGCACAAAAAACAGGCAAAGGGAATAAAGAAAACTTAAGAAGAACAGTAGATGTGCTTGCAGTAGCAACAACACTAATAATACCCAATAATTTTTTGGCTTCAACAAGGTTCTATTCTCTCTCAAATTCTTACTTTTGTTTGATATTTAAGAAGTTTTGTTAGATGTTATTGACAAAAATCCTATTTCATAGTAGTAGGATTGCGTTCGTGGGTGCATGTGTAAAAACAGCAGAACAGAATCAGTACTTCAATAACAAGTGTTAATGTTCCGGTGCACAAGATCATATGCCTGGTGCACTTAGAAAGGATCATTTAGATTAAGAAATGGGTGCTTAAATATGTCTTCGTCTTTGAGAGATTTGAAACTGTGGTGGTGCAAATTAAAGGTCCCATGGCATGCTACTTTATGGATGCTTTAATATAGATATTAGTGGGCCCCAAACACAGTATTTGAAGACGTTCCCGAAATTCAGCCGTGGTGCAGAATTACAGCCACTACGAGCCAGTCGCACATTGAGCTTTCCCCAAATGCTCCGTTCGGTGTCTGTAGCTTTAATGCAAATGAGGAGGAGGGAGGCGGGTCAAGGAGGAGGGTGGGGGTGTGGCCCTGAGCATCTTGCGGCCACTGTACCATGCGCTCTGTTATTATCTGTTATAATATTCTGGAACACTCCGGGTGCTCCGGCGGGAGTCCTGGAGCTCTATATCTAAATAATATCGTATTATACATAGATATCCATATCATATAATATATATTATCACGGCCGAAAGCTGTGTGAGCCTCCAGACGATATTATGAATCTCAAACGACTGCGTAGGGTTCTTCCAAGTCTCTGGTTCTTCCACGTCCACATCAATCTGAAGTAGACTGAACCACGACATGGAGGAAAAGGGATTGTTGGCCGCAGTTGTCTCCCGCCGGAGCCTCGCTGCCGAGGGAGTGGTCAGCGCTTAGGCACCACCGCCTCCTGCAGCAGGCAGCGCCGAGGCAGTGGTCCCTCGGCAGCGGGAAGCGGGCTCAGGCGGGAGACATTCGCGGGCAACAATCCCTTTCTCCTCCATGTCGTGGTTTATGTACTTCAGGGAGTCAAAGCCAAAGTTTCTTTCTCCATTCCTTCTCCACCACGGCTGAGATAACCCCCACCACGAGTCTCGTTGTGGAAATACCAGAGACGAGAGTCCGACGTGTTATGCGCCATAACATCAACAGCAGAACGGTTATCCAAATAACAAAGAAGTGTACAAAACTTGTTCTACAGTCCAGGAGCTCTATATCTTAATGATATCTACATCATATAATATATATTATCACGGCCAAAAGCTGTGTGCGCCTCCAGACGATATGAATCACAAACGACTGCGTCGGGTTCTCCGACGTCTCTGGTTCTTCCACGTCCACATCAATCTGAAGTAGACTGAACCACGACATGGAGAAGAAAGGGATTGTTGATTGCGGTTGTCTCCCGCCGGAGTGGTCAGCGCTTAGGCACCACCGCCTCCTGCAGCAGGCAGTGCCGAGGCGGTGGTCCCTTGGCAGCGGGAAACGGGGCTCAAGCGGGAGACATTCGTGGGCAACAATCCCGTTCTCCTCCATGTCGTGGTTCTTGTACTTCAGGGAGTCAGAGCCAAAGTTCCTTTCCCCCCAATTCTTTCGCCACCATGGCTGAGATAACCCCCACTGGTATTTCTCCAAAAATAAATTCCAACTATTTCTCCCTTAATTCCTCTGTCTGTGGCAGGAGATGCAATGTGGACGTTTTGCTTTGGCATAACACACAGGTTCGATGTCGTTCTGCCATTGCATTCAAAATTCTGTAACTAGCCTGTTATTAAGCAGCACTAGCTCAATCTCGACTCCTTCAGAATTTCTGTGGGTGGTTACGAACCAACCAAGTGGGTAGGTCCATGAATTATAATTTGACGAAGCTACGTAGCAGTGTCACCTTATCGAGATTGGCTCATTTTTTCTGCCTTTTTCCTTTCATTGGCTATTGCATACAGCAGACAAACTGCATAGATTTCAAACTTACCACAGGTCACAAACTTATTCTGACCCATGTTATTTAACAGACAATAGGAAAAATGTGATTTTAATGGCATGGGATCTTTAAAATGAGTTCATATTTTCTGTTGTGTTTCATAAAGAGGTAACTCAGAACTAAACTGAAGAAAAAAAACATTTGTCCTCACCTGAAGAGGTCATCTCCGAGGCTCTCATCCCGCCTGCTCTGCTGCTCCTCCTGGAACCAACACACACATCAGGAACAATTACATTATACATTTAGAGGATTTTGCTGACAACCATTCATTCACAAATTCACACAGATGGCGGTGTCAACCACGCAGGGCAACAGCCAGCCCTTCTGGAGCAGTTAGGGTGAGGTGTCTTGCTCAGGCCCACCTCAACTCTCAGCTATGAGGAGCCGGGATCAGACTAGCAACCTTCTGGTTACCAGTCAATCCGCTCTACCTCCTGAGCTACTGCCGCCCCAGTAACACAAGACCCACTCCATCGTCTCCTATCAGCACAGAGTCACAGTGAAAGACTCACCTCAGAAGCATCCTTCAGCAAGTCATCAAGCTCAGAGTTCTTGCCCCTGTTGTGGGCCAGTAGGTCACTGCCTCCAATGAGCCGGGCTAGCCCCTCGGTGCTAGACCCCCGGACCTGCCCAAGGAACACAGTGGGTGAGCCAGGTCAACACAGGGGTTCTCACTACCAAGTATGGAAGTTCATGTGAGGATAATGAGCCAAAAGGAGGAAACAATAAACCTGTATATTGCAAATATGTGCATTATAATTGTGTTATATCGAAACTACAAGTGAGAAAAATGGTTATGATATACACATGGATGTTTAGACGTT
The DNA here is from genome assembly GCF_949987615.1 of Pollachius pollachius. Classification (NCBI taxonomy): domain Eukaryota; kingdom Metazoa; phylum Chordata; class Actinopteri; order Gadiformes; family Gadidae; genus Pollachius; species Pollachius pollachius. The sequence continues at coordinate 30,260,854 of NC_136934.1, read as the reverse complement.
TACATATAAACGTCCACCTTTATATGAGCACATACTAATCAGAATAATCACAAAGTGATTTTTAGGGTTTCAGATAGATTAAAAGCATCTTCGACTGACTTTGCAAAAGCATTTGAAGTTCTTAGTGGAGCTGGGTCCCTGTGTTTGCTGGGGTTTGCCTCTAGGAGGCGCTGTGACCATGAGGGATTTAAACTCCACCAACACTAGCCTCTTCGGAAGACCTTCCTCTGCTTCAGAGGCCTGAAGTGACAAAGAATGGATTGTTTATCAGTTGAGTATCTTTATTTAGTTTCCATGTAAGTATTACAATTATTTGTTGTGCGAGGTTTCTTGCAGAATAACAACATTTGAAACAGAACCAATAGAGAAAGAAACCCCTTACTATTTTGTCCTGTTTGAATACTTTCAGTGCTTTTTCCAGCATTTCCATAGGTTGTCCACAGGCTGCACCACCTAATGCCTCTGAACCATCCTGGAGCAAAACAGGGAGACTGGTTACATAGGGGGCCATGGGTGCTTTCAATATTTAACAACTGAGCCGACGCTGGCCTCACCACAACCATAGACACATTTTCATCTTTAACAGCCAGCGCTTCCTGACTTCTGGTGCCAGCTGGGGCCTCCTCTGGACCCCCACAGGGCCACAGCTCACCCCCTGCACGGTCCGCGGTTGTGAGGGGATTGTGTCTCATGATGGAGGTGGTGCATTCCTCCGCCTCAAAGCTCTGGGTGGTGGTGGTGGTGGTGGTGGTGGTGTTTGAGGTGGAGCCTTTCAGCGGGCCGCCGCTGGGCCCTGGACCTGCCCCCCCGGGGTCCCGCGGGTCGACCCGCGGCCTCTTGCTTGTAGAGGAGCGTTCCACAGCGACCGTGGAGACGGGCTTCCTCTTGTCCACCGAGCGGTTTCCTACGAGTTGTGCCTGTTGGTCCGGGGCGGCCCGGGACGGCTCGCCAAAATCTTTCATCTCTAAAGACATAAGGGATTCCAGTTCCTCCATGTCCAGATCATCTGCCTTCTCCTTCTCCTCCTCCAGCTCCTTGTCCCCAACCTCCTCCAGCTCCTTCCTTTTCCTGCCCAGGGTCCCCTGCTGGGATGGATGGGAGACCGTGCCTGCCCGTGACTGAGTGTCCATGGGCCTCGTGAAGAGATCGAACTCTGAGCCCGATGGACTCTGGGCCCCTGTGGGTCTTCCCGGAGCGGCTGTGGAGGAGGAGGAGGAGGAGGAGGAGGAGGAGGAGGCGCCTGGTTGGAGGGCTCTCTTGGGCTCCGACTCTTCAGCAGAGAACTCATCCGCCCGAGGCCTGGAGCACAGGGCCGGGTGTAAACATGACTTAAACATGGACAGATAATAACACATGCAGGACATGCCAGGGAACGGACCGGGGGCTGATGATTTTAAAGAAAATCAGTAATTCTAGGATAAAACATGTAGTGCTAATATGACTAGCATTGTTATCTTGATATCAAATACCCAATGCATGCAGTCTTAATGTAGGCATCCTTAGCAAGATGCCGTTCAACCCTATTAACTGTAAGCGGCTTTAGATAAAGCTATATGGTCATTGACTAACCGTGAATAGTAAAAGGAATATTCAGTATAAGTCTATGCTAAACAAAACAAGGCATACCTCTTTTTGTTGACTGGCTGGAAGAAGTTGGTGAGGGGGGCCTGTTTCTGTGGGGAACACTGGGCTGGGGGCTTCTGTTTCTGGGAAGAGCTTTTCTGTGAGGAAGCCCCCCCAGCAATGTGGGTCTTCTGATTGGATGGCAAGAAACCAGCATTCTTTGCACCTGGTCGGTAAAAATATATTGAACTGATTTTTACATTGCACATTGGCTTTCTACCTAACAATATACATATCATGTCATGTCAGGCTGTATGTCAATATCTGGGATTTTGCTTAAAATAAAGACTTTTCTTATATAACTGATAATCTCCACTTAATCAGAGAGACTGTGCCAATATATACGGACTTTGGGTTAAATGTTGACATTGTCTATGTCCAGATGTTAATCATAACTTTTGTTAAACTCGCCCCCATTCCTGGTTCCCGTTCTGAAACTGTTGGTGAGCCATTGACATTCATTCTATTACCAACAGTGTTCAGCCGCTGCCATCGCTGTACAGCTGGGTGTATCTGTAGTGCATACAGTAGTCATTTGTAAATCCACAAGCCCACAAGTTCAGTGTCCGTGTTGACACTAGGGATCGACCGATATGGATTTTTTAGGGCCGATACCGATATTTTTTTATCAGCCTTAGCCGATAACCCGATACTGATTTTCTTGAGCCGATATTTGGAGCCGATAATACCCTGGAAATCCAGAGTTCTGGCGAGAGCACAATTTGAATTTGCTCAGCGAGTCACTCTGGAAACGAGCAATATACTCATGTATATTCTGGGCCTCCCCTGGCCAAGAACATTAATCAATCACATCGATTTATCAATATAGGAGGGCCAAAAGCGTTTTACCGACCGGATACTGCAAGAGTCTTATCTATTGGTTAGCTCCACTGGTCTGGATACGTCACCCCTTGTATTCTTCTGATATTTCCAAATGCATGATTGGTGCGGCCCCTCGAGTTGGGGCATTTTCATTACTCGTTGCCAGACCCTACAGTTTTCTAGATGTGGGTCTGGATTTCCAGGCTAAGCCCCCCTCAATTAACATCATAAAAATGACACAGTGATGATAACAAATGTTACAATATCTCAATTCTAAAAGATGAACATTGAACTGTCTGTAAATCATGGCGGAAAAAAGAAAAGAAAATGGCCGATACTGAAAAAAATATCAGCCGATACCGATACACGTAAAAAACGCAAATATATCGGCTGGCCGATATATCGGTCGATCACTAGTTGACACACCACTGGGCAGTAGAAAACGACTGAAATGATGAACCCTCCTACACTTGCCCCTGCTGGGTTGGTGAGCATTGCAAAAATCATGACACATAAACAATGAACCTTGCCCAATTCCTTAATGATCAGCCAGGGATTATCTTGTGACATGTGTATTGGGGGGACCAATCAAAGGCTCTCAACACAAACACAACCCAATGAGACACATCTATTAACCTTTCTCTCTGGGGCCTGCTTCCTGCCGCTGCGAGCCGGTGTTCTCTACGGTGTGGAAGGAGGCGCTCATGGTGTCAGTGACAGCGGATAAACGTCCAGCTCCCTGAGCGCTGGGCCGGGGCTTGGAGAGCGGATGGGTTCTGCTGTGCTGGGGCGTCTTCTGGGTCTCTCCCACTGTCTCTATCCCTGCGGCGGACTTCGTCCCCAGCCTGGCCAGGGAGGGAACCAAGACACACAGGAAGTGATGGGTGTGGGGGCACACAAGGAAGGGGTGACTTCAGCAGGACCGTTTGGTCACTATAAGGGGATGCGAGTTATAATCCAGTGAGAGTACCCTTGAGAGGCCTCTGTGTTGCCAACGTATGCAGTGATGTTGATAGATGATGCCTGCAGCACTGTCTCTTCTACGGCCACGTTCTGGGACAGAGAGGCGTACGGGGGCAGCCGGGGCCGGACACTCTGGACTGAGTCTGACGCACGCACGCACACACATTACAGTACAGGCAAGAGGACACAAAGAACACATCCATTTCAGGAAAAAGTGAAATAAAAATGTTAAAAGATTGTACAGCATATAACAGAGGGATGATTCTACTTAACACCACCTAAATATTTTGTTAGGAAAAGGTCTAAAAGTTGATTAGAATAAAGTCAGCTCATAAACTCAGTCTTGGAAAGACACAGATGATAGTCTACTTCCTCAAAGTCTGATACACCTTAGCTTGATCCGAGTAACCGTAATGTGACTTTACAGTCGTTGGTAACTCTCTTGGCCATGTGAGTGTACAGTAAAATGGTCACCCTCTATGGCTAAGTAGCCAGGAAGGTGAATAGAATCCACCGGTTAAATTGGCTTGAAAGAATAGAAGGACAACTTGGAAAGATGGATATAACGGAACACCATTTTCTCATACTTGCACACCTTGATAACCCTAAATAACAAACTAAGAGGTCAAACACAGATTTCTTTATTCCAAAGTGGGACATTTTTCGCCCTACCTGAATCACTGAAGGCAATGGACGGATTGCAGTATTTGTCACAAGAAACATAGATGGCTGCTAATCCAATCTCAGACTCTGTGATGAGTCGACAGCCACTTCTGCAATGGGAAAAACAAAACGAACCAAGAGAGCTTCAGCAGGTTACACAGACAAGGAGAAGCGCAAGGGTCAGCAGCGCTGGTGTGACTCTATGGAAGTGTGGTGATTGTAGCGGTTTCAGCATACTCGTGTACAAGCCTCTTCGCAGAGTCCAGCCAGCCTGCGGTGGAGCTGGGCAGCAGTAGCTGGGAGCTCCCTGAGGCTGCGGGGTCCACAACACAGCTCTGTGGAGACTCGAGCAGGTGCCTTGGCAGCGAGCCCTCTTCCAGCAGCAGGCTCTCCCCACCTCCGAAACTCACTGCGGCACTCAAACGCTTCAGCTAGAGACAGGTAGGTTGAGAGAGAGGTAGACAGAGGTAACCAAACCATATTTTATCTGTGGTACATACTTTACCCCACCAGGAGAGAGACAAATAGTCTGCTTACAGAATATTATGAAAATGATCTCGACCTTATGAAATGAGGTACTGTGCCTTTAAGAGAAATGTGGTTCAAGAGCATTAATCAGATGCTGTATAAACTTGACTTTATACTACTTTAAACTTGACTTTATATAGCAGGGGTTTGTTGGTCTAACCTGTTTTGAGTTTAAGAAAACAAAGTTTTTTCCACGGAAGAGCCGCCCACGCTCTGGGTTTGAGCAGAGGTTCAATGCTTCTTTATTCAAGCTGGGCTCATCGATCTCTGGGATGAAACTGGAGACACCAAACGACAGACCCGCCAGTATTATACTGTGATGTAGCTCCACGCCTGCTTCAGCCGTGTGTTGAGTGTGTATGTGTGAACGTATAACCTCACCTGTGGGATTCAGGAGGGGGTAATCTCTGGTGCAGGGCTCTACTGAACTCTGTGAAGTACTCCCGCTTGACGATGAGCCTTCCGCACAGCAGGGCACAGATGGTCTGCACAAACATCCCATCCCAACACTTTATTCATTAAACACAAACCAAGGACACTCAGTAGGATACGAGAGAAGGATCCAACGCTGACCTTAATGGTGACTTTGACTGAAGACATGACGAGGTGGGTGCAGTCTGGAGTCCAGGAGTTGACAAGCCTGCCCCCTAGAGGTTGCAGAGCATCAGAGAGCAACTTCTTCTCGCTGTTGTCTAGACATGACGAGCAGACCACAAGCTCCCGGTGCTCCACACTGGGGGGTTAGGAAGGGGGGGGGGGGGGGGGGCGATACTGTATGTAAGGGTTGTTTTCATCACCTTGTTTTTATCACCTTTCATAAGCCTATCTTCCAATAGGTAAAATCTTTACTATTTCCTATTCTAGTATGATGAAGACAATCATCTCAATTTGCTGTTTTTCAAAGAATTGAGATCTTAAGGACAGGTCTGATCCAGCTAGCTAAATCCATCCAGTCGGTTCAAACTGCTGATATGCTTAGAGTTTAGGTGGCGTACGAACAACAATGTATTAGGCTGAATACCCCCCCTGCACTGCATCTGATGGAACAGTAACAATATTCCATGTTTGGTAGAGAATGGTCTTCAAGCGTAGTGCTGCAGTGGATGAGTAATGATAGTAGTGGCCCATGGTAGAAATAAAAGAGTACAATTATGAATGAACAGAACAACAACACATTTGTTGGACCTTGAGGTTATAATGATAATCTTACAATTATAACTCACATGTTTAGTTTACTTCAAATAATGAACCCATAAGCTAAATAAATGGAGGTAAAGATATCAGCAAAAAAGATGAGTATGGTATACCTGAACTTGCTGTGGAATACCCCAAATGTGACATTGTCCCCTGCTTTCAGGATCAATTGTTGGTTCTCTGGTAGACGACTGTCGTTTACAAACGTGCCATACTTGGAGGAGTCTTTCACAGAAAGAGTCTAGGATATTGCACAATTCAAATCACCAGTCAGTTCCTCAGATACAACACTAGACACCAACATACCACCGCCACCATGGAAGACAATCGCTCAACATATGTATTTTTAAAAGTCTGCCAAAAACAACATAGATTATTATTAAGGATTTACATTTTTAACTATGATTTAAAACATTATTAAAACATATAATTATTGTACATTGATCACAACATGAAATTGATTTAAATGATTGTAATCTAGCTTTGTTAGTTGAGGAATTAAAAAAAAATCATAAAGAAAGAAATGTATCACAAAAACACTATAAATAAACAAGAGAACATTGCTTAGTAAATAATTACAGTTAATTAACCAACCAACAGTGTCTGAAGGTCCACTACGGAATGCACACTGATGCCATCTAGCATCACATTTTCATGGCCGAAGTTTAAACTCATCAACATATTACGATGCAAATATAACATTTTCCTTGCAAATGACTGAAATGATGAAATGCTGGTGTGACAACAGAAAGAAAGCAGGAAGGATGGAGGTAATAAGAATTAAAAATACATCAAAAGTTTAAATAACTAAAATATCTTTATACAATTCCGCGAGAAAAAAAGAAAAACTTGCTGTAGACAATATTGACATATGCTACATGACATTATAGACACCTCTCTCTCGCTCTCTCGTCAATTTTTATTAATGCAAGCGTGTGTTTTATGCATTAACTAACATACTATAGAAAGGTTAAATAAATAGACATTGTTGTGTACAATAAGTGTTATGAATAGAACATTTGAACCATGCTGAATTAACACAATATCATCTATGGTTATCCATATATTATCAGTCCGAGGTCTCACCTGCTCATCAGCATTCAGGTGGGCGTGTGCCCGGCTAATAGACTGGTCGTTGGCCAAGAGGACGTCACAGTTCTTGCGTCCCACAACGTACAATTTAGTGGGCAGCAGGTAGTGGGTTTCTCCTGTGAGAGAAGACGGTTAAATGTTACATGTGTGGATGATAGAGCCAATCCGTTAGTGAGGAGGAGAAGATGATGACTATGATAATGAACGGCAGTATGATGTCAGCATGCAAGAGTGTGTCAATGTATCCAAGTTGGACCTGATCCTCACAGCTCTGAAACATGTTCTCCTGCACTGCCACTTGAGATGGAAATCAGGGAGGGTTTACTGGGTATCATGGATGATACACACTGTACAGCTTTTCATGACAACATAAGTTTAAATCGATCAAGCCGAGAGATAAACAGGAAATTGTAGAGATAAATGGCTGGGATATAGATAAATGGCTGGCAGATAGGGAATGACAACCTCTTCAATGTCGGTTGGTCTCCTTATTGTTCACCTGCCAGCACCCCATGACCGCTTTAAAATATTTAGCCTGTATGCAAGTATGTGTATAATGGCACCCATTGCACTCCTGATCATCCCTGGAAGGAGGGATCCCCCTCTCACGATTTCTTCCTTGCTAATTAAGGGAGTTTTTTCTTGCCCTCTGGGGGGCAGGGGGGTGTCATAAATATATGGCCTGTTAAGCCCTTTGAGACTTAACCAGTGATTAAGGGCTATACAAATACAATTGAATTGAAACGTACTTCACATTATCTCCCTATCTTCTGATCACTGGGGTAGTAGTTCTGTAGTACGAGGTAATACAACTTTCTAAACATGTTTTACCTCATAGCATAGTTCAGCATCTCTTTAAACCTCTCTACCTCTATGACCTGAACCCTCTCATGACAGTTACCTCCAGGCTCCCGGGGCTTGAGGATCCACATCTCCCGTCGCCGAAACAAACGTGGACGATTTATTCCAACGTGATCTTTTACTTTATTTCGTTTTACACAAAGCTAATCTCTTTCAGGTATCAGGTAGCATTAGAAGCTAACAGATGACCAGCTTCCTGAGCACAGCACGTCAACAGCCCGCCACCACATGACGTTCAAAGTGTGCGCCACCGAGCCTTCAAAGTAAGAGTCCCTTAGCGCAATGTTTATTGTCGCTTTCCGAGCCTTCAAAGTAAGAGTCCTTAAGCATGAGGTTTATTATATATTATCGGCTACACAGGACCTCTTTTATGTCATGATTTTGTCATGGAACGCATAAAATGAAATATTAATGTTTAATCACTATACATTTTAATGTCTAATTTAGAAAAATATTAAACCATCGAAATAACAATATAGTGAGATGATCTTAATATATAAGATTGAGAAATGGAGCACATTTTACAGACCAGGACATACGTAAATATATATTTAATAGCTTTTTTATTCATCTGTTCTCTTCGGCAAAAATATCACCTTTGCCAGACAGTCGAGATATGATATTTTCAAGATAATTGTCCAAAACCATTTTTTTATTCGAACTTAGTATTACGATAGATTTAAAATATTCATACAGTTAATTATTTTCCTTGTAACAATTCCATTGTCCTGTCACCTGTCACGGGTTGGAACATAAACTGATTTGATTTGTAAATATGCAAATTGCATGGCGGAGGAGAGACGCAGTAGCCACCAAATCATAAGAAAAGGGAATTGTCAGATGTCAGTTTGAACAATGTTTTCCTTGGTCTGAGACGACCTCTTCCCCACATAGAAGGCAGATGAATGTTGTATGAATGCAGAAAGATCAGCTAAGGTATATGTATCTGGGTAAACTGACTTTCTGGTCGCAGCATCCTACTCCGAATGGTGATATGCAGACGCACTGGTAGCAATCATCTGTGCCCACTGGTAGCAATCATACATGGGCCTATTTCATGGCCCATGTATTCACAGCTCCCTGTGGGCAAATCCACCGTTACCATGGAGACATTTGGACCAAAAACACAACACACAACACTTTGCATGGACGACCGCTTACCTTTGGTGTTGAAGTAGCACTCTCCTCTACTGTAGCCAGAGACATGAAACAGTGGCACAAAACAAAAAACATAGGCAGGACTTTCATTGTAACTGCCTTCCCTGTAAACAGAGTGAAACACAGTATCCCGTATAAACACATAGCATCTTGACCTAACCTGAAATACTAATGATAAACTGTACTGAGTACATCTCACCTCTTCTGAAGTTGTCCCCAACATTTTCCACAAATATTGTACTTTCTTTTATTTTACATTTACATTTAGGGCATTTAGCAGACGCTTTTATCCAAAGCGACTTACAATAAGTGCATTTGTTACAATAAGTACATTTGTCATAAGAAGTGAAACAATACATTACTGTCGGTACACTAAAGATGTTCATAGAACCATGTGCAAGTATTACAATCGCTAGGCTAACCCATTCCCCGTGTAAAGCAATGATAGCAGCTACTGTAGATGCTACACAATTAAGTACCTTGAATAAGTGCAATGTACAAGTGCCAGGACGTACAACATTCAATGGTGACTGTGCATTGGTTTCTATGCAGAGTCGAGGTGAACTCTGAACAGGTGACTTTTGAGTCTTTTGCGGAAGCTGGTGAGCGACTCTGCGATCCTGACATCGGTAGGGAGCTCGTTCCACCACTGAGGTCCCAAAACAGAGAAAAGTTGTGACTTCGCTGATCGACCTTTGCTTGCTCTTAGCGATGGCGGTACCAGACGTCCAGCTGAGGTAGTTGAGTGGAGGGATCGAGCTGGGGTGTGTGGCTTTACTAATGCTTGGAGGTAGGCAGGGGCAGTTCCATCGACTGCCTTGTATGCCAGTACCATCATCTTGAATCTGATGCGAGCTATTACAGGGATCCAGTGGAGGTCTCGGAAGTGGGGGGTTACATGTGAGAACTTTGGTAGGTTGAACACGAGGCGCGCTGCCGCATTCTGGATGCGCTGCAAGGGTTTAATCGCAGAGGCAGGGAGTCCAGCCAGGAGCGAGTTGCAGTAGTCGAGGCGGTAGATGACCAGTGATTGGACTAGAAGCTGAGCTGCTTCCCTTGTGAGGAAGGGCCGGATCCTGCGGATGTTGTAAAGTGCAAATCTGCAGGATCGGGCCACCGCAGCGATGTTTGCGGTGCAGCATAACTGATTGTCAAACACTACACCAAGGTTTTTGGCAGTTGAAGAAGGAGATACAGTGATGTTCTCAACAGTGACCAGTAAGTCCATGTGTGGGCAATCTTTCCCTGGTATTAGGAGGAGCTCAGTCTTGTTGAGGTTAAGCCTCAGGTGATGGGCAGTTGTCCAGGTGCTGACTTCTGCCAGACATTCAGATATGCGTGTTGCAATCAGGGCTTTGTCAGATGAGGGAAAAGAGAGAAATAGCTGAGTGTCGTCAGCATAGCAGTGATTGGAAAAGCCGTGGGATGTAATTACAGAGCCCAGAGATCTGGTGTAGAGGGAGAACAGAAGAGGCCCCAGTACAGAGCCTTGAGGGACACCTGTATCAAGCGTGCAAGGTTTGGACAAGGAGCCATTCCATGTTACCTGATAAGTGCGAATCATCAGGTAGGATGTGAACCAGGAAAGGGCAGATTCAGCTATGCCAAGTTCGGCGAGAGTGGCGAGGAGGATCTGGTGGTTCACAGTGTCAAATGCTGTAGACAGGTCAAGGAGAATGAGAACCGATGAGAGGGACGAGGCTCTGGCCGCACGGAGGGACTCAGTCACCGCGAGGAGAGCCGTCTCAGTGGAGTGTGCTTTTTTGAAGCCTGACTGGTGAGGGTCAAGCAGGTTGTTAGATGAGAGATAGGAGGACAGTTGGTTAGCGACGGCACCTTCCAATGTTTTAGAGAGGAATGAAAGAAGAGATACCGGTCTGTAATTCTGGATGTCAGTGGTATCAAGGGTTGGTTTTTTGAGGAGAGGTTTTATTCTGGCAGTCTTGAAAGACGTTGGAACAATGCCAGAAGTCAGGGGGGAGTTAATAAGTGCGGTGAGAAATGGCAGGATGTCGTTTGACACAGCCTGGAGGAGGGAGGAAGGGATAGTGTCCAGGGGGCAGGTGGTGGCATGGTTAGATGTTATAATTCTGTTGACCTCGTCTGAGGTGAGAGGGATGAATTGGGTAAAGGCAGAGGTGGGGTTGGGGGGAGGGAGGATGGTGGCAGTGATAAAAGAGGTGCTAATGTCCTTTACTTTCTGGGTAAAGTAGGTAACAAAGTCATCAGCAGTGAGGCAGGAAGGAGGAGGAGGGGAGGGAGGGTTGAGGAGGGAAGAGAACAAGGAAAACAGTTTCCTGGGGTTTGAGGCGGAGGAGTAAATTTGGTCCTGTAGAAGGCAGATTTGGCTGTTGACACAGTGGAGGTGAAATCAGAGAGAAGAAAGAGATAGTGAGATAGATCATTAGGACAGTCTGATCTCTTCCATTTCCTCTCAGCTGCCCGCAACTCTGCTCTATGGGTCCGCAGAGATTCAGACAGCCAAGGAGGGGGGGGGGTGAAGATCGCGCCGGTCTGGAGTGGAAGGGACAGAGGGAGTCCAAAGAGGAGGAGAGGGAGGATAGCAGAGTGTCAGAGGATTCCTCTGTGGATAGTTGAGAGAATTGTTCAATAGAAGGTAGTGAAGACAGAAAAGTTGAGGCAAACGTAGAGGGAGAGAGAGTTTTGAGGTTGCGGCGGGTGGTGACAATGTGGGGACTAGAGAGGAGGGGGGAGAGGACTTTAAGGGGAGAGAAAAAGCAACAAAGTGATGGTCAGACACGGGGAGTGGGTTAACAGAGAGTGTGAATAAATGATCTTTATTGACAGTTTTATTGTGTCCCATTGCAACATTGTGCCCAAAGTATACAGTGTACACTAATTCAGATAACATTCGTCTCAGAGAGCCGTGTCAGACCCCATCGGTAGAACAAACTCGGCACAGAATTCCACAAAGGCCTATTGTCTTCATGAAGTTGCTGCTGGTGTGTGTGTGTGTGTGTGTGTGTGTGTGTGTGTGTGTGTGTGTCTGGTACTGCCATCGCTAAGAGCAAGCAAAGGTCGATCAACAAAGTCACAACTTTTCTCTGTTTTAGGACCTCAGTGGTGGAACGAGCTCCCTGCCGATGTCAGGATCGCTGAGTCGCTCACCAGCTTCCGCAAAAGACTCAAAACTCACCTGTTCAGAGTTCACCTAGACTCTGCATAGCTACCCAGCCCCTACCGGCCACCATTGTATGTTGTACGTCCTGGCACTTAATGTACGCACTTATTGTACGCACTTAATCTACATTGCACTTATTCATAGTACTTAATTGTGTAGCATCTGCGGTAGCTGCTATCATTGCTGTATACACGGGGAATAATTAAATTATCCTCATGAGCCGATGCACTGATGCTATTTAATGATCCTCATGCAGTGTGTGAATGAATGAGGAAAGAGTTTTCATATGATATTTTCAGTTTTTTCCATACATAGACCAATGTATGGCGCAGCGCCACAGAATGAACACCGAGTGTCACCAATTGATTCTTCTTCTTTTTTTCTCACGCTTTTAAAATATAAATATCGTTCCGTTCATTCATCTCTGCATAGCACTATTTCTCCCTGTCATTCTCGTTCACACATGCACACGCACACAGAGACAAGCGCGCATACATGCCAATGGTGCGCGGGTACACTATTGGATAAACCCGCGTATCACTGATACACACTGCACACGCACTGACAGCGGATTTGTCCGCGCCTCCTCTCAACGCGCATACAAAGGAAAACCCGAAGCAGCGGAATATTTGCGATTAATGTGAAATGCGGTTATAGTTTATATATATTACGGTGTTAGACCCCCAGCCCGTTGTGCCGGCGATTTGAATTCGCTCTGCAGCAGGGACTGGAGATCGGGAAGATCGGGAAGTGGGCCGATCCACTTTGAAATGTATTTTGTGCGCGATTGCTCGATTACGCGAATGAGCAAACGCGAAACGCATGCGCACGAACATACACTACACGCACACACATGCGCACACACTACACGCACACACACCGCACGTCAACACAAAGGCAGCGACACATACACGCGCGCGCAAAAACGCGCGCACACACACAGACACACACGCACAGGTAAGACGTTTAACGGCTCTGCCATCGGCACACGCGAAGGTAAGAAAACACACGCACGCGCACACACCGCAGCGACACTCGCCCAGCTAAGACGTTATGTTTTTAAACATAACGGCTTGGACGTCGACAAACTCTCCCAGGTAAGACGTTCTGTATATAGACTATATAAATTGCAATAAAATAAGGGAAGAGAAAAATTCTCACCTCGACAAGCAACGGCAGGTCGTTCCTTTTGTCATATAAAAAACGTTAAATTCAAACATCGGGCCGACCGGCATATCAACACACAAGTGACGTGATCTTAAAGAGACAGTGTCCCTATAACACAATGAAAACATGTCAATAACACAGTAGGCTATGGTGAATTATGTCTATAGAGTCCACCACAAGACTAAACTTTACTCCCCTCCTTGAGTCTCCCGAAATGTCTTTACACTTTGTTGCTCAAACTTAATATTACACTCTGTTTTAGTTGTTTTATTTTTCTTATGTTTTGTGTGAATGCTATGAGTGACTGTAGGCTACTACTGCCTGTCTTGGCCAGGACACTGGAAGAGATGTTTAATCTCAATGATGATTATTATTTTCAACTAACCAATAAAAGTTGCCTTGCATTTAAAATATCAATGCACTTATCAGCCCTGAATAACAGTAAAAGTTATTTAATAATTGATTTAGCATGCATAGGATACTACACTTTCCATTGAACAATTACCCCTGTTAATTACAACTAGAGGTTGAGCGCGCGCAACGCATGAGCGAAAACTCTAGTATGATATATGGTATGATACATTCATGAAAATGAATTATATTAAAGGTTCTGTAGTTAAGATGTAAATTAAATTATTTGAGTGTCAGTTAGTTAGAAATGGATAAGCAATCCATCAGCTATTGGTAAGTGAAATGTCCTGTGAGAATATCTCTTTTCAGAATACTATGCCTGCTGCTGTATGAGCAAATTATTAGGGGGCCAAACACAAAGTGTGAAAGAAACCTATTGTAATTGTTAGTTTTACTATTATTATTATTATTATTATTATTATTATTATTATTATTATTATTAGGGGGCCAAGCACAAAGTGCGAAGGCAACCTATTGTTATCGTTCTTTTTATTGTTATATTATAAGGAGGGCCAAGCACAAAGTGCGAGGCAACCTATTGTAATTGTTAGTTTTATTATTCGGCCACGTTTGATATTTTTTGTCCGTCATTTGTCTGATTTAATTATTCTCCTTCATATTTACGTTCCCAGAAAAGATTCAAAGACACGACACGAGCATGTTTGAAGACTATTGAATTTCTATTCAGTAAAAAAAAAAGGAAATTCAACCTTGTTTACTCATGCAACAGGATATACATAAACGGCAGCCTGTCTGTCTTTGTGACAGCCTGACTGTCACAAAGACAATTATCTAAGGGTTTGCCTGGTGGGATAGTCCATTCAAATACATTAAGGAACTGCAAATACAAGATAGCACCCTCTGATAAGGAAAGATAACGATTGCACAATCAAATGTGGGGACATACATGATATTCTTAATTCATAAAAAATATCACTTTAAATTAATTACAGGATTACATATGTCTTAAAAGAAGTAAGAAACAAATGGACAATAAAGCACATAATGTACGCAGATGTTCTGGTTTTGGTGAGCTGGATCAATGTGATGTTAACGTGCCAGAATCTGTAGGAATATGTCTGATATTTAGTTGACGTGAAAACGCAGGAGAACAACCGAATATCAAACATATCACACAGCCTCTAGCTTATCAGATTCCTTGCAGTTTGATAAAGTATTACTTGGTGTTGAAGTTAATTCCAGGAATGCTGCATAACTTGATCTTTAAGACTACAGAGACCTGTGAGAGAAAAAGAACAAAAGAAAGAGAAAATAAATGTGTTTGTATAAAAGGGCAACTATAATCATAATCACAAAAGAGGCGTACAATCCGTTTGTATTTAAGAACTATTCAGAAGAGAGCATTATATACATGCTATTATACATTAGATTGACGAGGGGAGGGTTGTAAGCGGCTGAACAGGTAGTCTGAGTACACAGGGTGTGTGCACTGGCCGGATGGCATTCTCACTCAACAGGTGTTCAGAGAGGCGCAGAACTCCACAAAAGCTGACCATATTGTAGATGACGACAGAAACATGTTCTACGTTAACATGCAGAAAACAAAGGTTACAAAGAAATTACATACCACATCTCTTTGTCCAGGTCCATTTCTCCTCCTCCTTTTCCCTACTCAATACTTTTTGTCAAAAATCTGAGGCCTAAATATGTCTTGTTGTGAGGTTAAAGTATGTTGTGTGTCAGGTCTCCTGCAAAACAGGTGATTAAACTTAATGAAACCTCATGAAAAAAAAGGTTGGAAAGATAAAAAACAACATCTTCATTAGGTTTGCTAATGAAATGTTAAAGCCAAAATGGTGAAAACTCTATGTATAAGTTGTATTTGTCAGTGTCCCATCGTCCATCAGTGCTGCCTGAATGTATGAATGTGTGAACAATTCTGCAGCGGGACAGGGTTTATATACATGGCTGGAACTTTGAGGGTACCACCAACACTCACTGACATTCACAGTGTAATTAGTTGGATATTGATCAACTGATTTGGCCTGGAGCCTTTCCTCCCAGCATTAGCCTAATCAATAGATGTAATGTTCATCAGAGTGTGAGCTACCCAACATCCACCACACACAGTCACAGATGTAGTCAGATATAACTTTCAGTTGATCTCTACATCTAGGTCAAAGTTTTAGAATTGAATTGAGTCACTTCATTAAGTAGGGAGCGTTCCATTCCATTCGTTTGGTCTATCTATTGCCATTCACTATCTGGAGGTACTTTTCGACTAACCTTCACAGTGCTTTGATGTGCCTATTGTTAAAGAAAAATATTTTCTACCTTTACCTGCTGTGTTATACTCTTTGCCTCAAGTTCATATATTTACATTTGGTTAGTGTGTTGTAACCTACCTGAGGCAGCTCTCTTTGGCATTATTTTAATCACTAGATATACATTCATACAAGTAGTGAAATATACAGTTTACAGGGTTTAAATGTATAGAGGAAGTGACCTCTGGTTGTCAAGATGACCTTTGGTAAACCGATCAATATTAATCAATCAATACTGCCATCACATATGGTAACTGCAGGCAGACAGAACTGTGGGATGTTAACACATGCTAACTTCTCAGCTATGTATTTCATTATGATGAACCACCAGTACTCCAGCCATTGTCAAAAAAACACCTCAAAACATTCCTTTTCACCAAGTCCTTTTTTTCCTTTAGACTGTATATTTTTGCTTGACAATTTATTTTCAATGAATCATTTTACATCAATTGTGCCTTATGTAATTGTCTGTGTGTGCGTGTGTGTTTGTTTTTTTCAGGCCACTGAACTGTACTGAAAATACATTTTCATGACACATGTCAAATATAATTTACATTAGTTAGTAGCCCATAGAGCATGCAATCAAATTCAATGTGAATAATTATAGAAAGGTTCACATTGAACATTCTTGAGGGCATTGTATTTCATTAAATGCAAGAGTGACATGGATTGCTTGAATATCCAGAAATATCCACCCTATAAAATAATATTCATTTAGATGTATCAAGACATCAACGGTGGCTTGGAGAGCCAGACTAGCAATGGCCGGTTCAGTTACACAGCCAGCATAGAACAATGCCTTAAATAGCCAACTTTCCTCAAAGGGGCCCACTATACTAGGGACAACACCTCCTCAAAACAACCAAATCATGCCATTATGAGAGCAAGGGATTCACCTATGGTCTTTTGCTCTAGGGTTGCTTGCAGAAATGAGAAATTAGAGAAATGATACTGTTCTCTGAGAGAGAGGTTGCATGAGAGACCCTCTCTCTGCAACCCCTGTAACATGACCTTGTGGGCCCGCTGGGGCAGAAGGAAGTCATCATGTCCCGGCCTAATAGGGGGCCTGGGGGTAGAATGTATTGGGTGGAGTCTGATGGGCAGAAAATAGAGTGGTGACCGGAGAGGAAAAACATATCAGACACACTGTGGGATGTTGTATAAAGAACATTTATTTATTTTAATGACAAAGCATTATGATGTTGATGTTCAAATATAAACAAGTGCATTTATGAAAGTCAGCTGGCTTTACCAAGAAATATAAATACGAATCTGACAGTCCCATTCATATAGCATTACAAATCAAATAGTTCTGGATATGTAAATTACTAAGTGATTTGGTTGGCATGACAATTAGGCCAACCACTCAATTGAAGATATAGAAAATATATAATTGGTACAAAATAATCCCCATCGCCATATTAGAAAATTAACTCAGAAACACATGGAGTAGCCCATAAGACTTTTGGACTTACAGTTAAACAGAAACAGCTTTAACTTCTTTTGGACCTCCGGACAGGTCAGCACAGAGTGTCGTTTTAGCAGGTCAACTAACGGGGCCTTGGGGATTTGTGAATGGCTGATGGAGGTGTAAAGGTGGATTGTATGTAAACAATACACCCTTAGGGAGGATCACTATGTAAAAAGATGTATAGACGAAGACAAGGTTATTAAACATACACGGTTGTGCACCAGTGTATGAGCAACAGAAAACGTCCATGGAGAAAAATAACTTCAGGGCGACATGGTGGAGTTTGGTCAAACTTGGGGAGTCCATTTAAAACGGGAATCATGTGTTATTAGTTAAGGTGTTGAACTTCAGAAATGGTATTTGGATTTAAAGAGGACCAACTCTCCTAAAAAGTGGAGTCCTTCTGCTTGCCGTCTTCACTTCCTTCTTTCAGAGATCAGCCTGGAGTCCTTGCATCCTATTTACATATACAACATTGAATACAGGACACACACACACACACACACACACACACACACACACACACACACACACACACACACACACACACACACACACACACACACACACACACACACACACACACACACAGGGTTGTGTTTGATCTGAAACTGTAGCCACTACAATCAGCTGCAGACTACATTGCCATTCAAAAAAACGGTAAGATGAGTAATGCTTAACTGCTATACAAAGGTGTGGTAAAAATGTTAGTGGGAGTAACAATGCTCGTGGCAGCTCAAGCCAACCACCCCCATGAACTCAGTTCTGAAAAACTGAAAGGATTGTGTCTCGGTCTGAATCCCTTTACCTTTGTGTGTAGTTTGTACTAATTAAAAGTAAATCTCAGGCAAGAATAAATATAGTATTTCACAACTCAGATTAGGATTGTTTCAGGTAAAACTTCTCAGTCATCATGCACTATTTCCACTACGAAATAAATTCAAAACTGTTAAAATAGGCTTACTTCATTATGATTTAGGGGCCTCTGCCTTGGCCTCCCCCGCCTTAGAGGCCTCTTCCTTGGCCTCCTCTGCCTTAGCCTCCTCGGGCTTAGGGGCCTCTGCCTTAGGGGCCTCTGCCTTAGCCTCCTCGGGCTTAGGGGCCTCTGCCTTAGGGGCCTCTGCCTTAGCCTCCTCAGGCTTAGGGGCCTCTGCCTTAGACTCCTTGGGCTTAGGGGCTTCTGCCTCGGCCTCCTCTGGCTTGGGGTCCTTTACCGCATCTGGATTAGGATCCGGCACACCACACAGTTTCCTAAAATAACAGAGTTAAAAGACGACAGCATGATGTATGGGGTTGAAGATACAGTTAAATCCATGGTATGAAGAGTCCAGACTCTGCCTGCTATAGTCGTTACTGTACCTGGCCACTTCTGAATCCGTTTTAATGAAGTCACACAATTTGCTCTTCTCGTTTATCTGCTTATTTAGAGATGCAACCTCAGCTTCCCAGTTGGCTTTCTGCTTTGTAAATTCCTCTGTGGATATAGGCCTCCATTATAAAACTCTTGTAATGCAACCTTTTAGAAATAGATTTTAGAATTTTGCCCAGTGTCCCTAGTTAAATTTACTTGCGTGCTGTTGAAAGAAGTGTTTTGGTCACTTACCTTTTTTGCTACCAAGTTCAGACTCAAGGGATGCAGCCTCATCTGTTATCTGTTTCTATGGGTTAAAAAGAGATGCAAGGATATTTTATTTTAGGATACAAATACAATATATTATATCCCAATTGCTCATAAGCTTAGTTTGCCAATTACTTCCTGTGCCAAATTAGGCACCCCCAACACATGAATGTAATAGATACATGATGCAACGCAAGACCAGCCTGCTGTGTCCAGGTCAACCATGTAATCCACTGGTATAGCAAGTTTAAAATAAATGTGCCTGGCCTTGCCTATAGCAAGTT
Source organism: Pollachius pollachius (assembly GCF_949987615.1). NCBI lineage: Eukaryota > Metazoa > Chordata > Actinopteri > Gadiformes > Gadidae > Pollachius > Pollachius pollachius. The sequence continues at coordinate 30,241,572 of NC_136934.1, read as the reverse complement.
TCTTTGAGGCATCAGTTGCATGGTCCGAAAACGATGTCAAAGCTAGTAATGCCATTCGTTTTATTGCAGCGACAACGTTAAGACTGGTACTGGTATATTTTCTTCTTCGTTAAAGAAAAGTCTGGCAAGCGTGAATTTGAATGCCTACAAGAATTTGCTATATGTCTGTATTGAGTCCATTAAGAGATGGCCACAATCACACGGCTCCACCCAATCACACTGCTCCAACCAATGACAGCCCCACCCAATCACATGGCTCCACCCAATGACACGGCTCGACCCAACGACACGGCTCTACCCAACGACACGGCTCTACCCAATGACACGGCTCTACCCAATGACGGCTTCACCCAATCACACGGCTCCACCCAATGACAGCCCCACCCAATGATACGGCTCCACCCAATCACACACGTCCACCCAATTACACGGTTCCACCCAACAACGTGGCTCCTCCCATGACACGGCGTCACCAAATGATGGCTTCACACAATCACACAGCTCCACCCAATCACACAGCTTCACCCAATGACAGCTTCACCCAATGATATATTCACCCATTAACATCTTCACCCAATCACACAGCTTCACCCAATCGCACAGCTTCACCCAATGACAGCTCACTCAATCACACGGCTCCACCCAATGAGAGCTTTGCCCAATTATGACAGCATCACCCAATCACACAGCTTCGCTCAATAACAAGGCTTCAACCAAAGATGGCTTGACCCAATGACAGATTCACCCAATTATGACAGCTTCACCCATTCACACGGCTTCGCCCAATCACACGGCTTCACCCAATGACAGCGTTACCCAATGACAGCGTCACCCTACGACATTTTCACCCAATCACATGGCTTCACCCAATGGGCTTCACCCAATGACGGCTTCACCCAATGACACGGCTTCACCCAATGACACGACTTCACAAACATCTCATCATTCATCATACACATCTAAACCGGGCAACGTGGAGTGTTAGGTGGGGTGTATAAAGAGACAAATGAATGGTCATCTATGGACATTACCTAATTTACCGACACTGCAAACAAAACGGTTGAGATCAACCCGCCAGTCCCACCATATCGATTGACCCCCTTTCCCGAAGATATGAGGGGTGTCCCAAAGATATGAGTGTGTCTCAAGCTTTGACCTACCTTAGCATTCTCACAGGCTTCCACTTCAGCCTTGTTTGCCGTCTGTTTGGCCAGGTGATCAGCCGCTTCACTCTCCAATGCCTTGACTTCTTCTTTAATCTTGGCCATAAGTGGTTGCTTTTTGGAGATCTCCGCTTTGTACTCACCGAGCACGTCCACGCTGACGCGGAGTTTAATGAACTGGAACTTGTTGCGTTTGAGCAGTCGTTCCTCTTCCCTTTTCCGTCGGTTCACCGTCCAAAACAATCCCAAACTCACAAGTACTGAAAAAAATAGCAAGATGTTGAGCCTCATCTTGCGAATTTGTGTCGGTAGAGACGCGCTTACTCTTCAGATGATTAAATAAACCAAAGCGTTTCTTATTTTTTGATATACCAACTTTCTTTATGCAATCTGTAAATACAAGTAAGCGAGGTGCCTGAGATATTAAAAAAACAGGACATCTACCTTTCCCTTACTTTGAAAGAAGGGGAATAGCAAAGGAAGTATGCCAGAACATATACATTTTTGGCTCTGTACCACCTGGGCCCGCCCACTGGGCTAGTCACCACGGGATGTTCAACTCATGTCAGTGTTTTTGGAAAGCAGGGTTTAACGTTTTAAAAATATGCTTCAACCATCATATCTCTTAAAAATAGAATGTGACAACATATGAAACAAATGTTTAAGACAAAGGCAGCACTCGTTTTAATATAAATTATGGGATAGAGTGAATGGGAGCTAGAGAGAAAGAGAGAAAAGTGGACCAACAAGGAAGTGCCAGTGGTTATGATTGGTCACGCCCAGGTATCTGGTTCAACAGGTGGAGCCGGTTACAGGTGGAATAACCACCTCTGAATGCGGTGTGTCGTTAGGAGGGAGACCCTTTTCAGTTTTCAGAGTACAGTGAGAGGAGCATCAACTACGACAACTTGCTGGTTGCCTTTTCTTGCCTCTGCCAAGATGAAGATCGTGCCTGTGATGGCGTTCCTCAGTGTGAGTGTGATGGTGGTGATGATATACCAGGCCGTTCGGCAGGAGCTGGAGCTGCGGAGTCTTAAAGCACGCATGTTGGAGATCTCCGCCGAGCTCAAGCAGAAAGAACACGCCATCATTCAGGAGAAAGACACAATACAAGATCTGAACAAGCTGCTTGATCCTCTCACAAAGCAGAAAGATCAACTTAATAAGAATAAGTTGGACATCAGTAGATCTGTAGCTCAAATGACCAATTCCCTAGTGATCTGTAACACTGACAAGGTAAGGAAGACACAATAACTCTGAAATGCACTGCTTCAATGGAAATAGAGTAAACATTGGGAATTCACACCTTTTTGGTAAAGGTAATTAATACTGTTTCCTGCATTTACAATTTGGTGTTGTATAGAATAAGATTTCTTGATGTCCTGTGTATTCCAGGAAGTGGCTGAGAGAAAGAAGACCGAAGGCGCACAGGCTCTAGCTGAGGTCAACGGTAAGGCTGTATGAGGGGGGCTGTACTGGGAACACTCACAGATACCTTCTTTTAATTCAAGTTAAACGTGGCTAATATTTCAGTTATTCTATTTCACTCTTTTTCATTTATCAAGTGAAATAGATCATTCTTGGTCTTAAGCCTCTTAAATGCTACTTGATTGGTTTTTGTTTGATTATTAAGTAAATACTTCAGACAGATACAATCTTTATTTGGAAAAAGCTGGCTATCATGACTGGTGGAGGGAAGTTTAAGATATTTATGAGGTTTTATGGACTCAATTATTAAAATCCAGTAAAAGACACTTGATAGATGATTGTGTAGTGAACATTGTTTTTGTGTGCAACTCTGTCCTCTATGGGTCAGAATTATGTTTTTATAAATAATGTAAAATTTCTGCTGTACTCCTTGTCCGCAGCTAGCCACGAAGCAGCAAAAAATAAAGCAGAGGAGCAGATCAAAATTTTACAACTGCAAATTCTGGATAGAGACAAGGCAATCTGTACATTTGTAGATGAGACCAAGGAAGAAGGACGGTAAGATATCCCAAAATAAAAATAAAAGCTTAAAATGCCTGCCAATGACTTAAGACTCTGAGTTCAATAGAAATTAGTTCTCAAATGTGATTTGAGAATAACAGATTTTTCTTTTCCGGTCATTACAGGAAGCTGTGCAGCATTGCTAAAGCCAAAGAATAGTGTGTGTGTGTGTGTGTGTGTGTGTGTGTGTGTGTGTGTGTGTGTGTGTGTGTGTGTGTGTGTGTGTGTGTGTGTGTGTGTGTGTGTGTGTGTGTGTGTGTGTGTGTGTGTGTGTGTGTGTAATGGATTCTCCTCAACCAGTAACTCCGCATTCTGTTTCTGATAACCTTTGCCTGCTAGATAATTGTTTTTTTGTGACAAACCTGCTAGATGAGTTATTTTTGACAAACCTGATAACTTCCCTTTGGAAGAACTGGAATTGTATGTCTCAATACCATGCTTGCAGCACACTTGAAGTATAAGTATTTTACAAACTAACTTGGATAATAAATCATTGTAATCTTACAACATTAAAATTTGGGCTACATGAGGTACAGTCTCAGGTCTGGCTGTTAAGCTTTTGTTCTTCCAAGTTCAGTTATGCGCACCTGCATGGAACCCATATCCACTAGTAGTGTGTGAGGCTTATCCCAATACCGCCCTCTGCTGGACTTTTTCACTTCCTCATTTAAATAGGCAAAAAATTCATCGCAACTCTGACGTCCCCCAGCTGGTGGGGGCTAATGACGTAATCGTTTGCGTTTCAGGCGTCCACACGAATCCTAACACGAACCCGCATAGGTCCGGATAGATTTGAGACCACCTCCGAGGGTGATTTGAGATATGTGCGTTTTCGGGCACCTGGTTCGCCGGCTCCGTCTGGACGGTCGGCCGAAACGCACAAGACTTATGCGGTTTCACCAAAAAATCGGCTTCGTGTGGACGGGGCCTCACACTAGGCCATCTGTACCGTGCCCAAGTCAGTTTCACACAGTGTTTGAAGGGCAGGGGCGAAAAAACAAAAAGGGCACATTCTTGCTCTAGAGGACACGTCGTCATAATTTATTGTATGAAGGGGCACCAGAGGGCACCCATTCATTTTTTTTCACATGTGAAGGGCAGCCAATAAGGCACTTTCTCTCGTATTCACTACTGTAGAAGGGACTTTTTCAACCATGGAGGCACTGTAAGGGCATTAAGCGGGCACATATTGAGGCATGTTATCGAATTTTCTAGAGGGCTCATCATCATAATTTATTGTATGAAGGGGCACCAGAGGGCAGTGTTGGGAAAGTTCACTTTCTACGTGAAGCAGTTCAAAGTTCAGTTCACAAATTTTAAAATGAACTAGTTCAGTTAAACGTTCATAATTCAAAATTTTGAACTAAGTTCACAGTTCCAAAAAATGAATTAGTTCATAGTTCTTTTTTTCAATATGTTGCTGTGAGCAATTTTTTTCTGTGTGTCTTTTTCTGGTATTTTGAACATTGAGCTTCCTTTGTGCTTTGTCTAGGATGAACTAGAATGGTTGAATCAAGTATCGTAGCGAAATACAGTTTCTATCGTTTTATTGCGCATTTTGTAAATCCCATTGATTTCTGTTGGAAGACTCATTGCTCGTTGGCCGGAAACGGAAAGGGGGGGTGTTCACGTTTGGTTGTAGTCTTTTTGCTCGGTTCTAGCCCTACTGTTGGGACGGAGAACCGAGTGAAAAGACTACAACCAAACGTAAACAGCCCCCCTTTCCGTTTCCGGCCAACAAGCAATGATTCTAGGAGGTATTCTAGTCCGCTGAGCTAAGAGCCAGAGAGCTAACGTTATGGATTGTACATATTTATAATTTGAAATTCGTCCCAGCCTTTATACTACAGATACTATGGGGTATATAGCATATAACTGCGTTTTCTGTTAACAGTTTAATGTAACAGTAAACTGACAACACCGCAACTGCAAATTAACCACACGGAGATAACCATGGCAACCGGTCAAACAACACGGTGTTCTGCGCGCGCGTCCGCCGTGTTGATAAACAAATTACCCCCCTATTGAACGAAGTTAAACCGAGTGAGCGTGCTGTTCACAGACAACAGAATGAGAATTCATTGTAACGTTCATCAGGCAGTAATACAGTACGTTCAGTTCACGTTTGCCCAAAATATGAACGAGTTCATGAACTACCGTTCAATGAACGCGTTCAGGCACAACACTGCCAGAGGGCACCAAATAATTTTTTTCACATGTAAAGGGCAGGCAATAAGGCACTTTCTCTCGTATTCGCCACTCTTGAGGGCACTTTTTCAACCATGGAGGCACGAGGGGGCTGGTCGCCCTCCCTGCCCACCCCCTGAGTGCGCCACTGGTTTCACACCTAACCGTGCTCAAGTACGATTGCTCCCCCCCGCTGTGCGCTGGCCTGTGCTCACAATAGGCAATCTCAACTGGGCCTGAGCACGGTTGCCTCTTGTACATACGTCATCACGTTATCTCACCACCAAGCGTCCGCTGCTTAGCAGAACAACACAGAGATCACAGTTGACACTTTACTGACTTTGTTGCTTATTTAGAGCCGTTCTTATCAGATACAGCGCTCTCTCACTAAGCGTTTTTACACTGCCAAATAGGTCATTTTATGCACGTCTTTTTCGCGGCACGGTCCGCGCGTTTACACTCCCCGAGGTAAATTGCCTGCTTGAGCTAGAACCCCAATTTACCCTCCCGGATCCTGCACACATTGGTAGTTTATTGGGTTTATTTCTGTTGTAAATACTAACTAAACTCTCCTTACGAGGCTTTTGTCGGGATGAAAAACGAGCGGTCAGCAAAATAAAGAATATGCTAATATGTTTTTGCACTTGTAATCGCGTTTGTAGCCTACACTCAGACGTGAACTTATTCTTGCATGCGGGTGTCTTCATTCATAAAAAAAATAATAATTAAAACATTCGGGAGTGTGCCAATCATTCTAAATAGGTCTAGACTCCGTGCGCAGCCCCGCCTTCTCCACTGAACAAAGAAGGCCCACGCCGTTACTAACGGGGGATTTTTGATCCAAAACTCAACTTCACTAGCACCAACGTGAACCGCTTGCCGTCATGTTTATTGTTTATTGGGAAAGAAGGGACGCATGGACTATACGTCATCCAGCTCAGACGATCTAGACGGCTAAATGGCTCTGCTATGGGTTGCCCCACAGCTATTTAGAGACTTTCGACGGCGGCAGTTCAAAATGCTTGAGCGCCACGTGTTTCATGGAGACTTCAGTTCCCCGAGGAATCTGATTTAGGAAGCGTAAATATAGGCGTTTCTCATAGGCATTTCTGGCAATTGCGAGCCTCTAAGATGGATTTATTTACAATACATAGCATACCGACATGTATGTAGCCTACTTAGTCTACGTCAATGTGTAGGCTAAGTAAAATTCGCAAATATTTGATTAGGCCTAGTATGAACTTGGCTTTGAATAACTGTTTTAATGATATTCAGAGGGAACGTAGGAATGTTAAATAATTCAGAATTAGTTAATTTATTTAATTAATGGTTCTTTCAGTAATCCCATAAAGGCATACGTTATCTTGATCATTTATGTAATATTTTTGACTTTAGGATGGGACAGAAGTAGACAGGTGACTATCAATGATTGACAACTGACGGCTGCAGCATGGAAATCCAATGCGAATAAATTGTAATAAATTGATCTTTATGGTTACAAGTAACAAAGTCCATGCTACACGCCACCTAGGTGGCTGCCGCCCTCCACTTCTATTTGGCTCCTCCAGACATAAGGTCACATGGTGTTGATGTTGAAAGACCGGTTTATTGTGATGGTTTGTTCAAAAGGATATGGCCTGGTGTTCCTTGTTGACATCCAGAGCGCGTGTGTCTGTGTGTGTGCCACCACTGAGACGTGTGTAGCTCCTCCTTTTCGGCACCTTTTCGAATAAAATTATGCATCTAAAATGGATGCATTCCAACTGACCTCCACATTTTTGTTATGAATATGCCGGTCCTTCGAACAAAAAAGTTTGGGAAGGAACCCCTGCTTTAAACTCATGCATGTTGCAGAGTATGCCCAACAGCGCCCCCTAGGTCACGGTGGTTTGCGGTGTCACACCGGAAAGGTTCCGAGGGTGGAGGCGGACCCGTATGACGTCGCCTGTGTTTTTTGGCTCACACAGGAAGCTGGAGCTCCATGCGAGAAAAAGCCGGGAGGCGATGACAGATCTCAATGTCACTACACACGGTCATTACACAATAATAATACTTAATAACAGGCGTAGCGTCATAGCGTATCACTTCTCATGCTCTGATCACTCGGTCGGATCAATGTTCTGGTTGTGACAGCGAGGAAGCGACAACATATGATCGCACGCTGATCTCAATCCACCTTGTCGCTAACTAAAGGCGCTAGCGAATCAAAACAATATCGGCGTCGGTAATATTCAACACAATATCAGGGTGATAAGGTACAGTGTGGGCATGGCCAGTATCCTCTGTCGAATCTCCAAAACCTTGGTGAACCATCGCTTGCCTCCATTCACGAAAGGACTCATACGCCCCATGGTGGTACGTCGACATTACATCACATTTACATCAATGCAGAAAATACTTTCTCAGTCGATTGTGTGTTTCTTGATTAATGTATGATTTCAAGTGGAGTTTTTAAACTGCCAAGTAGGCTGGCAATAAACCGTTTTGATGGCTGTGATGCGTTTGCTTATCCAACACAGACCTCGTCCTGGCCGTTTCAGTCACAGCCGACAGACTTGAGTCTTCCAAATCCCTCATGGAGCAAAGAGATGCTGCAGCATTATGAGCTCTACAAAAGCCAGTGTGTGGGCGAGGATGGAAAGGAAGGCTCTGGACCTTGGAGGAGACTGCCCAGCTACAACCGCTTACTCAAGTTTGCTACAGGTGCCACGGAATGACCTTTGGTTGGAAAGTTGTTGTGTTTGTGTGTGTGTGTGTGTGTGTGTGTGTGTGTGTGTGTGTGTGTGTGTGTGTGTGTGTGTGTGTGTGCGCGCGTGTGTGTGTCTGTGTGTGTGTTTTCATAATTGTCCATGTGCATTTACAGAATGTAACCCCCTAATTGGAAGAAATGTCCAAAACACATTCAGTGTCCAAAAAGTGTCCATAACACATTCATATACTAGAGAGATGGCTCTCTTATTTTGTTTTAGTATTTTCTCAGGGATTGATCATCATTTATTTTTCTTAAACGTGCGTTTGTGCCTCATCAGGGGGAGTGCTGCTCAGTAAGATCATCCAGTCGGAGGCGCGCCTTTTTACGCGGAACATCAAAATCCCGGGGGCGGGATTTGAATACGTTATGTTCATTAAAAAATCGCAGGACAAATGTGTGTGTATATTCCAGGCTGGACATCTGCTAGAAGGCCCACCAGGGTGAGTTAATTGTGTTTTTTTTTCTCCCAGTTGGAGTAAATACCCCAATGACTCTGTTCCTATATTATATATTGCATTACTTGAAAAATATATACATTTTGGACACAAGATACTTATAACAAATAAGATGCTCATCGTATAAATACCTTTTTACCCCTTCAAAATATAATGTTGAGTTTAATAGGAGTGTATTTTCAGGCACGTCCACGGGGGGGCGACAGCGGCCATGATTGACTCAGTAAACGGGACACACGCCACCTACGTGTGCGGACCTGTGATGACTGCAAACCTCAACATCAACTACCGCAAGTAATAATACACGAGTTATATTAATCCACTGAGAAGAACTAACTATGTATCTTTGGTATATAGGCTTTGGTCAATTCAATTAATGACTATTGTTATTGCACTATACTATTACTACTATGCCTTTACAATCGATATTGTGTAATAATGTTCTAATTGTCCTTGTCCCAAAGCCCCATCCCATTGGGCAGCACAGTGGTGCTGGAGTCTACGCTGGATCAAAGGGAAGGCCGAAAAGCCTTTTTCTCCTGCATTGTGACTTCAATAGATGGCTCTAAAGTCCATGTAGAATCAAAAGGTATCACTAAACACATCCAGTCTGCTTCCATCACAACATGGATGATGTGTGATGCTCTAACAGTGATGTTTGGCCGTACCAGTCTTCTCACTATGCCTTTCTTCACGCCTTTGCAGCACTGTTTCTATCCATCTCCATGAGCAGTATATTAGGAGGCTAACACCCATCACACCAGCCCACCAAACCTACAAAACATGTCTCCAAACGACCCGAGAGTTCAGAGGTTTGGGGATCCTTCTTCACTGGCAGTGAGGGTGCTAGAGGGGGACCCTGGGGTCCAGAGGTCCCTGATGGTGTTCAGCCCTGGGTCCTCCGGCCGTCACCATGCCTGGGGGCGAGATTGACGCAAGGAAAGGAGTGATTATGTGTGAGTTCTTTTACCAGACTTCCAGAAGGATTAACAAACAAAGACTATTCTTTATTTATGCAGTGAATTTAATTTATCATCTTTTGGAGTATATTCATTTTTGGGCGGTTGGATACTGTGTTCATTATTACGGTGTTGCTGTTTGTAGGCTGTTGGAGATGTTTTTACTGATAAAGCCTTTGTAAGGTGGTGGAGATGTTTTTACTGATAAAGCCTGATCACCCATCCGCACCTCCTTTATTCATCACATTATTAATATTAGATAGGGAACATTTCTTCATTATTTTGAACTTTAAAGTTCAAAATAGGAACTCCTCCAATGAAAGTGTTTTTGAGATTGTAGGAAGAACACGTACATTCCTGGGTGTGCAAGAAATGTCCATCAAGCAGAAAGCATGGTGCAAGTTGGGGGGTGGGGACCAATTGTTTGGTTTGACCCCATTTACAAATATATTGTTCCACTGTCATCATTACTGAAAAAACACACTCTGCTATTATTTGTGTCACCTCATCAGATTTCGCCTCGGTTATTTCCTTTCTTCACTGTTATATGTGGTGATTTCTGTGTGTTTTATTTTTATTTCCTCCCATTGTAACATGACAACTATTTGGGGTCGAGGTGTGGAGGTTTTCAAGTTTATATTTAACATAATAGTTTTAAATATGCACAAACAAGATTTATATTATTCAGTAATAACATTATTTTCTCTGTCAAACATTATAAAATGTTTTGAATAGCACACAGAAACACATAAACACACACACACACACACACACACACACACACACACACACACACACACAGGTAAGCCTTATTAGCTACAGGTGCCTTGTTTGGATTGATGGTGTTGTTTGCCAATTGGGTTCATTCATTGTGTGCGTGTGATGATAGAATGTGTGTCCTGATTATAATAACGCCTAAAGGTTATGATAACGGAAGTTAAAGTATTGCAGTACAATATAATTTTTTGTCATACTATTAAAAGTCCCTAAAAACGAAATATTAAACCACCTGAGCATTCGTTGTGTTTATACAGTTCATATATTTAAAGCATCGCAGGCCTAAAGTCATGCGGAATACCATAAGCATTGTAATGGGATATTTAATGGACATATTTAATCTTTAACCCATATCTGAATATTGCTTAGAAAACGAAATAGGACTACAATTTAGGCAAACCTATGCAAATTATAGTTCTCAATCGGCGAACTTAAATAGTCTAATTCTAATGAACTATAATAAGATGATATATCACGTGGCTCTAGCGGCGCACTGGTCGTCATTAAAAAGTTAATTGTCCTTTATAAACGTTATATTGTACCGTGTTGCGGAAGCTGGTTCCAGCAGCATTGGGTTCTATTTCTCAACTGAACAGCACAAAGCAAACCTTATCCGATATAATGACGTAACTCCCGGTGATTTAACTACTCCCGAGCACGGGACCTGAAGGACTCATATGCCATGACCTGAGGACTGACCGGTGGGGGGGGGGGGTCAGTCCTCAGGTCGTGGTATATGAGTCCTTCAGGTCCAGGTCTGAGTCCTTCAGGTCCCGTGCTCGGGAGTAGTTAAATCACCGGGAGTTACGTCATTATATGTAGTATGTGACCCTCTGGAGCTGCCACCCGGCGGCTCCAGCTGCACTCCCGATGGACGTGAGCCTCAAGGAACTTTGATATGAAACATTTCCACCACAGGAGGATTATTGTTGAGTAAAATGACCTGATGGAGCACATGATGCGGGCTAACGCTTGGAGTCCACATTGATCACTGTGGAGGAGATTGCCATGCACCTACCCAGACCCCTGCGCCGACCTGTCCGCTAGAACAACCAAACAGCACTGCCGGCGACTACGACCCTCGAAGCGAGAGCAGAAGTTACTAAGTGAACGAAAGGTTTTTCATGTGGGTCAGTGCATGCGTACAGACCACGTGTATTTTGTTTTGGACTAATGGAATATGAGGAGTACAATGCATCTCCAGGTGACGCGCCGATCAGACGAGGTGAGAACTGCCCGGCTAGAGGCGATTTGCCTCGGCCCGTGTGTGCAGTGTGTGGCCCATGTCATATGGTCTGGAGCAAAGCTGCAAGCAGGATTCTGTAACCTACATATTGAACCCAACCGTACCCAAGTGTTTATGTATCGCGATGCTTTTATAATATTGCTTTTATAATATATACGTTTATAATACATATGTTTTAACCGCATGTAGTTTTTAAGTAAAGGCAGTTGTGTTTGTCCTGTTCCCTTTTCCTTTACCTTTCTCTCTCACTCTTTAGATCTTCTCTTTATTGCTCTTTTATTTCCCCTCCTCCTCCCTCTCTTCTTGTATTCTTCCCCATTCCCTCATCGCTCTGTATCTCTCTCCTCCTCCCTCTCAACTTGTATTCTCCCCCATTCCCTCATAGCTCTGTATCTCTCTCCTCCTCCTCTCTCTCAACTTGTATTCTCCCCCATTCTCTCATCGCTCTGTATCTCTTTCTTCCCCTCCCTCTTAACTGTTATTCTCCCCCATTCCCTCCCCTCCCTGTATCTCTCTCCCTGTAATTGGTTCAATGGCTGCGTGTTGGTGAGAGCTACAGTAAACCAGGGCTAATCCAGAGGATTAACTTGTGTCAGCTTCTGTTTGGGAATCACTGCTTTACTATTCTCATCCTCTGCATTTCTAAATGCAAAGCACCCGGTGCTCAGGTTAGACCCACTACCTCCCTCCTCACTCACAGACACACTGTGGACACCTGACCCCTTTCAAAACACGCGTGGACCTTTCATGGCTAGTGTTGTTGAAATGGAATAGGTATGACCAGGGCCCTAGTCAGAGTTTAATAAGGGACTAGGTATGACCAGGGCCATTGCTATGAGGCTAGTGGATCAGGGTATAAAGACACACACACACACACACACACACACACACACACACACACACACACACACACACACACACACACACACACACACACACACACACACACACACACAGGGTTGTGTTTGATCTGAAACTGTAGCCACTACAATCAGCTGCAGACTACATTGCCATTCAAAAAAACGGTAAGATGAGTAATGCTTAACTGCTATACAAAGGTGTGGTAAAAATGTTAGTGGGAGTAACAATGCTCGTGGCAGCTCAAGCCAACCACCCCCATGAACTCAGTTCTGAAAAACTGAAAGGATTGTGTCTCGGTCTGAATCCCTTTACACTTTCACTCACACACACACACACACACACACACACACACACACACACACACACACACACACACACACACACACACACACACACACACACACACACACACACACACACACACACACACACACACACACACACACACACACACACACACACACACACACTTCAATTTTGGATGAAAGCAGACGCTTTTATCCAAAGTGACTTACATTGGTTAATACACCCATTGACACACCAACGGCAGAGTCAACCATGCAAGGCGACAGCCAGCTCGTCAGGAGCAGTTAGGGTTAAGTGTCTTGCTCAGGGACACATCAACACTCGGTGGAGCTGGAGATTGAACTACCAACCTGTCAGTTACAAGTCAACTGCTCTACCTCCTGAGCTAAACACTTTGTTATACCGTTCAAGTATAAGTCATTTTCAAGCCTTAAGTTAATGATGAACTAATCAATAAAGAAAAACATTAATATACATTTTAAGATGATAAGTAAGCTTTTTGTTAACGATGACCTAATCATCAACAAAACTTTTTTATATATTTGTAAATGATTGAAATGTTAAAGGATCCCAATTTTTCTCCAGGTATGATGTTTATTAGCCATTAGAAGCCATGTCAGAATCTTCCCTCTAGTGACATCACAAATGGGAGTGTCCACGCAGATGTACGTGGATAGATCAGCCTACCAGATGGAACAGTCCACTGGAGGGGCTGGTGAGTAAGATAGGGCGCCTTAAACAAATTAATCATCTACAAATGTCTATTTAAATTTTGGAGATTATAAATTCATCATTAACTAAGAGCTTATAAGTGACTGAACTCTATTACCTTTATTACCTAATTAGTAGTTATATTTTATAAGAATGACACACTGCTCAAATTAAGGGTTTGCTCAGTGTGCGACAAGCGTTTAAATAAGCTTCTAACATTCAGAGTAAAGGTGTGTGCTGCTCTCCATTTATTCTCTGCATTGGACATTTTCTGACGAGGAGAGATTACTAGTGCAACCACAGCAGGCGCTTTCAGACCGCGGCAGGCCAAGTCTGGCTAGCTCTATCTCTTCTATTGATACTTATCTCCTGCATGCTATTCTCTCTCGCAAACCTGCAAAATATACTATTCAGCAAATAAAGGCCCCCCGCAAACATACCCACACCCTCTGCAATTTAGACTTCATCATGATTGTGGTCAGACTAAAAGAGAAACACCCTCAAACACAATCTTCTCTGGTTAGTGTGTGCATGTTGGTGTGTGTGTGTGTGTGTGCGTGTGTGTGTGTGTGTGTGTGTGTATGTGTATGGTATCTGCACATGTGTTTGTGTGTGTGTGTGTGTGTGTGTGTGTGTGTGTGTGTGTGTGTTTGTGTGTGTGTGTGTGTGTATGGTATCTGTATGTGTGTGTGTGCATGGTATATGTATGTATGTGTGTGTGTGCATCTCTATGTGTGTGTGTGTGTGTGTGTGTGTGTGTGTGTGTGTGTGTGCGTGTGCGTGTGCGTGTGTGTGTGTGTGTGTGTTTGTGTGTGATGGTGTGTGCTACTGTTTCATAGGGTATTATTTAAACAAGTATACCCAAATACACTACTACTAAATGGCCATTAGAGCTCACAGGGGTGGGAGGATCCTGTAGGGTCCAAGCTGCCCTTGGTGGTCAGTGCTGCAGTAGATCTAATCTAGCCTAATACCATCTGTTCTCCTTTAGGAGGAGTGCTGTCCAAGAGGACTCATTTGAGTAAGTACCAGTGGTACCATCCATTTGGACGTGTTTGTTACCATGTTACTACCTGGCAATGCCTGTTTGTGCTACCTTGCTTTGTTGTTAGCTCCTGTCTCAGCAAAGGACCCTAAAGCTAACTTGCACCTGTGAAGAATCAAACAAACATGCAGATGCATGCACATACATGAAAAACTCACAGGAAAACAACCTCACACACACACACACACACACACACACACACAAACACACACACACACACACACACACACACACACACACACACACACACACACACACACACACACACACACACACACACACACACACACACACATGCACACGCACATACACACAAACACATTGATACACACACATTTTTCTTTTTTTAATCAGTATTATGGGATCTGCATGGCATTGTGTCTTGCACCTGTTTAAAACCCCACCCCCTCCACACACACATACACACACATACACACACACATACACACACACCACATTGCCTGACATGGAGCAGTGAATTCCAACCATATATTGGCATCTGTAGCAACGGAAGGAAGCTAACCATGATAGCATCGCTTCCTTTTCAACAGCTTTAGCATGGCACTGTCTACCACCATTTAGAAACACCTGTTGTTCGGTGATACCAAAAAAATGTTTGTAAATCTTCATCTTCCAATGTTATTTTTAACCATTGATCATTCTGACAATATCTAGCTGTGTCCATTATCAAAATCTGTTTTGTGTAGCCTACTGTGCACTAGCATTGCTAAGTACATTATATACTATTAATAATATAGATATTGTTATATAACATATCTATATATATATATATACAGAGGCATATTTGTACATTCTGGATGTGGGTTTGGAGATGAGCCTGATAGGATTTGGACAGAGCAGAGTGCATTGTGTCAGTGCATCAGGTGCAGAGAGGCAGAGAAGAGGACACAGGAAAACATACAGAAGTTTTGGAGATGCACTGAGACAATGAACAAATGGAGATAGAGGAAAAGTAGGGCGATAGAAAAGAAAGATTGATGATGGTAAGATGGATTGAAAATGTGTTTTTATTTTATTTATTTTACATGAGTAAGTGACTGGAATAACAGCTGAGCCCTCTCAATACGAAAGTAAATCTAAAATTTAAAAATAAATATAGATATAATGTGATCGATGATTGGCATTGTTAATATTCGGTCTTGGCGACAAGAAACTTTTCAAGTTGATTTTAAGACAAGAAAGGAGAGTTACAAAGCAGTGGAACACTTTCACACAGCAGGGTTTTCTGCGGGTGATACTGAGAGGGAAGGTGGGTGATCGAGGAGAACAACAAAGGTATCGACGTAAGAAAGAGCAACAGACAAACCCATGACATGGGACATCCCCTCTCCCTCTCTCTCTGTCTCACTCCATCACACATACACACACACACACACACACACACACACACACACACACACACACACACACACACACACACACACACACACAAACACACACATGCACACACACGTACACAAAAGGAGGGTGAGGCGTGTCTGACAAAGACTAAAAGTTCTGAATATATTTGCACAAACCACAAAGAATCCTAAGCGGCACGCTACAGGATCAAAAAAGTCAACAACAACAACAACCCACAACAGACAGATTGGAAGAAAAGCAGTTGAAAAGCGACAATTGCAATTTACCGGTGTGGAAGAAGGACAGTGTTGTTGGTTACGTTTGTAAAAGTGGGACAGGAGAGCCACGGAGTCAGAATGAACCGAGGTAGGGACAATGATCTCAGTTGTGCGTGTTTTGCATCTGTTGTGTGTCTCTGTGTTTGCCAATGTGTGTCTCCATTCTGATCACAAACTGTTCATCATTCGAGACGAGTTTAGGATGAGTTATTTCATTCAATATACAATTTAAGATTTTTTTTTGCACACAACAAAAACGACATAAAATATCGACATTGAAGAAAATATAAAGTCAAAGTATATGACCACATCTACCTACTGTATCTCTAAACTAGCTTATAATTTTTGGTTCATATTACCACCTGTGAACGGAAAATATCATTGAAAGCAGCTACACTCTGCATATTTCCCTACAAAGACAGCGAGAGTCATATATATTGCTGTGTATCTGATATGGGAAATTTGTGAAAATGCCCATGTGAAACAAAGTATGATCTGAATTCACCATTTTATTCACAATTACTCAGGTTCACATTAAGGTTAAACCTGAACATGGTTAAATCCATCATATTTGTTTGATGCAACCATGTTTTTAATTGGTTGATAAGATATGGACATTTCATGTATCTTTTATTTCTATTTTGATATTTCGTTCAGTGGGGTGTAGGGTTAGGGTTAGGCATTCTCACACGTTTCAGTTCAATCACGCAGAGAACAAAAAAATTAAACACTACGTAAATCGGCTGACACATTTTTTAAATATCAGAAGAACTTTGCTGGCTTCATAATTGAATACAAATTATGTCACCAAATCAATTATTTGATTTGGTTACATAAAAAAAATATAGAAACACTGAAAAAGCTACTTTAATGAATAAAGAATTGTTCAATATTTATCAATGAATAAACACTCTTGCATAGGGAAACTAGTGTGAACTACAAATCTACAAATCGCAGTTCAAAGACTTTTATAATTTTGTGTTCTGTAAATCTCAAATTTAATCTCAAATGTATTTCGAACATAAAGATTGATCAGAGAACGTATTCTCTTCTGGCCGTTGGCACAGAGCTTTTTCTTGCTACTTCCCGCTCCTGTGTTCAAAAGTCTGGTGCATTCACAGCATTACACAGCAGCACACCTGCCAGCCTCTTTAGATGGAGCCCAGATGAACTGGTATCTCCCTGCAGCTGTGGGGAATAGAATAAGCAGAGGTTTAAAAAAAATACAAATATAGCCATTGATGGCTTTAAGATACAACTCTATATAAAGGTGTCCCCAATGGAAACGGGTGGCGCTGATAAGGAGTTCCTTCCTCCTCTACTGGGTAAAACGTGCACAGAGCTTGTTTTCATCTTCTTATTGGCACTCCAAACCACAGTTATCCACCAAAAGATTGTTGAATAAATAACCACATGCAGGCTGTTGCCCCTTACTTTTTCACATCACACCCACAGATCTGCTCTTGGTTTGAGAGCTTCAAAGTGAAATGTGGTCCAACTGTTAAGGAGCAGCAAAACAAAACTTTGTATCATACTTTTTTTTTCATAGGGAAATAAGCGCCCATGCACCCATTATTCATCAGCAATTGTATACAAAATCGTTCATCTGTGTTGGTTACCGCTTCATGCCTTGGTTGAGCATTTAGACAGGTCCTGCGGGAGGCATTCATACTTCATATGCTACTATCAAATCATAGGATTCAAGCACATTACCTATTTAAACATACACATCACAACATGTGCTAAAGAAATTTTATTTTAGGAATTCAATAGAATATAAATATATTTATAAGTCTCATGTGGCAGTTAAGAGAATAATCTCCTAAATGTATTGTGAGACTCCAAGTGATTACATACATAGTACCAAAATATTAAAAATTATATTATTACAAAGGCACATTTTACAGTGGAATATGGAGATAATAATACAATTAAAGACTGCAAATTGTGAAATCCTTCCTGGGTATCGTGATTTGCAAAATATGAAAAATCTGCAATCAGCAATTTGTGTGTGTGTGTGTTTGTGTGTATGTATGTGTGTGTGTGCATGTACGTGTGTGAGTGTGTTTGTGTGTCTAAGTGTGTGTTTGTGTGTGTGTTTGCATGTGTGTGGGCGTTCGTTTGTATGTGTCTGTGTGTGTGGGCTTCGTTTGTGTGTGGGTGTTCGTTTGTGTGTGTATTGTGTGTGTGTGTTTGTGGGCATTCGTTTGTGTTTGTGAGTGTATGTACGATCATGTGCGTGTGTGTGTCTGTGTGTGTGCAAGTGTGTGCAATTGTATTTTAATTGTTGTCTGCTAAAGTACTTGAGGTACACTTCCGTCAAAGGAAAGTTGAGGTTTTGTGTCCGTTTACATTGAAACGTGTAGACTGCTGACAACTTGATTTTAAACAAAGCCACGAAAGAGCTGTACTGCCGTCTTATCTTTAACCCACACACGCACACACGCACACCAGACTCATGCATGCACAAACAGATACTGCCACACACAGTGCCACACTTACTCACATTGCAACAAACATACGCACACATACACATATACACAATCACACACACGCACACACACACACACACACACACACACACACACACACATACACACACACACACACACACACACACACACACAATTCTTGGAATTAATTTAAAATGTTGACAATGTACTATAATGCTATTTCCTAATTTAGACACTTATATCCAAGACAATTTATAGTGAATTCAGATGTCATTAGGGAGCCGGCAGGGGTTCCACATCTTACTCAAGGAGGCCTGCCTTCCTTTGTGTGTATTTGTGTAGTAAAGTATCAGCATCTGCATAACAAAAACTTTCTGAAACTTTTTTTATGATATTTGTTAATGAACTGTTAATATTCTACTTAATATTAAGTGGTTTGAAAATAACTGAGAGAGAAAGAGATAATAACAATAACCCTGAAGAGGTGCCAGACAATCTCACAGCCTGTTGAAGACATGAGTTATAATTAATAAGTGAATCAATTTTCAGTGTCCCACTACACGGTTGGGCGTTCTGACACGCTCATCCTTTCTGCGAGCATTAACACCGATCGCGCTGGAGCTCCGCTTACAAAAGCAGAACGATGTTGAAAACGGGCTGAATCCGTGTATGCTGACTGACTTTGTGCAGTCTGGGTGCTAAGAATCACTGTGTGTGATACCGAAAGGTTGTGGGTCCAAGTGGGTTTCCGGTTGTTTGAGAACCAAAACAGGGGTACTCACTGAAATGCCTGATCGTGACTCTTCGTTGCTTTGTTGACAATAATTGTTCAGACACATTGAACTAATAACGTATGGGAAACTGAGTAATACGCAGCATTGCTCCTTTCAAAAGCACCTATGACACAGGCCTACAAATGATCTGTCTTCCTGTATTACTAAATCCTAATTTTCCCTCTGACGATAAACCATGATATTTCTCTGTCTTGTGTGTAGCAACAAATTCAGTATGATTGTACTGTATGTGTTACCTGGTCTGCATCAAAGCCCACTATTTATTTAAAAGGACTTATAAGTCATCTACCACACACCAACTACCCTCCTTTGCAGTCTATAGACGTGTACTTTGGCATCGGAAAAGAGGGCACACACTGACACACTAAACACACACGCACAAAATACAAAATACACACACTAAAATAAAGTATGAAAATAAATCAAATCATTCTCATGTGGTGTCGTGAGGACTGCCTTTTCACATCCCTAATCATCCCTATAGGATAGAGAGGGCAGAAAGAGGGTTCAAGCAATGTGTATTCAAGCAGACCAATGTTAGCAGAAGATAGGCAATCTTCAAGTGATTGTTTGGGTAAATAAATGATGACTGTATTTCATAGCTTGTTAATTATACAGTATTGCATTACAGTACTGCAGGACAGGATAGTACACTATACAGTCATATAGTACAGTACAGTGCTGTACTTGAGAATAGTCTGGTTGAAGTTGCCATGTTGCCACATGAAAACAGGTAATGCAATCATCAGGAACATAACTGACTTTAAACTCTCAAAGAATGGCCTACGAGGCTGAGTCTCCTGTCAGTATCATTGAGGTCACTGGAGGTAAAGGGAACTGGGCGGGGGGGGGGAAGTAAATAGCCACAAGAAGTTCAAAGGTACGCAGTGATGGATGGGGGGGGGTTTAGGGGAGCGGCCTTCATTACGGGAAGAGGGGAGAAGAATGAGCATATTACTGGCAGTCGTGTCCTTGGTGAGTGAGATTGAGAGAGGACTGTGACAGAGAATACTTGGTCTCAGTCAGAGTGAGAGAGCCTAACCACTTGAAAGCCCTTGAGGTTGACACAGGGAGTTCTCAGCCCCTACTCATTTTATAATATTCCACGGCTCAAACTCTCACTTTATTTTTTGGATTTTTTACCAGGTCATACTTAACCTGAAGTATTGAAAGACATTTCTTCTTGAGTGCTTGGTCAAAATTACCTTTGTTTAGTTCTAAAGGTAAATAACAGCAGTTGAAATCTAGTGGTGATTTTGAACACATCCGCTGTCAGATTTGACAAATATTGCATTCTTTTGCAATATGTCATCAAATGTGTTTTCCTGATTTAAGCATAAGACTATGTTATATATTTTGTTAAGTTGTGTACTAACATTATCCCAAATGCTTCCAAAATGTTCAACCCAGAGATATCCCTGTTTTTTTCCTCACGACGGTGTGTTTCATATGGCTAGCTGGTCCATGGTGGATGTTTGTTTATTTTGGCTCCTCCACCATATAACGTGATACACAACTTCATTGTCGACTCATCTTATGGCAAGTCAATAAGTTAATATTAGGTGTTTTCACCGGCCTGGGGGTGAAGACCGCTGAGGAACGAGAGGAATAAGCAAACTCATGTTTTACTTGCTCTGGCGTATGCTTCTGGCCCCCCTCCTGGTCAAACTGGTTTCCAGCAGACCTGGACCGGGTCAGGCCAATATCCATTTATATCCATGGATCTAATAGGGGGTGGGTTAGACACAATGACTTTACAGAGGTGCGTCCTTAAGCTGTTAAAACTCATAATCATCCAAGATGGCTGCCACTGATGTGTCACAAGGATTCCTGCTCTGATTTTACAGCAGTAAAACAGTTCTTCATCAATGCGCTACGAATCCAACATGAAAAACAACGATCAACAGAAATATGTGCCTTTTTCTTTTTTGGACAATGCAAGAGCCATATCCTGAATGCCGCTGAATGACCTATATTTCAGCTGACTAAAGTCTCTACAAAATCTACAACGTTATAGATGTAATTAATTAAGATGAACATAACTAATATCTAATCACTGTTCGTAACTGGGGTGTCAGCAGAATAGACAGTTTCCAGTTTTACTGGAAAGTTAGACTTTACCTATAGTTAGACTTGTCATTCAGGCAGGAATTCTCCAATAAAGCGGTGTTAGGTAAGAACTAACAGCTGTGGCCTTCTGTCGTTGTCCAGAGATTGAAGTGATCCCCTGCAAGATCTGCGGAGACAAGTCTTCAGGAGTGCACTACGGAGTGATCACGTGTGAGGGGTGCAAGGTGCAAACACACACACACACACACACACAACCACACACACACACACACACACACACATAAATGTATATATATATATGTGTAGATATATATGTATATATAAATGGACATACATCCTCAGACACAGTTGTCTTGAAAAGTACTTGAAACAGCGATACATTTAAATTCAAAAGGGAATTTATTATAAAATCATCCTGGGATTTCAGGGATTCTTCAGACGAAGCCAGCTGCCCACTGTGTCTTACTCCTGCTCCCGGCAGAACAACTGCCAGATCGACCGGACCAGCCGCAACCGCTGCCAACACTGCCGGCTGCAGAAATGCCTCGCGCAAGGCATGAGCCGCGATGGTGAGACACAGATACCCCTGAACCCTGACACCACACCACTCCGTCTCTGAGCTCAGGTCAACACTGACTTTTGCCTTTCTTCAGCGGTGAAGTTCGGACGGATGTCCAAGCGTCAGCGGGACTCACTGTCTGCTGAGATTCAAAAACACAAGCAGCAGCAAGAACAACATCATCATCAACAGCAGCAGCAGCAGCTCCAGAGAGGGGCCTCGTCCTGCTTGCCCTACCAGCACAAGACCAGCCGCTCGCCTCAGATCCTGCAACCCTTGGCCTCCCTCACAGGGGAGTCAGACATACTGTCCTTCCCAAGGGACGTGCACTCCTACGTGCTATGCTCTTCAAGCGAGTCCCCTGCTTCGGGCCGGATCTACTGCGGCTACGGCAGCCCCCTAGGGTCCCGGTGCCTGGGGAGAGGGGACAGCGGTGGTCCTCCTCACCCAAGAGGTGGGTCTCACTCACCTCTTCAACTCTTCCTGCTCTTCACATTCAAATCATCTCTCAAACTTTGGTTTCCCACTCTCTGTGTTATTCTACGGTTCAGGGTTTGATTCCAGACAGCCATCTCCTGAGTTGATGGGGATTCAAACTTATGACCTGCTGGAGGAGGCCATTGGTCCCTATTCTCATGTTCTGCAAAGCAGAGGTGAAGTAAAGTAGTCTAGTAATTAGTTTTGGTGGTGGGGATGGTTGTGTGTGTGTGTGTGTGTGTGTGTGTGTGTGTGTGTGAGTGAATTCAATCAACAATTCCCATGCATTATATCCATGCGGTTGTGTTTTTCAGAGGACCTGTGTGGCAGTATCCTGCGCTCCCACAGAGAGACCAGCCAATACAGAGTGGAGGAACTGCAGGATCTGAAATGGAAGTTGTTCAGTAGGGAGGAGATACAGGCCTATCAGAACAAGGTAGGCAGACGCCTTTCCTCTCCTTTGCCCTTTTCTCCCTGTTTCTTGTCCCTCTGATCACCGAGTTCTGCTCTGCCCTGACCCCCCAGACGATGGATGAGATGTGGCAGTATTGCGCCATCAGACTCACCGACGGTGTGCAGTATGTAGTGGAGTTCGCCAAGCGCATCCCGGGCTTCCGTCTGTTCAGCCAGAACGACCAGATCGCTCACCTCAAAAGTGGTGAGTTTCAGCTTTTTCGTGTGGGAACAGATTTTCTATTGGTCAAAGTGGACTCACAGGAAAAAAGGTCATGGGGTCCAACTCTAATGTCCCCAGGCTATATATTTACATCAATGAGCAGCACTTTTGCTCCTACACCCTACCTGGTCCTTGTTGACATGTATCTGAACACTGCGAGTCCCTTTGGGTAAAAGGGATCAATGTTAAAAAATCAATTCAATTAATTAAAATCACATATTCACATAATAATTTGTCACTTGGTCACTCACTCATCTTCAACTGCCTATCCGGGGTCGGGTCGCGGGGGCAGCAGCTCTAGCAGGGGGCCCCAGACTTCCCTTTCCCGGGCCACATTGACCAGCTCTAACAGGGGGATCCCAAGGCGTTCCGAGGCCAGTGTTGCGATATAATCTCTCCACATAGTCCTGGGTCTTCTCCGATTGCTCCTCCCCGCTGGAAGTGCCTGGAACACCTCCCTAGGAAGGCGACCAGTGGGCATCCTTACCAGATGCCCGAACCACCTCAACCGACTCCTTCCTAAGCAGAAGAGCAGCTGCTCTAATCTGAGTTCTTCACGGTGGCTGATCTTCTCACCCTATCTCTAAGGGAGATGCCAGCCACCCTCCTGAGAAAACCCATTTCGGCTGCTTGTCCCTCCCAGAACAATCATACACATAAGACCTGTCTCTCCCCGTGTGTCCCCGGCTCCAGGGTCGATGGAGGTGCTGCTGGTGAGGATGAGCCGCTACTTCAACACAGAAAACAACACAGTGTTTTTCGACGGGAAGTTTGCTGGACCACAAGTCTTCAAGTCCCTGGGTAGGGTCGCACTCACAGTGGTTGTATCAACCTTTGCAAACATTTGTGGTTGTTGAGCCATGTCACAGATGGATACTAAGTGATCCTCCCTCCTACTTGTAGCGTGCGGGGATCTCATCTCGGCCGTATTTGACTTTGCCCGTGGCATGTGTGCTCTGGGTCTCAGCGAGCCCCAGACCGCTCTGTTCTCAGCCCTGGTGCTGATCAACACCGGTAAGGACCTCCAGATCCTAAATTAGTCGTACGTGTCTCTTAGGGTTTGTTTTTACCCCATAAATCAGCAGAAATAGATTGGATCATAGATTTCACATCCGATTTCAGGTGTAACCATACTTGTTTCTTAAACACATCAGAGACTCAGTGCCTGTTAAGTAGCATCGGTGTGCTGACGGCTCTTTGGTTCTGTGTGTCCTGATGTTCAGACCGACCCTCTCTGGAAGACAGAGTGCAAGCTCACAAACTTCAGAGAGACTTGGAGCAGGCCCTCACTCACTCACACTCACAAGACAACCAAGAGAGCCTACTACACAAGGTAGGCCTATATGTGTGACCACATAATAGGGGCTACATTTTGGAATGGATATCCATTTCCTTAAATGGTATTTCATGTGTCTGTGGTTCATCTACAGCCCGTACTGTAGGAAATTGAGGACATTTGTATTCCTGTCTAGCAGAGGGTAAAAATGTCATCTCTCTCTCTCTCTAGCTGCGCGAGAGGATGGCGTTGTTGCGCTCGCTGTGCCGGCTGCACATGGACAAGCTGCAGTCCTTCAGCCAACGCTACCCCGACACGGTGCGGTCCCGCTTCCCCCCGCTCTACAGGGAGCTGTTTGACTCAGAGGCCGAGGCCCTCCAAGGGGCGGCTCCCTGAGCCACCTGGTTTGGATTCCCACAGAAGCATGCACACGTCAGACGCCACATGTGCGAGCATGCACCATACACACACACACACACCCACACTCTCAACCTATGAGAATCATTGAATAATAAATCATATTGTTGCTTGTAAATACAGTATATTTTACTAACATTGAAAATACAATATGAAACCATTTCGTACAAGGTTAAGTATTCTTATTCTTACTTATAAGTATTATGTATTGCAGATCTTGTTGAGTAATTATATATTTGTACAACTTGGAAGTGGGAAATAGTCCTTTGTTTGTTCTTCTTAAGTATGGTGTTATGTTTTCACTCAGGATATAATGTGTTATTTCTATCCGATTTTATCACTGTGTTCCGTCACTCGATTTGATAAATAATGCTTCTTCTCAGGAATGTGTGTTATATTTGACTAATGAGTACTTTGATACACACATAAGAATTTCTGTCCAACATCTTCTCTTATGTATTTGAAGCAAATACATTTCTAATCCAAGAGTATTGGATTTGTATTGATAAATGTATATTCTTTAACATCTTAAATGTTGCACTATATATATTTATATTTCTTTGTGTGTAAGGTATTTTTATATGACCTTCAATATTTTGTGGTTTCTCTATATAGATTCAACAAAAAAACATGTTAACAATCAATTGACGTTCTACTAAGCCTGTTTGGTTGTTATGTTTTTGGAAGGCTATAGTCATATGCAAGAACTCCAATAAACTGTAAATACATTAAAGAATAAAACATACGTCTTTCTTTAAATTGACCTACTGAATACTTAAACGAATAGCTAAACTGAGTCTGTTGAATCTATTAAATCAGGCTGGCTCTGGCTGACAATGAAAGAAGAAGTTAACCCACAACAAATTACGTTAAGACTCAATGTTCAAGGACCAAGCCTGTGCCTTGCGAAAATCTTACCAAACGTCGTCAAGGACAGTGGGCATAAACAAACCATGTGTAGCTGTCATAGAAACGACCGTAAAACACGTTGAACAAGATGTGCTGGCAACATTAGTGCACAGTGATGTTGAAACTCGGATAAGGGGAAATGACTGTCAACGGCTTGTGTTTATTAAATGTAGTCAAGTGATCCCCCCCTAACAACAGCAGGAAACCCTCTGCTTATGGAGTCGTCTGGCTAGTAGCATGCATCATGATGCATCTCTGACGCATCTTATCTCATGTTTATCCTCTTCAATAGTGCACACAACCCCTCCCTTCTACTTCCTCATACTTTCGCACAATGGGGGTGTTTTGAGAAAGAAACAATTTGTGTAGAAGTTAAGTAGTTATCTTCAACAAAAATGGAAGATGACATTTTTACAATAGTAGAAAAGTACATGCTTTGTTTCGGAGAGAGGTGCCAAACCTTTGGTTTGTTTGCCATCCTCTGATCTCTGACCTGTCTTGGGCTCCATAGACTCACAAGTGCATGCTGCCAGGCCTTCCACAAGAGTATGCCTGTTTTAGCTATTAATGGGGGAGGGTTTTGTGAAAGGTTGCTAGTTCGATCCCCAGCTCCTCCTAGCTGAGTGTTGACATGTCCCTGAGCAAGACACTTAACCCTAACTGCTCCTGACGAGCTGGCTGTCGCCTTGCATGGTTGACTCTGCCGTCGGTGTGTCAATGTGTGTATTAACCGATGTAAGTCGCTTTGGATAAAAGCGTCTGCTAAATATTGTAATTGCAATTGGGTACTGATTGATATTTTCAAAACTGTATGTTTGAAGTATTGATATCAGGATATACACATACAATTGAGAAAAGAAACAACATAAAACCTTGCCTTAAAAGTGCTTATCTTTGAGTGCGGGCAGGGCATACTGTTCTTATTTAGAATTCCACTGTTACTCTGTATGTGTGTGCGTGTGTGTGTGTGTGTGTGTGTGTGTGTGTGTGTGTGTGTGTGTGTGTGTGTGTGTGTGTGTGGCTCAGTGATGCCAGGAGACACGGTAGTTATGTAAAGGTCACAAAGTTAGATACGGAATTTTTCTATGGAAAATAAAATACACAAAAAATGTGTTACCTAACCCGTATCACCCAAGGGATAATGAACAGTGTGTGACAAGAAAGAACAGTAACATTAAAGTTTAATGTTAGTCTTTAACATCTTCACGACGTCTCAATAACATTGGTTTTCTGCAGAAGATCGAGGCTGCAGATGATCACCGATGACTCATGGTGGAAAACTGTTTCACTTCCCATTTTCTCTCTCCGCCTTGTTCCTTCAAATTACACAACAAGCGTCAACAATGCTGTTCGGTGGCCAGACCTCCACTGGCATTGACACACCGTGACTGTGTGAAACAACAGGCGACTCGATCGCTACGACAGGGACGATATACTACTTTAGAAGCATAGAATTGCAATATAGTTGACAAATAAGTAGGCAAAAGGCACACATCGTGCATCTGAATATCATCCCCAGTTTCAATGGACTGGTCTTGGACTCTTGTGTGTGCGTGTGCGAGCTTGTTTTGGATCGGCCGAGCGAGTGGAGGTAAACGAACGTCTTTTGTTTACTTGATTGACTTTCAATTTCTTACTGGAAATTGTTTCACGTTTAACATTTTGATTTTTTGTATCCATCCATCCGTTTGTGTAATTGTAGCCTGTTTTTATTCGTCATAGGTTACAATTTCGTATACTGCTGTTTCGCACACTTGTATTTATTTATTTATTTTGTGCTTAATTCTCTCTCTAACTCTACCTCTGTAATCCGTGTGCTGGTCTTAGAGAAGCAAAGGATGGTGGAGCAAATGATGGTAGAGCAACGGGAGGTAGACATGGATGATTTCATGAGAGGTAGCCTATATTAGGCCATTATTCTCAAGAATAGAGTGATGAACTATATTTCATGTGAATACATTAATGTTTCAATTCCTTTGTCTACACACAAACCAGCTACGCAGCAGGAGATTCGTGTTGCAGTAGAGATAGAACCAAATGGTAGGCCTACCGAATGTTTCATGCATCACGCCTGGGATCTGATTTGATTGATTTGACTAGACATGCTAGATTGCCAATTTTTTTTGCCACTATTACAATGACACTATGCCATTACATTGGCATGGATCTAAAAATAATCTTAGTTAAAAATACTTTTGGTGAATTTAGGTACAAAGTAGGTGATGTTCCAAACGTTGGTCTCCCTACATGTGTTTACACCATGTGTCTTTTATTTTAGATGATCTAATATACGTTTCTATTCTATTTGGCCTTTGCTCCCTACTGCCTGGACTTGTTAGGAGAACTAAGCGAAAGAGGTATGTTTAAATACTTTTGTTTCAAACCAAAATAACAATTTAGTGGCAAGAACCTTAATTGATTTCAATGCATTCATGACCATAAATTCCTCCAAAACCTTCCACTGGCAGGTCCTCCAGCGTTTGGGCCTCGGTCTTTTGGTATGCCACCACCTAGTCTGAACTACCCAGTGGAATTCCCCCCGGGGAGACCCATGCCAAACAACCTCCAGGCCATCTGCCTCCACGGGGACCACCGGCCTCGCTACCCAGACACCTACTTCCCCCCCTCTGGGTTTGGACAACTCAAGCGGAGGGCATTAGCAGTCAATCTCGCCGAGTCGTTGTTCAGCGAGTGTTGTGCGGCGAATCAGACCCGGGGTCAGGACCTGACTCTGTGCTGTGTCAAACAGGCGGTAAGCATTCTCAAAGTCCTTCATCTGTGAATGAACCTTTATTTCCTGGTTCTGTATCTGTTATTTTGTGCTGGAGTTCTTTCATTATACAAGTTCCTTGATTTAACACTCGTAAAAGTAGGTTTGTTCTAGGTAATTTGCCATACCAGGAAAAGGCTTGATATGCAAGCACTAAGATGTACAAAAGTAATAAGAGGGAAACATGAATATTTTTGCCTAAAGCATAAAAACATGATGCACTCAGCCACAGCTGCACTTTAAATTTGAACCTTATTTTTGATTCTATGAAACTTAATAGAGTTTCTACAAATTAAAGGTCATTGTCATTGTTGGAGTATAAAAACACAATGTCTTCCTTATGATAATAAAAAAAAACATCACAAAAAAACACCTTCCTGAGATCTTAAACTGGGCTAGAGAGCAGAGAGCTAGAGAGCTAGGTTCAAAGATGGTCTGCCCAGAGGAATGTTAATGTTATGAAAAATAAATTTCTCGTTCAAAGCTTGATCCTACTGTTTTGGGATTTACTTTGGTACAGTTTCTTTATAAAAAAAAATACATCATGAACACTATCCAGGAAGTAGGCATGTACCCACAGATTTATAAAAAACAACAATAAGTGTGCTTGAATGTTGTGAGTATAAAATTAGTGCACGGGAAGTTATTGGTATGTCGCTCTAAGCTGGGAATCGCAAGATAATTGTGGGGCAGCTGTGCAGTGTGACCATAATATTTATTTCAACATTTCCATGGGTGTTCTAGTGAACAAGTAGTGTGTAGAGGAGAAATGGATACAGACAGAAGTTTGTAGAGGAGATAAAGAACAGATACTTACCTTAAAGTGGGTGTTAATTTGGGGTGTTGTTTTGGGTCTCTGGTGCTCCCACACGCATACAAACTTTGAAAAAAGTCTGCACATGATTTTTTGAGTGAGATATGCATTTCTGAGAGTACCCCGCCTACAGTTACCAAACGAGTGAGTCAGTTTCAGCGCCCCCTCCTATGTAGGAAGGGAACATTTTAATATTACCTCCCACTTCCCCACCCCCCTCCAATCAGAACATAGCTACGATTTTGTGGACCGGCGGACGAGCAGCTCCGGCGGGGGAGCTGCCGAGCCCCCAGAGTACAATCCCTTTCTCCGCCGGAGCTGCCGGACTGCTGCCGAGCTCCCCCCGCCGTAGCTGCCGTCCAGAGGAGGAGACATGGAGGAGAAAGGGATTGTACTCCTGGAGCTGAGCTGCCGGACTGCTGCCGAGCTCCCCCGCCGGACTGCCGCCACCGGACACCCGCCGGCAACTCCGGCGGGTGTCCTCTGTGAGCTGCCGGACTGCTGCCGAGCTCCCCACGCTGGACTTCCACCGAAGCTTCTCCTCCATGTCACGTTTCAAAATGGACTTCAGAGAGACAAGGCCAAAGTTCCTTTCCCCCAATTCTTCTCAACCATGGCCGAGATAACCCCCACTACGAGTCTTTACTTGGAACGTGGAAGTACCAGAGAAGTCAGACGCAGTCTTTATGATTCATAATATCATCCGAGGCGCACATAGCTTTTGGCCGTGATATTAGATATAATAATATATAAATACCTATATATTATATTATATAGATATAGAGCTCCAGGAGTCCGCACACGGCAACAATCACTTCTCCTCCATGCTGTGGTTCACTCTGACAGCTCATTGGTCAATAGGCAGCAGCTCATTTGCATTAAAGCTACAGACACCAGAAACAGCGCATTCTGAAGGGCCTGAAACAGAGGGGAATAGCGAAGGCAAGATTATTTTTTCCTAAAAGCTATTTCCAGCAAAAAGCTTCAAAAACATTTTTTCTGGAACTCATAAACTGTGTTTACTTGTTGGGAAAACACCATAATATATCTCCTTTAAAAACAATAGTTTGAAATGTTTAATGGTTCAACTTTGTTAAAAAATGATATATCTCCGGACATAAGGTTTCCGTGATAAATGCCTTTTGTAGTGACTGTCTGGATTATTACATTTGCCACTAACTTTTGACTCGCAGTCAAGTTTTTTTGCATACTGAGCTGTGTTATGGTTGGAAAGTTACCTTGTAGTTTGGCCAATGTTGATTTAGAAACGTGTGTGTGTGTGTGTGTGATTAGTATTTTTGGGTAAAACCATGGGACCTTACCCAAACATCATCTGAATACAGTTGTGCCCTCTAATTTGTAGACATATTCCATTGTAGTGCCACCCACCGATTGTAGTAACACACACCATAATGCACCGCTGAATGGCTCCTACATCATGATAACTAACCAGGTGTGTTTTGTTTATGTGCTCAAAACACTACAGTGGGAGCAGATGGTGGCCACCTTCTGTGAGATGGACACCTCTGTGAAGGACCGTGTGTACTCCTGTTGTAAAGAACAGGGCTCTGCCCAACTCAAGTGCTTCCAGGAGGACGCTCCCAATGCCTCCTACCTGCCCACGGAGGAGCTCCCGGTGTCCCCCATTCCTGTGGAGTCCAGCTTCTCCTTCAGCACCGACACATGCCTGGGAAACGCACCGCTAAGGTGTACTGAAGCGGTTCCCTGCATCATGAATTTGTTAATTAGTGGAGACGTTTAATTTTTTTACTCTTTTTTTTCTGTACTTTTTTTTTTTTAGTGACATAAAACAATATGCTGACAAATCCCCTTTTTTTTAAAAAAAATATATTACTAATACATGTTTGTATATTTCTATCTTGCTTAATATTTAGTTGGTTAATCAACTAAATATATATTGATATTAATATTTGATCTGATTGCGTGCTATTTTCATTATGACATCCCTGCGGAACATGTGCATGTAGTTAACCATGTCCGATGATCCTGTTCACAGATCAACGCTGACACCGAGAAGCCTCAGAGGCACCATACAGCAGAGGACTCTGTCCAACAAAGTGAGCATCAGTTTCCCCCCCGCGCGCCCCATGGCTGACGACATAAAATCGGTCTGCATTCACCGCAAGCTGCGACCGTTCTATGACCTCCGCTGCTTACCAAGCAGAGGCTATGGCTGGTTGGTCCGTCAGACCAAGGCCGTCAACCGCCTTGAGAGGGGATTCAAACAGTGCTGCAAAAGAAAACAGGAAGTACTTGAGTGTGCAGATGGAAAGGTAAACATTGGCATCAACACACCGTGGGACCATTTGTAATTATTCAAAATTGAAGCAAATCCTTTGACCTAAACTTCTGCCGTCTCTATATATCCTTGTCTCTGTATGACCATGTCTCTATATAACCTTATCTCTATATAACATTGTCTCTATATAACCTTGTTTCTATAAATCCTTGTGTTTTCTCAGTGGCGGGAGGAGATGGACAGGTTCTGCAGAGAGGACAAGGAGAGGAAGATGAAGTACCATTGTTGTGAGATGGAACAGGGCCAGGAGAGATATGAGTGT
The DNA here is from genome assembly GCF_949987615.1 of Pollachius pollachius. Taxonomy (NCBI): domain Eukaryota; kingdom Metazoa; phylum Chordata; class Actinopteri; order Gadiformes; family Gadidae; genus Pollachius; species Pollachius pollachius. Next base: position 30,209,684 of record NC_136934.1, on the reverse strand, counting down.
TTCCATTCCAGTTCTCCCGGCGCTGGCTATAATGTCGACCTGTCAACTTATACGCCCACGTTGCAGAACGCCTCACTCGGCCAGATCTGTGAAACTCACAAGCTCATCAAAAAGAAGTACTGTCTCCAAACCTATCTTTGTTTTTCTTTAAACATTGCTCTTACTGTTCATGTAGAGTTGTGAAAAACTAGCACTTACTAAATATCCACATTAATCATTTATCCATGATTCAATCTTATGTTTAACAAATACTGATTTGGATATTGTGTCAACAGGTTGCTAGCAGGACTTCCGATTCAGAATTTTGTGAAACAGTGCTGCCATCTCTCTTCCAATCAGAGAACTTCTTGTATTCAGCAAAAGGTGAGTTATTTTTTCTATGAGGAGCTACAGTCAATTGTGAACAATAAATGTTTGTGTTAATATAAACATTGATTTTCTTTACAGATAAAGAACAGAGGCATTTGCTCAACAAGAAAAGCTCCATTTGTAGCCAAGTGTTGCATAACTTCTGTGGATTCCTCCAAATGCATTTCCAAAATACTGATGAATGCCATATCCAAGCAAATTAAGATAGACCAGAGGACAAAGAAGTGTCCTCTTTCCTAAAGCCAATTTTTTGTTCATCTTATTCAGAAAGGGGCCTAGTTAGCACTTTGAAATAAGAGAAGAAAGGGAACACATCCATAAAGCATGTTGCATGAGGCAATAACATACCTATTATAGCTTAAACTACAGGCAGTGCTGCTCAGTGCGTTGTAATCCACATAAACTGTGCTTGAGTGTCACCTTGAAGAAATAACCATGTTTGTGTATATTAGACAGTGGTCTGTGTCACATACTAATCATTAGTAAGTAATATTCCTTTTTGGAAATGTACTAGTATTTCTTGATTAAATCAACATTAAACCCTTGTCTTGTTTGTGTTTTTATCTTTCACTTTATATTGCCATTGCAATTTACCATATTGACATAAACAGGGTGTCTGCAAGCTGCTATATTGTGTATATAAATACATATGGTAACAAAACGTTTAAAATCCATTTCAAATGATACAATCCATTATATTATACAAATAACTTTTACGTTTGTATCCTGGAGTATATACTGTATATACATACTGAGCAGTGGCGGTGGGTCAATAGAGGGCGCTAGGGCGCCGCCTCTCCATGAAATATTCACTCGAATATATCTGCCAACTATGAATCAACAATTATAAATACGAAATGAATCAACAGAACTACATAGCGTTTATCCTCGTTTAATATTGTGATAGACCGTACTTGCCACTGCCAGAAACCATTTAAATATGTCTGGACATCAAGGATTTGGGCTAGGCTAGTTAATGGTCATTCGAAATAAAGCCCTCCTCCAAGTCAGGGGCGCCGGCCACGTTGGAGTCAATGTAAGCTCGCTAACTTTTGGCTGTCTATCAAGCAGAGACAGCTTTTCATTGGCGCAGGAAAATTCGCCCTCGGGTCATGTATGTATGTCAATTATGGCCCCCATTGCACTCCTGACCATCCCTGGAAGGAGGGATCCCCCGCTATGTGTTCCTCAAGATTCCTTCCTTGCTAATTAAGGGAGTTTTTTCTTGCCCTCTTTGGGGGCTGGGGTCAGGGGGGTGTCATAAATATAAGGCCTGCTAAGCCCTTTGAGACAGTACCTGTGATTAAAGGCTATAAAAATAACATTGAATTTAATTTAATTGAGTTACTTTCCAGTCTGGTCAACTTGGTGTGCTGCAAGCCTGGTTCACTAGGTGCGCTGCCAGTTTGGTCCACCAGGTGTGCTGCCAGTCTGGTCCACTAGGGGTGCTAAAGAGCAGAAAGAAGACGCTCGCGCTGGCCGCTATGCGAGCAGTCAGAACCATAATGGCGACCGCCGCTGCTGCCGACCCGGGATCAGCAGTCCCGACAGGTAGCTAGCATCAACCGAATCCGCATGCATTTATTAACGAAGGATTATTCGACAATCGCGTATCGTTTTTGCATTACATTACCGATACACTTACTGTATTACATCTTATTCAAAACCAGTTACGGTCGCCGAACTTAAATTGGTAGGTTTGGCTAACTCAGAGACCTAGGAGTTTGCTAGCCAGTTAGCCGCTGTGGTGCTAACATGGCAGGGAAATGTGATATCCGACGTGTGGTTATGCTGTCAGTAAAAATAAGTGAACCATCAACAGCGTTTTACGATGTTTACCACGATGTTTATTTAGTAATAAAACGTGTGGTTCTTTACCAGACCTGTATAATGGCCAGTCTCCCCTCTGCGGCTAAGAGGCAACAGCTAGCCCAAAGCAGTGCCCACTATACACTATTATCTCTCCCTAGTTAATCATATTTAGTTTGTTAACAATATATTTTTGGGTAATCCACTCTAGGCAGTGATCTTAATTAACATTATTTGCCAATGAGACCAACAATTTGTCGGACATCGGCTTCGCTCCTCCCTAATGTATTGACATCCTTATCTGTAATGTTAACGTGAACGCACAAGACTGGCTGCCAATCCCATGTACCGACTGATGGTTATAACAAACTATCCCTCCTGTTGCTCTTGGTGGTCCTTTGTAAATGAAGCAACGTAGTTACTTAAATGCAACGTGTGTGTTCATGTGTACAGTAGAAATTGCTTCTGATTCGTGACATTCATCTGGTGTATCTTTATTATTTATTCAAATTAACATTTAATATGATGACTGGATGTGATTCATTTTTCAAAGATTGGATGAATCCTTTGTGCTCCACTTATCTGCTTTCCTATGTGCTGCTCCGCTATGGCCAGCTTGTCGTTAGATCAGTTCAGTTGTGATCAAGAAGTGTGCCAGAAGGGTCTCTGGTTCTGATTGTTGCAAGACAGTTCTATCCATCAGTCACTTACTAAAACTATGTTATGTAGAGATGGATCTGACATCCTGTGAAGAGAGCTGGCACTGGGGATTGTTTGGTACTCAGGGACAGATGGCTGACATGTAATTAACAGGCTAACGTTATTACACTGGCCATCTAGACACATTTCCCCTTCAATATCTTTTGTCTCAAGATGTTTATGTCTGTGCATTAATTTTGCGGGCTAAAATTACAATTTGAATAGTTTTCTTAGGTGGCAGTTATTCCAGACGTAGGTAGTTGCATAAAAACAAGACAGTTTACAATGTTTCCCTTGCCTCAGGTTACTTGATAATTAAACGTTGAATCAGATCAGCAAAGCTGTCTTGCTTTGCATTTGTTTGTATGAAGAGAACAGCGTTTTGTAGAAGCAGGCTCTTTCATTGATGCAGCTATAACGGAGATGAGATTCAGATGGAAACTATCAGATTTTTAAATGCTTGGGAGCGTGTTGGATTTCCCATTGAAACCAATAGTCTGTTGAAACACAGTAGGATGCAAGAATGAATCATCTCCTCATTTTAACACATTGCTAAATTAATAATAACAATTACAAAGCCTTCGTGTGATGGAAAGCATTGCAAATGCCACCGATGGTTGCGATTGGCTCCATAGCGACATTATGATAACACCCCCACATAAACAATATCAAGTTTTATCAGATTGCATTTAAATCTGAATCGTGGAGGAGGGCATTGTCTCACGTGAGGGTGTCGTTCTGTACCCCTAAAGACAGGGCTGAACCTAGTTTGACATGGGAGGTGACATGAGGCCTCAGCAGTCTCTACTGCAGGATGCAAACGACACACACTGGGCCTACTGCATATGAAAAGGAAAACCTAGAAAGGAATGTGAAAATGAGACGGGAGACCCCACTCATGGAAAGCACCAACACGTTGGCAAAATTCAAGTATGGCCTACTTGAAGTCATGCAACAATTACCAGCAATGACTGGGAATACATCTGGGAAGAGATTTTGAGGGGGCTTCTACAGGGCTCCAGACTAACTTCATGCATTGGTTGCACTGGTGCGCCTAACTTTTTTTTTAGTTGCACCAGCACAAAATTTAGGTGCACCAAATTTTTCATTGCGTCGCCTTTAACACCATAAGGTCACCTTTTATCGCTCTCCATAACTTTCATATAATGTGAATGATTTTTGAACAAGAATAATGGTGCATTCCAGGCAACCCGTAACCTGTGTTTTCACAACCTTCTACCCGTGAAAATGCCCTGGAACGGCAGACAAACCCGCAACTCACTACCCGTGAACTCGTACCAGACCGATTCACTCCCAGTTCCAGCTCGTAACTTACGGGCTAAAATGTGTCCCTGGAGTGCAGCATGAGGTGTAGAGAAATGCTTGTCTTTATTTGAAGCACAATTATATATAAAAATAAAAATAAAGTGTTTCAAGTTTTTCACTGAGCTGAAATGGAACATTTATAACTAAAAAATTAAGCAAAATAAAAAAATTCCAAATAAAAGGGCTTGTGCAGGTAATTCAGACTCTCTGAATAACAACTCTCAGTAGTAGGGCAGGTTGGAACAGTAGACTTAGTTTTTTTGAATGAAAAAACATTCTAAGTTTTTACCTCGCATCATTTTACCCCTCTTTTGTCGCGTTTATTTTCTTTATCCGTTTCAGTTACTCTGGTGCTCAGGTCAATTTTTAAAAAAAACACAAGCAGTGAACAGGACCAGAGCCAATCAGAGGCAAAGAACCAACCAAGCTCTTTCTCTTTTGGTTTAGACCACGATATGATCCTACCATGAGTAGGAATGGGGATCATTAATATTTATTGGTATCGATACCATTTTCGATACTCCTTAACAATCCAATTCTTTATCTATACTTTTCTATTAATTGGTTGAAATACGAAGCGTTTTTAGTGATGAGGAAAATATTTAGGAAATAAATAATTGCATTTTAAATTAAATATGTAATTCTTAATTAATATTGACATCAGTAGTTTGTGATATAAAATAAAATGATTAGAGCACTATACAACTGTATTAGTAATACAGAAACCATTTACCATTTCTTTATGTTACATTTGAATGCATCATGACCTCAACACATCATCACGCAGCACATCTGAAACTTTATTTACTTTTTAAGGTAACTAGCTTGTATGCTGCTGACTACAACACCGATTTCACAATTGGATTACTATTTTTAGCTGACGGGACTAGTGACAATGTCTGTGTGTGTGATTACCGCTCGTAGTTTGAGTGGATGATTAAGACGGGCCCGTGTGGTGCGACAGGAGAAGGAGGAGACAGTCTTTTCAACTCAGAGACAGTCGATGGTACTGCATTTGGTCTTTATTTGATGCACAATGCTAATGTGCTTGGCCATTGAGGTTGTGTTCCCCCCTATACACCCGTTCAGCCATCCTCGCGAGCAAAGTTAACTGCCAGACTTCACTTGTTTTACTTGTAATACCTGTTTGCTTACAAATCCATTCAGAAACATTGGTGGACACGCTGCAGTGATTGGATTGATTTGATTTAAATGCCGTGACGCGACTCGAGGGACACAATATTATGTTACAGGACCTACAAGACAAAAAAATAAATAAATGAACGATTGGATTCTATGATTTTCGGGTTTTGAAAAAAGTGGAACCGGGTCCTCGATAGAACCGGGTTACGATCCCCATCCCTAACCATGAGTGTGCGTTCGATTACAGGAGAACACAGAGAGATGATGCGAAGGAAATTTATTTTTTCACACGGGCAGCGTCAGGTGCACCAGTGCGACCTATAAAAAATATTAGTCGCTTAAATATTTTGGTCGCATGTGCGACCAAATTGGTCGCACTCTGGAGCCCTGTTCTATCTATACACGCACGCACACTATCACAGGGTGACACAAAACATCCAGTTGTCTGCCACGTAATTCCGCGAATGTATCAACAGTAATACCACAGCCATAGTTTCCATATTACATTTTTTAGCATATCTTGGGTTGATCATATCTTGCTCCACAGATATTAGGACTCAGTTCTGGCGGAGAGCATTACAGCGAGGTACCTGCATGTGTGTGCGTGTGTTTCAGCAGAAACTGCATATGAGTGTCGTCGTGTGTTTTGCCTAACAAGAGTAGAGGGAAGATGGCAGAATGGTGTTTGTGTGTACTGAGATGTTTTCGTGATGAGGTTGCATTGCATGGTATTCCCTTATGTTGCAAGGATGTCTGCTAACGGGACTGCATCATCTTTGAGCAAATGCTTTGATGATTTAGCCTACGCTGATTCTAATAAGATAATTAAACTACGGATGCACCGATTCCACTTTTTCTCTGACCAAGTAGTACTTTCATTTTGGTGCAAATGGCAAGTGAACCCACGTATTCAGCGGGAATTTAAACACTTGTAGATCTTAAATGGGTTTTAGGCAAGAGGGAGGCGTGTTATCCCCACTGTTTACGGCCCACTCCAACTTTGTGATACCTTAGTACCATTGTTTTTTATGAGCGTTATAATGAGTGACGTTGTAAATTACATGGGCCACACACCTTGGAGATATACTATAGTGACATACTAATATACTATCCGGTAATTCTAAACCTTGGACACGGGTATTAGATAAATCACTGCTCAGGCGGAGCTTCACCATCCACTACACCGTAGAGGTATACGTTTCTGAAAAGCTTAACTTTCTCTCGGACGCCACGGTAAACCGCTGCCCAGGCAGAGCTCCACAAAAACCACACTGCAGGGTGTCGTGACGCCACCTGCGTTTGCAGCAGACTGGAACATAGTGCACATAGTGTTTTGGGGACTTATTTCTGTAACACTGGTAAAATAGCATAGATTACTAGGTTGACAATCAATAGGACAAATTACCATGTTTAAAAAAAATTGAGTAACTGAGCAGTACTTGGTACTGGCTTCGGTATCAGTGCATCCTTAAATTAATTTTGTCATTTTGGCTTATAATGAACTCCTCCTATGCCAAAATAGGTTACAGGCTAAAGCAGACCTACTTATTGAATGGTTAAAAATTTAACCTCATATATTGTTATATTTTGGATTTGTTTGAAATGAAATGTTGCTCTTCATTTAAAATGTTTTCCTTGGTATGCTTTCCTTGACGCATTGAGCAATATGACTTGACTGTGACTCAACAATAATGCAAGGATGTTAGAGTTTGACTCTATTGGCTGGCTGTGAGCTAGTTATCTTACACAGGTCCTTGGGGTGAGGGCCTATCTAGAGCAGCGTGCTCAAGAGAGAAGTAGTTCCAGTTCATGCAGTCATAGTAATGGGAGCAGCGCTTGGTTACTACTGCTACAATTAGGCCATGGCTCACTCTTGGTCTTTTCGACATACAGCCATGGCTGAAAATAGCTCTGCTAATTAACCAGCAAAGGACTTCTCAATCATTCAGTCAAAATATTCCAAGGCAAATGCTTTCAGTCCAAATGAGTTAGACACCAGACCGATGAACAAACTCTTCTACAACTGATATTGGACTGGTTTTCTTGATTGATATGCTGACCAGTGGTTCTGCTCCCCATGCTTTATTTCCTTATCCGCATGTCCGTGTTTTTGTCTCCTCACAGGGTCAAGCGGGATTCGAAAAGTGGCGTCTCCCGAGGTAAGGCGTGGTGCCTTCTTAAATAGACTCACTGCTGAGGAAGTAAATGTACATCCAGTCGGTCCAGCCAGGCCAAGAGGTTTAGAGTGTCGGAGAGTACTTGTTGCTACAAAAATATGGTAACCCAGTTAAGAAAAGTAGTCCTCATATTGGGTGCAAAATATGTAATGTGTTCATCAAATGTTGTAGATCTGTCACGCTTCTGCCTTGGCCACGAAACCCTTCAATTGAACATGGCTTGAAGTGCCAAGCAAGCAAGAGTGGTTATTTACATTATTTGATTGCACATCAAAACGTATTTATTAGGTATGTTATGCTCTTTATTTTCAGATGGAACCAGGATTCCTTCACGTCATTCTTTGTTGGCCTATAGCAGTGTTATCAAGTAAAATTAAAGCAAATCTGCGCTACAAAATGATAAACCATTGAGTCGTGCCATCAAATCTATCTATCGATCGATCGATCGATCATCTATCTATCTATCTATCTATCTATCTATCTATCTATCTATCTATCTATCTATCTATCTATCTATCTATCTATCTATCTATCTATCTATCTATCTATCTATCTATCTATCTATCGATCTAATGCTTCATATGAAATGACCAGCGTGCTCCAGTAGTTTATGGGATCAAGTACGTCACTTAAAGGGGTGACATCATGCTTTTTCGACTTTTCCCTTTGCTTTAGACTGTTATATGACATATGTATACATGTTTTACGTCTGCTAAACTATATATGAGGAGCTCTTTTCCAAAACGCTATAAATCCTTTTGAATAGTTTTCAGGAAAAGGACATTTTCTACCTAGAACTACATATTTTTGTCCAGCTGCCCTCACACACGAGGTGGACATATCGCATTTTGGCAACAAAATAGGTTCGGCGCTTGACGCGGTTTGGAAAAAAACTGCATCTTGCAGTTCATTTTAAACAAGGAAATATAGTGATTTGGCATTAAATGTTAATGGAGCAGTGAATAGGTTCAGTACACAGACAAATGGCATGACAAACTCATATATACTCACTTATATACTCATGTCTGAGCCAGGGGGAGACGAGTGTTCAAGCCCACCGAGAACGCCCCTCAATAAGTGCGTGAAACAGCTTGTTTGCGCTCAAACTTTACCTCTGTAATAGTGTGATGCCAGACAACTTCTCTGGGGTGTGAATTTGTCGTCACACGCGTTCCAAAAATCGCTACAGAGTTGGTGTGCTGACCAATCACAGCAGACTGGGCTCGGGAGGGGGGGGCCTTAATCCGACATGATGCAAAACTGTTTTTGAAAGATGCTGAAATTGGTTTTGCAGAAACCAACAGTGTGAGAATAATAAGAGGTATTTATTACATACAGGCATGTAACCTTATTCTAGTAGTACCCCCAAATGCAATTATTTACAAAAAAAAGCATGATATGGGACCTTTAATAGAACTACAGGTAAGAGACATAATGGAGAAGTCAGGCGGGGTTGACTTAGATGCCTCTCCCTCCTTTCAGCTGAAGCACAATATGTATATAAATAGTGAAAATAAATGCTATAATTGTTTCGATTGTATTGTCAGTATCACAATACCCCTAGTGCCCTCTAATACCCCCTTTCATATTTTATTGTTCCCTTTGTTCTCCTCAGATGGCCAGTTCTGCAGCTGCTGCTCAGAGTATGAAAAAGACTATTGGTCACCGGGGTGTTGAGACCACCACTGGAGAAACCACCTACAAAAAGGTCTGTGGGCACGCACGCACGCACGCACGCACGCACACAGAGATTGACAGACACGTGTGCGTATCTATAAACATTCACCCTTTTCTGCAATGGTGAATGCAATAACGGACCAACCCATAGACCTGCATTTTAAGGGATGAATTGCAAGAGACTTTAATCCACCAAAGCTGCCGTGTCCAAAAAAGATATATAAACATCTTGAATTTTCCCCATCTTCTTTAGACCACATCCTCAGCCTTAAAAGGTGCCATTCAGCTGGGCATCACCCACACCGTTGGCAGCTTGAGCCAAAAAGCAGAACGAGATGTGCTAATGCAGGACTTTGTTGTAGTTGAAAGCATTTTCTTCCCCAGGTAAGTAACAGGGGCTGCAGTCAAAGGTACTGCTGTTTTAAAATGATTACACTCCCTGTGTATAGATTTCTTTATCATACTAAAGATGCTTATTTCTGATTACAGTGAAGGCAGTAATCTGACCCCTGCACATCACTATAGTGACTTTCGCTTCAAGACCTACGCTCCTATTGCCTTCCGCTACTTCAGAGAACTGTTTGGCATTCGACCAGACGACTACCTGGTTAGTACACCATAGATTCTCATATCATCTTTATGAAGGTTGTTCAATACCCTCTTTCAATAACCAGACATAACTAAAAGTATTCTAAATTAGGTGAATGCAACCTCTGCTACAAGCATCACATATTGGATTACCCTTCATCAATATTTTGTCCAAGAATAAACGGGAAAACATGTTTTTAAGAAGTAAAGCACTAGGCACACAGCCATCAACTATACCAGTGTTTCCGCTAGAAAAAATTGGTGCCTGTCATGTTACCTGGAAGGTTTCATTTTTAACGTTTTTAGATCGGGCCCAGAAAATCAAGCCCGACACGAGCCCGTGCACGTTCTGTACGAGCCCGGCCCGGCCTGACACATTAACTGTAATTATGAGCCCGATTTCAACCCGACATTTTTTTTAATACATGTGTAACTTTGTACACATTTGTTACTTACGCCTACTCTGCTAAATATATATGTAAGGAATAATGTATAGAGCGCCGGTCATTATCGGGAAAATAAGTCCCGACAGGGGCTTATTTTCGATAATGACCGGCGACGTTCTATTCATTATCCCGCTTATTACACGGCTACTTGCCAAAACGAAAAAGTAACTTCACATGGTGTGTCTTTTTACAATTTATTCGTTACCAGCATTCGTAGTGCAGTGAAATAGTCTGCCAAAGACGTTGACGTCGCTTAGCAACCGAAGACGCTGGGGTTGACAAGTTACCGGACTACTTACTACCCATGCAAGTGAATGGAGCGTTCCACGGCACTGAGAAGACCTGTGTAATAAAGGCCTATAATATTTCTGTTTATGGCATAGATTTCTCCTCAGATTAGGCCAATAAAGCAATGATTAAAAAAAAAAAAAAAATGCTTGATCAAAGGCCCGGCCCGACCCGGCTCGAGGATAGTGGTGGGAAACATCGGGTCAATCAAAACCCTCATTGTTTTACACGAATTGGCTAAAATGACCACTGTAGCATATTTAAACACAATTCAAATTGTGCTGAGAGAATTATTTCCATTGGTCATTCTGACCGGAGACATTTAGAATTTTCGGTCCTCCTAATTTTTTTCCGGTCAATGACTGGTAATTACCTGACAACGGAAACTCTGCAGTATACACAATGGTTCTATTCCCAACCACACCAGTACACACCACGGTTCTATTCCCAACCACACCAGTACACAGCATGGTTCTATTCCCAGCCACACCAGTAGTCACCACGGTTCTATGCCTAACCACACCAGTACACACCACGGTTCTTTTCCCAACCACACCAGTACACACCACGGTTCTTTTCCCAACCACACCAGTAGCCACCATGGTTCTATTTCCAACCACACCAGCATGATGTAGCATCTTTGCCGATATGTAATCTAATAATCCTAGCAGGGCTGGCGTGTCCTATAGGCTCTAAGTGCTTAGAGTGGCTGTAGGTCTTTAGTAGGCCCTTCCATTCAGCATAATGAATGGTCCTGCTAAAGCATTTAAATGCCTTTTGTTATCCATCCAACTCTGGATTTTTCTACTAACTTCAAACCATCCATTTTTCATCTTTATTTTTTGGAAGTCTACTTCCTATCTTGAATCCCGGTAAGTGTGAACTTGTGTTCCCTTCAGTACTCTTTGTGTAACGATGGACTGATCGAGCTGTCCAACTCGGGCGCCAGTGGATCCCTCTTCTACGTCTCCAGTGACGACGAGTTCATCATCAAGACTGTGCAGCACAAGGAGGCAGAGTTTCTGCAGAAACTCCTGCCAGGATACTTCATGGTGAGTCCTCCAAACGAGCGTCAGATCAACCGAAAGCAACTATATTATAGATAATAATGATTCTAATCATATTATTTTGCATTTTGCTCATTTATAGCTTTATGTCTGGCTGTAGCTGTCTATGGACGAAAGCATCTGCTGAATGACTATTCTATGAGATGATATCAAAATATGCCTCTTGTTCTATTTCATGTAGGCTATGCCTACAGTCATTGAACTAGAGTTATAATTACATAACTATTAGGGATGCACCGTTATGAAAATTTTGGCCAATACCGATATCCAATATTGATTTTGCTGTTATGGCCGATAACCGATATTTACCGATATCGATATATGTTTTTTAAAAAACAGTTTCTGAGATGATAAAATTTTGTACAGATTGAAAATCATGCAAACTGAATTTTTGAATGTCTTCCTTTATTTTCAAAATGTATTTAACTTCCAAGTAACAAGGTTACAGGGCTGCCATAAAAAATAAGTAACCAACCTTTACCAACGAACCTATACTCTAGGGTCTATAGCATATAAACGCGTTGTCTGATTACAGTTTAATTCATTTATCACAATTTACCAGCTCTCGTTTTGAAGAATAATCACCGCGCCATTCGTTTCAATGGGAATCGCGACAGTCTATACTTTTAACATAAAGTGTACATATTTATCATTTGAAATTCGTCCCAGCCTTTATACCACAGATACTATAGGGGCTATATTATATAACTGCATTTTCTGATTACAATTTAATATAACAGTAAGCTGACAACATCGATAATTAACAACGCAACTGCAAATTAACTACACAGAGATAACCATGGCAACCGGTCAAACTAATTTTCTTTTTGCGATCATTCTGCGCGCGCATCCGCCTTGTTGATAAACAAATAATCCCCCTATACACATGGCCAAATCCCCCTCCCCCTCCCCCTCCCCCTCCTTCTTCCTCTCCCGACACACAAACAGCAACTAGAGGATATACATCGGTTGTGGATATCGGCCCAATTTTACTCATCGGACCGATCCGATATGTTAAAAAACGACGAACATCGGCCGATACCGATATTAATGCCGATATATCGTGAATCCCTAATAACTCTCTTTCTATTTCATGTAGGCTTTGCTGTCTAGGCTTCACCTACAATCATAGAACTAGAGTTATAATAATGTAACTATCATTCTGTTTCATGTAGGCTTTGCCTTCAATCATAGAACTAGAGTTATAATAATGTAACTATCATTCTGTTTCATGTAGGTTTTGCCTTCAATCATAGAACTAGAGTTATAATAATGTAACTATCATTCTGTTTAATGTAGGCTATGCTGGCTAGGTTTTACCTACAACCATAGAACTAGAGTTATAATAACATAACTATCGTTCTGTTTCATGTAGGTTATGCCGTCTAAGCTTCACCTACAATCATAGAACTAGAGTTATAATAGCATAACTATCGTTTCTCCTATTCAGAATCTGAACCAGAACAAGCGGACTCTGCTGCCGAAGTTCTACGGGCTGTACTGTGTGCAGGCGGGTGGCAAGAACATCCGCATCGTGGTGATGAACAACCTGCTGCCCCGCATCGTCCCCATGCACCTCAAGTACGACATGAAAGGCTCCACCTACAAGAGGAGGGCCTCGCCCAAGGAGAGGGAGAAGGCCGTGCCCACACACAAGGACCTGGACTTCATCCAGGATATGCCCGAGGGTCTGCTGCTGGAAGCGGACAATTACAATGCCCTCTGTAAAACCATCCAGAGAGACTGCTTGGTGAGTCGGCCACAAACACATGCCTATTGGTTTACGCCCGAATAAAAAGGCAAAACCACAAGTACCTGCGTCGACATGCAACTACATGTTATCTTGTATTGTGCGTTTGCTGCTGTAGCTCTTGCAGAGCTTCAAGATCATGGACTACAGCCTGTTGGTTGGCATCCACAACCTGGACCTGGCCAGTCGAGAGCGGGAGCGTGCAGGTGGGCCGACGGGGGACAGTGTGGGATCGGAGGGGGCTGTGACCCCAGACCAGCGCCGACCCCAAACCCAGAAGAGTCTGTACTGCACGGCCATGGAGTCGATCCAGGGAGAGGCCCGGGGAAAAGGGGCCATGGACTCGGAGGACCAGTGAGTTGCTTTCTTCTCCACCCAACACATGTATTCAATCAACCATAAGCTGCTCACACCCATTAACACCTGGTTGTGTCTGCTCCTCTGACCGTGTCGCTGCAGTATGGGTGGGATCCCAGCGCGTAACGCTAAAGGAGAGCGGCTGCTGTTCTACATCGGCATCATTGACATCCTACAGTCCTATAGGTTGGTTGCACAGAGGGGCTGGAATGATCCTGTGGGGTGTTGTTAAGTCATGTATTCTGTTGTTTTGTATATATATAACAAAATAATGTTCTGGGCTTTTGCAGAATTCAGAAGCAGACTTTCCATAAGTAGATAAGTGATTTATGATGACAGGTCCTATTAACCTCTCTGTCCCCAAATACCCCGTCACCGGGATTAGCCCCTAATTTCAAAGATGGCAAGGTATTTAAACACATGAGAAGGAAGTCATGTGACAAACCAGTATAAAAATTTGATTCTCAACTTTTAGTCTATCATAACCATTGTTAGCTAAACTACATATTAGTCCAACCCCAAAGAAAATAAGAGGCACGCAACAACAATTATGTAACTGCACATGCAACATCGATATCCGTCGTTTCACTTCATTGATATATGACGTGTGTGTATATATAAAGCTGACACTCCACTGGTTCCAACAGTCCAAACCATATCACTATGCGAGTAAAACTAGCCAAAATAGAGGCAAAAAAACATTAAAAATAAACTAGTGCTGTCAGTTAACGTGTTATTAACAGCGTTAATTTTTTTATTGCACGATTAATGCTCTTTTGGCTTGGCAAACGTTGTAGTTTTTTGTTTGTGTGTCACTCTGTTCGCGCCTGCACGAGAGTTCAATGTTTACATTAGCTGTTATGTCTTTCTGACCTATCGCAATTCAAGGCCCACCTGGGCTGTACCACTTCGGAGGGGCCGATCAGTTACTCCCCTCTAGACAAAATCGACTTGGTTGCGATGTTGACAGTTTGTTAGTGTTGTGTCTGTTGAGTGAGTGAGAGGTTGCGGGTGCACAGCTCAGGCTGCCGGACGGTGCTGCAAGGAACTTTTATAAACGCAATATTGTTATCCCGCAGTAATCAGCCCGACAGCCCCGAAATGTTAACGGCCCACTGGGAATTCTCCCGACTCTCCCGATTACCACTCCGCCACCGTGTGTGTGTGTGTGTTATTCGATAGCCTGGTAATGTGTATAGGCCTTCGTATGGTAGGAATATTCATACTGGTTTAAATAATAAATATTATAGTATTTCCCATCTTTGCTGAGCAAGAGTTTGGTTCGAAAGTTCAGTGATTGAAACAAATAAAAGCCTGGGCTATTGAAGTTTTACGGTAGGCCTACCACTGTCATGCACCTACCCGATGTCAAGTAGACCGGGTTGAATTCACTGCGGGTCTCTCTTCATACTGTCCTTCTCAACACTCTGATCTCACTAAAAGGCTAGCAGCACGAAATCAAGGGATATTTAGAATATAAATAAATGTGTGATTAATCGCGAGTTAAATATAACATTAATGCGATTCAATATTTTAATCGCTTGACAGCACTAAAATAAACTTTTTGTAGTTACAACATGGCTGACCTACAAGGTTTAGGTCTTACCTTTGTTGTTTTGTCATCAAAGTTGTGTTTGATCGCAATAAATCACCATACATGGGCCTAGTGTCTGGTCATCATTTGGAATTTTATAAATCCATTTTTGATAATTACAGAGGATTTCAGAGGAAATTGGTAAACTGCCTAATATCAGAACACGTGTTCTTCGTCGCCATCTTGTGGCCCCTCTGTGCAATTTGTTGTTTTGCTATCATTTTGTGAAATTCGCCTAGACCTTTCAAAAGAGGGTCTAATGTCAAAATTGTATAATGGTTTCCAAAGATATCTACCTGTTTCGGATCAAGTTTATTTTTTGCATTGGGCCTTAACCTACCTCCATTAAAACCTCTATCTTGCTCTACCTCACCTTATTGACATCAGATATTGTCCAAGGTTGTCATCAGATGTTGTGCTTTGGCCCTATCGCACGATAGGGCTCCCAACTGATAATGCACTACGTGGTATTCATTCAAATTACTTTCAGGCAAAATACAATTTTCTACTTCTATCTTCTAGCTGTGTTCACTCTAACCGATTAGTATCCACATTGATTAATTCACTTTCGGACAATCTTACAGGTGTTATGTTTCTTTTGGTACAGAGATTACATTTTATAGCCCTTGCCGTTTTGGAGATATACTCTACATTAGCCATTTTGGAGAAAGCTATCTTCTGAGAGTATACAACCGATAGAATCCAACCCTTCCTTCAGGCCTTTTTCCAAAGCCCATCCACCAAAACATGTGGCCAGATAGCTAGTTTAAGCAGTAGGTCAGCCTTGTGGAAGACTCCGTTCATGCGCAATGATTGCAATTTCATATATTTGTTGCTGACAGGATGTTTAAACAAATAGGACAAAAAATGCTTGACAAACCACCGCAGTCGTTAAAGGAAGAACTATCTGAAATCGAGGAGGAACGCACAAGGGAAATCTCCAGCAAAAATGGATAAATGTTTAGAAAATATGTGAAAGCTACATCAAAGCAATCAGTCACAAGTACAAATACTTATGGTAATGTTTTATGTGTACAGAATTATTTGGCAAATATACCCATTCTTGACATTAATTGGATCTTGTTATAATTTTAAATTATTGACGTTCGTCCCCCACCTCTTCTTGTTTGGATGCTTCAGGTTCATTAAGAAGTTGGAGCACTCGTGGAAGGCCCTGGTCCACGACGGGGTAAGAGTCTGCTCGTTTGACAGCCAATGGAACCCACATGAGAACCACGCCAGAACACCACTGACTTCAATGGTTTCCATTGCAGGACACGGTTTCAGTTCACAGACCGGGCTTCTACGCTGAGCGGTTCCAGCAGTTCATGTGTAACACGGTGTTTAAGAAAATTCCACGTAAGTGTTTGTATGAGTCATTAACAATATTTATGAATGTTGATATCGTAATTACGAGTATTGTGAGAATAAGGGAATATGATTAGCTGCAGCTATTGAAATCTAAAATAATGAGTGATCCTTTCTCTGTTTCTCGTTCCAGTTAAAGCATCTCCATCTAAGAAGAGCCGAGGTGGGGGGCCTGGAGGCCTCAGGAGGGCCCCTACCCTGGGGGGCCCTATCCCGCTCTCTCAGGCGGCAGGTGACCCAAGAACGACGTACCACAGCCATTTCAAAAGCACAGAGGCGGACGGAGACAGTGGTAAGTGTGAGATCATGAGAATCCAACACAATATGCAGCTTGATGGTGACCCTGCAGATTTTGGCGTGTTCCTCATGAATGTTCTTTGCATTCAGGCATGCAGTCGGACAGACCGGATCTCGTACCAAGGACCCCACCTTTGGCCGAGAACGCTGCTGACTACGAGGCCAACTTGTCCACTTCCTCTCTTGGCAGCACAGGGATGGCCTCCTCCTCTCCTCTACGACGGTGAGAGGACTACCGTGTTGTCTTTACTAGAGTCTTATTTTACTTCACCCTTGATGGGGCAGATCATCCATGGCATTCCTGTTGGTTTCAAACGTATGACTCCTCTCTGTGCAGCTCTGTGGGGGTTGAAGTGCACAAACCTGCCAACACGGAGCATGACCAGGGTGCTTCTCACAGGTACTGCCGTCTACAGATCTTCACTATGCCCCACTGCTCCACATTCTTCCTGCATGTTGTCTGGAATATTCAATTAATCAATTATTCCTTCAACTCTTTTTGTGTCAGTATGGGGGCCGAATCACCGGGAAACCATTCTGGCAACCTGTCTGGAAATGAAGATGTGGTTTCATTATCGGATATCATCCCCGAAACCAACATCTGTTTTGTAAGGAATCGCTCGCAGTCGTCCACATGCACGCATACGACCCTGCTCACATAATGCACACTATAAATACCGTGCCTATATCTCTGGTTGCTGCATGTTCCTGTTGTGGATGGGAGCCTGCGGTGACTGAATGTTTCCCTGGCTGTTTCTTCTTCATCCCCCAGTAAAAAGCGTTTCCGGTGTTATCCAAGGACAAAGCGGTTCTGAGAGAATTATGGTGGGTGGAAGTGGAGAGAAGAGCATCCACAGCGGATTCAGCCCTCCCCCTCCATCCATCCATCGTGTCCTCACCCACGTATGCAGTGGGTGCTGCTGCTGCTGCTGCTGTGAGGAGGCGGGCTGGAGGGCTGTGAACACTGGCACTAGTGACACTGAGAAGCTGTGGTGGAGGAGGAGGGGAGAGAGGAAGAGGAAGAAGAGGAAAGCTGGTGTGTTGTTTGGCTTGCTGGTTGATTGTAGGCGCTCCCCATCCACACAAAAAGGGTGGATGCTGCTGGACGTAAAATTATATAGTTTGATCTACAGAGATATCGTTACCATGCACGCACTCGCGTCACGAGACTCCCCTGACCCGGCACAAGCAGCCAGAATAGTCATTTTATTCAGTCATCCCTTATGCGGCAAGTTGTCTTATGTTTTTTTAAACAATATTATTCTTAAATACTTTGCAAAGCTCTCACAATCCTTGATTGACATTCTCAATGTGTGTGCTGTGATGATACAACGCTGTTATGATGGTGTGTGTCATTTCATCTAATGGGGAGTTGGCAATCTTTAACTTAAAGGGGCAGTGAACCCAAAACATGTTGTTTTTTCGCTTTAAAAGTAGTAATATTTGCTGATGACCGTCAACATATTAATTTATGCCATTTCATCACTAACTAAAATAAGTAATTAAGAGAAAAAAAAAGAGTAAAATCCAATGTTTTTCCATTCTGCCCAAAACATGTTAACGTTCCTCTCTGCTTCGAACGCAGGTAACGGTCTTTTCGAGACCCCGAAGTGCCTGTTAGTATACTCCTTGACGTCATGACCAAGGGACACCGGGGCGAGGTGTGTTTGGATGTAGGTAGGATGTGGGGGAGCTCTGTCTGGGAAGTGGTGGACCACGGTTACCAAAAGAGGCTTGAGTTTCACCTATTAGGCCATGGTATGTGCGGATGTCTGGAGCCTGTTCTGGGCAGCCGTTGATTTTTGCGGGTTGTATTGAGATCTGTGTCCGAGTAAGGGTTAAGCTTCTCAGTATAACGCTACAGTGTGTGGTGCGTTTAATATACAACGTTGCTCATTTTAAGCTCACACGCAACGACTGTCACAGAGCGGCTGTGGGTTGGAACACACCCCTCTTTTCTATCTCTCTGATCACTAAACACATATTTTTAATTCTGAGTGTTAGAAGTCCAGCTAAAACCGCGAGTTCATTTGTTCTTTAACAGCTAACCAGCCTGAAAGATGACAGTGGTACAGCTTATTGAGAATACCTGGGCGGTAAAAGAGTGTATGTGTGTGTGTTTGCGTGTGGTCAGCGTAAGTAGGTCGATAGTTGGATGTCAAGGGAGGCTTAACAACTTGTCATGGACACCATGTTTTTCTATCGGGGCACCCTCCATTATAGGCCACTCTTTGTAATGGACCTTGGTTGGAATGTGCTGCTCCTGATGTAATCATGTTTGCATTTCTACATTTCAATGATTGAAATGTCTGAGTGTCTGATGTAATAATTATCCTAGAGTAAAACTTGTTTTTTAACTATGAAAAAAAAAAAAAAAAAGATTGTCAATTTGAGTTTTGTGCTCCTATATGTTGGATGTCATGGTGGGTTAGGGTCATGAACTGTAGATCTCCCTCTACTGTGACCATGTGTGCCGCCTTCTGATGGAGAATATTGGTTAATGTAAGGATTATGCAGATGCGGGGATAGTCCTATATTGTCCACTATTGTGCCATAAGTTCAGAGTCTGTGCCTCAACACCTTACTAATAGTCAATTTTCTGATGCTGGTTATTTCCGTAACCACAAACACTCGTCCACTTGGGTGAGGGTGTTTTATTTCTCAATGCTCTACTGCATATTGTCCCTTACGGCCGACTTTGTTGAACCACTGAAGGTCTGAATGTCCAACCAAACGGCTGTTAATGCCAAATATGGATGTCTGTCCAAAGCACAGTTATTGATGCTTATTCTGGTGGGAGCCCATTTGTTTTGTGTGACACTTTTCAGAACTGGCTCCAAAATTGGCTTAGCGTTTCCTCTCGTAAAGTTAAATACCCTTTTGGCATTGTAGTTGAGGAAAAAATACCGTTAGATTGCGGAAGTCTGATAAATGTAAAAGCTTTCATTTCTGCTGGTTACAGAAATGATTGTCACATTCACTCCTGACCAACTTGGTATAAACAGTATGTTTAACTGTTATTCTTTTGACAGTTGTAGTCATTAGCACATATTATATTGTGTAAATAAATTGTATTTTATTTAAATATAAACAGATTTGTCTGTTTTATCTTTGTGTATTTTGTTGTTTGAGGCTTGGAAACAATCAGTTATATCTTGCATAAAATATCAAATGAGATATTTTGCAATCACTCACAATCAATTTAGGCAAACAGTGTTTTTGTTTTTCCAAAATGTCTTCATGTAAATATAACTAGACCATTAGGCACACGTGGTCTATGCATTAGAGAGGGAGAATAAGAAATGTGAGCAGTAGATGGAAAAGTTGATTTTGGTTTTAAACAAAGCAAGGAAAATAAAGATTCCCATTGGTCCGCATGGTAGAGCGTTGTGAAAATGTGTGTTGAAGGCGGTCATGGCACCAAAGAACCCAGCACAAACCGCAGTCACGTCGGGGCTGACTGCTTGAGATTGCGTGATGGTCATTCCCACATCCAGTGAAGCAACCATCCTTTGGTGAGGGATGTTGGTGGATTGTTGGCCCGGTTTTTTAAGACTCAATTGATTTTCATTCCCCCAAGTGGGTTTTCATGTCCTGATGAGCTTTGCTTTGACAGATTTAAAGTTCTTTGCTCCCCACATTCCGAATACTTCGGTTTTTTATTTTGAATATTTTTTGTAGCTATTGTTGTCCTGTCTGATTAGTAGTGGTGTCCTGACATTTCATTTGATGAATTTAATGTAGAATCATAACTATCTTGAGTTTACTTTACTGAAATCAGTTTTAAGTCTTATCTTATGAAACGGCCACCAAAGAGTACACTCCGAGTATTTATTCTTTACTGTTATGATTTCTACACAATGGGACTGTACAATGTTTTATATACCAGTTTCCTAAACCTAAAGGCACCATTTGTATCTGTAGATAGCACTTCAACCATATTATACAAGAGACCTATAAACCAATGGCGCCTAAGGGTCAGCACACTAAAACAAACACTACAACATCTACAAACTAATGCAATACTAACAGCAGTCTGCCGTCTTATCTCCAAGACTCCTTTATTATAGCAAGAATGAACTAGAGTCCAAAATCCAAATTCTTTATGTACTTTTGACAGACAAAAGACTTTTTGTAACAAATGTGTATTATACTCTTGACATATTTGTCAATTTCCTTTTTAATACTTTGTGGTTAGTGCGCTATGATAGATATATTCTTTCCATAATTTAGGATTTTACAATCTTATGCTTTTCTACATGAATGTTTTCATGGCCCATGTTGCTTGTTTGTGCTCTAATGACTATATTTTTACCCTGTACAAAATGTGGATATGTAAATAGAAGTCACAGAAATGCCTTCTCATGCGATATGTGCTGCCTGTTTCTCCTGCCATGTTTTAGTTATGTGGTGGTGATGTTTTTCATATTATCTCCAACTTCAAAGAAATAAACATATTTTCTAAGTCTTGCTTCAAATCTTTTATTTCATTTTTGTATTATTACAAGTTGGTGTTCGGACATGTGCCCTCCACATATTGAAATGGTACATATGTTGTCCCAATTTCACAAATTAAAGGTCCCATGGCACGCTACTTTGGATGCTTTAATATAGACATTAGTGGGCCCCTAACACAGTATTTGAAGACATTCCTGAAATTCAGCCGTGGTGCAGAATTACAGACACTACAAGCCAGTTGCACATTGAGCTTTCCCCAAACGCGCTGTTTCGGTGTCTGTAGCTTTAATGCAAATGAGGAGGAGTGAGGCGGGTCAAGGAGGAGGGTGGGAGTGTGGCCCTGAGCAGCTTTCGGACACGGTACCATGCGCTCTGTTTTACAGTGGATGAATCACAATAGCGGCGCACACAGCGTTTGGCCGTGTTCTGTAGAACACTAGAACACTCCAGGTGTTCTAGAACACTCCGGGTGCTCCGGCGGGAGTCCTGGAGCTCTATATTTAAATAATATATAATTTTACATGGCTATCTATATCATGGCCAAAAGCTGTGTGCGCCTCCAGACGATATTATGAATCTCAAACGACCGCGTTGGGTTCTCCGACGTCTCTGGTTCTTCCACATCCACATCAATCTGAAGTAGACTGAACCACGACATGGAGGAGGAAGGGATTCTTGCCCACGATTGTCTCCCGCCGGAGCCTCGCTCTCTCGGCAGCAGGCAGCGGGAAGCGGGGCTCAAGGGGGAAACAATCGCGGGCAACTATCCCTTTCTCCTCCATGTCGTGGTTCATGTACTTCAGGGAGTCAAAGCCAAAGTTCCTTTCCCCCAATTCCTTCTCAACAACGGCTGAGATAACCCCCACTACGAGTCTTGTTGTGGAAATACCAGAGACGAGAGTCCGACCTGTTACGCACCATAACACCAACAGCAGAGCTGTTATCCAAATAACAAAGAAGTGTACAACACTTGCGTTACAGTGTGTGTAATCACACACACACACACACACACGTGGCGCTCGCACGGTCGTAGCTCATTGTCTCATTGGCGGGCCAAATTCTCTGGGTGGACAAGGCAGAGAGGGGAGGTAACTTGGCCCCATATGACGACATATGGCGCCACATTCCAGATCATCGAGCCTGAGCTTTATTATTTCAAAGGCGAGCAGGATACCTAGTGCTTGTTTTACACCGAACACAAGTTTTAGCCACTAGGGGACGATAGGCAGGCTAGGGGAATCAACTGACTGCATTCAGCAACCCTCAAAAGAGGCCTATAGAGGCCTAGGCTATTTATTTAGTTAGGTTATCGTGGGCTTTTTGTAATATCTTGAAATAATAGTATTGCAATATTAACTCCTACTTCAGCTACTACATTTACATTTTACATTTAGGGCATTTAGCAGACGCTTTTATCCAAAGCGACTTACAATAAGTGCATTTGTTGCAATAAGTACATTTGTCATAAGAAGTGAAACAATATATCGCTGTCGATACAGTAAAGATGTTCATAGAACCAAGTGCAAGTATTACAATCGCTAGGCTAACCCATTCCCCGTGTAAAGCAAAGATAGCAGCTACTGTAGATGCTACACAATTAAGTACCTTGAATAAGTGCAATGTACAAGTGCCAGGACGTACAACAAGCTACTACTACTACTTGCTGCTACTACTACTACTGCTTCTACCATTACAACTATAGCTAGTACCTACTACCAGGGGCGTAGGAATGAGTTTAAAATTGGGGGGGACACATATCGGAAACCTGACAGATCCGTTAATGGTTTGAACAGAAATATGTCATAAATTAACTACACTGAAAAAATTCACAAATATATTTTATTCTACTAAAAAGATACATTTGTAAATGTAAAGGAAAACACATTTTGAATGGCAGTAATGAACTGATAAATATCAAATCAATTATTTATTTGCACGCTCAATCATCCAGTTTTTCGGAATAAGAAGCGGTGACAAGACGCTGTGTTGTGCTTTCAAAATAAAATAAAATATTTTTCTCCCCCCGGTATAATTTATAGGTGGGACAAATGCGCCTGTCTCCAATATTGGAGGGGACACGTCCCCTCCGCCCCCCCCCCGCTTCCTACGCCCTTGCCTACTACTACTATCTTCCTGCATTGACAGCATTACAGTTTAGCTTCCAGCTTTTGTAACAATGTATTTCAGCACTTGGTTTCTTCAGGTAATGCAATTCAGCTTCAGTCAGTTGGTTTTTCAGCAGTGCAATGCAATACATTTTACCTTGTATTAGTATTAAATGTACATGGTAATAAAATAGTTGTTTATTTTCATCCGTTGGCCCCAATGGATGGACCGGCCTCTAGCATTCGCCCATATCCTGGGCTGCCCTGTAGGTATGTAGTTTACAATCTGGTTAACCATACTGTAGTTTTATCTGGGAGCAGAGCTGTTCTCAGCATCCTGAGACCTGTCTGCCGCTGTATATGTCCTTGCTTTTGCCCATGCTTTGGTCTTCTCCTTGCGGAGCTCTTAGAGAGACGCAGGGTTACCTCTCATCTGAGGCCTTGGATTATTGTATGTTAGGCCTCGGATGATTGTATGTTTGTTGTATGTTGTTTTGTGTTTATTACTTAAATAAATTAGCCTAATTGTTATAAGTCCGGATGACTCTTAATTCTGAAACAGTTTAGACAGTAAAGATTGACGTGGTGCAAAATTCCCACGACAGGTATGGGCGTCCGGTCTGTTTAGTAGTGGGGTCTCCATATCATTTAATTTGATAAATTTAAGGAAGAATCATAAATATCTGCATTTACTTTACTGAAATCATTTCAAAGTCTAATTCTGTGAGAGTACAATCTGAGGTATTTATTTTTTATTTTGAAGATGGGACAGTACAATGTTCTGTGTACCAATTTCCTAAACTTATCCATTATTTTCTACATTAATGTTTTCATGGCCCATTAGCCCATATTGCATGTTTGTGCTCTAATTAATATCTCTTTACCCTGTTCAAAATGTGGATACATAAATAGAAGTCACAGAAATGCCTACTCATGTATTATGTGCTGCCTGTATTTCCTGCCATGTTTTAGTTATGTGGTGGTGAGGTTTTTCATATTATCGCCAACTTCAAAGAAATAAAATAAATAAATCTTGTTTCAAGTCTTTTATCCCATTTTATTTTTTATCTTCAGTGTTACAACATGTGATAGGCAGTTATGTTTCACTATGCTGTGCACTGATTTTGGTTATCTTCCTCTTGCACATTTCCAATTTTCTGGAATTCCATTGTCCTCCAATTCAACGCATTTCCTGGGGTAAAGTTGTGGTTATTGGCATAGCGCCTCAATTCACATGGGGAGAGGACATAGTCCCACATTTCGACATCCTGCATCATCCCCATAAATGATTGTTTCAAGTCAAACCCGCCACCATAGGAGACCTGTTCCTGACCCAGGATAGTGATTGGCGCTTCATTGAGGGGTTATCCTTGATGTATAAACCTTCTAGAGCTAGGCTGGCCGTCGAGCCACACTTGAGTCAGCCCAGTCTCAGGAGACCATGTGCCACAGATGGAGACCCACTTGTTCAATGATATAGACAGCTCGGGAAAATCAACCACGGCATCCTGAACCAGCATCCTGATTGAAGTTGCACCAAGTTTGAAAATCCCAAAGGCATTCATACGGGTGCGAGTAGCCAGTGAGAAGATTGCATAGTCCCGAGTGATATCTGTGAAGGATCTAATATAAAAAAATAAAAAAATTGGTTAATCTGGTCAAGTAATGGAATACAAAAACAAATCATTGAATATTTTATAGCTGGCTAACCTGACGCAGGCTGTAACTGCCTGGAATCCGGTCTATGGTGTAATTTATTTTACATGATCTGTGACGGTTTCTTTAGGAAAAGTGAACATTTTGCCTGAGAGATCTATAGAGAAGGGAAAAGCCAGTGAAGAATATATGCAACTATTAAAAAAAGCACATTCATTCATATAATTCTACAATATTATATCATCATGATAGCAAATGTTAAGTTGATTTACCTTGAGGGATTGCGCAATATGTTGTGAACACAGCCATCAATAGTATTACTTTCTCCATCTTAATTAAAATAGAAATTGACAAGTTTTCAAAGGCCTATCTCTTTTGGCAAGTAGGTTAGAATATGTACAATTTACTATTAAGCTACTCACCGCATTGCTGTGTAGGCTATGTATTGCAGATTGTAAAATATCAGACGCACAACCACCTTTATGTGACTCAAGTAGGTCACAGAGCAAGTGGGTTGATCAGTATGACCCTTCTGTAAATAAAACTATCCTATCAGAACTAAGGGACTTGTCCTGGTGTGCTGTTGCCATTGTTGCAATCTAGGGCAGAGATAGAAGGACAAGACCCCTCCACAGTTCGAAATGATACGGCCCCCCGACCCCTTCTTCGTTTACCAGTGTTAAATGCAATTTTTATTTCAGAACATATATACAATGGAAGTTGATTGGTCGTGGTTAACAAGCATGTAATTAAAACACAT
This sequence comes from Pollachius pollachius, assembly GCF_949987615.1. Taxonomy (NCBI): domain Eukaryota; kingdom Metazoa; phylum Chordata; class Actinopteri; order Gadiformes; family Gadidae; genus Pollachius; species Pollachius pollachius. Next base: position 30,183,750 of record NC_136934.1, on the reverse strand, counting down.
TTTCAAAAACTAAAATAAAATGTATCATAATAATAATAACAAATAAAAAATGTATGCAATAAATAATTGGAGCTCTCAAATAATTGGAGCTCTTGTGCTGTGTTCCAATATCCATACTATCCGTACTTACTATACTTAGTTTGAGTACGTAGGCCGTTCCAATTAAGATCGGGCGAAAATAAGTGTCCTGAAAGGACCCGGATGGTGTACTCAAAACGGTCAAACCGTGAAGTGTGGATCGATCGTTCTTTAATAGGTCCATGCAGAGCAATAGAGAGAGAGAAGAGTTGCGACACTCTCACTCTCGCCGGCGGGGTGGTCACGTGGTTCATGTAAGCCTGTATAGTTCCAAACACGCCGCGCTGCCATGTTCCTATATGGGACTGACAGCAGCGATTGCAATATTGAGTGGGAAATATAAATTAAAAAAACACATACCCAAGTACTTTCCTGACTATTGTTGCATATTTGTAAATGTCAGTTTTACATTTGGAGTGGTAGGGTGACAACTGAAAGCTACTTAGATACGATTTAAGTTTGAGGGAAAGCGTCACGTTCTTGTTAGCATGGGTAGCACTAGGCTACTTACTTTAGTGGTGTAACCTTAACTTTTACCTTGCTACATCTGTTCTGAAATCAAAGACGTTTCAAGATGTTCACTTTTGGATTTCCTTGATTTTGCTTGTAATTCCGATTCACTCTCCGACAACTCCTGTCGTCAGAGAGCGATTGAGAAAGCAGGGCAGCAACAGTCCATTTAGCATTTAGTTTCCAGGCAACTTCTTTTGATGAGTCAGGAGCTGACCACACAACCATGATACTTTTAGGACTAAGCCATACACAAAGTATCAAATATATTAAAGAATAACAAATCATTATGCTTGGATGAATGAAATATTATTTTTTTTTATTAAACAATGAGAAAACAAGAATGTGTGTGTATCCAACTTGAAAAACAAGAACAAAGTGAAGGAACAGCGATGAATATTGTGTGTATATATATATATAATTAAAGCAATACAGCAATATTTTAAAAAAGCAATACAAATAAAATAGACCACTGGTTATAAAACCCTCCAGCAAATGCAGATTCCATTGCCTAACATCTGCACACTGCAAAGGATGATGCACCATGTAAAGCTGAAGCCAGGAGTCAAGTGTATGAGATGCTGAGTGTTTAGAAAAAAAGTATGACTAAGAACAACGAAGCAAACATACAGTAAGTGGAAACAAGAACAGCAAAGTAGAGCCAGGGGGTATCAATAAATAAAACAAAGTTAGTCATGTGTGGAACAATAACAACAAATTTGTGAACAGGTGTGCGTGTATATCTAATTTGAAAAACAAGAAAAAAGTGAAGGAACGGAGGAATATTTTAAGTTATTAATAAAATAACAAAATACTCCACATACATCAGGCTGAGGTTAAGGATAGCAAAGTGCATCAGGTAGAAAGGAAGGACAACAATCGCAGCCAGCAGCCATTGCCGCCGCCACCACCACCACCAGCAGTCGCCACCACCAAGCAGTCGCCAACGCCACCAACGTCGCCAGCACAAGCCGCCACCACTAGCTGCAGAAGTCGACACCAACATCCTTCGCCACCACCAGCCATCTCAAGCAGCCATCGCCTCTAGCAGCAGCGACCTGCAGCAGCAGTGTTTGCCAGCAGCAGCCAGCTCAAGCCACCAGCCACCGCCATCAGCATCCACCATCAGCAGCCTTCAGCAGCATCCACCATCAGCAGCATCCACCATCAGCAGTAGCCGCCGCCACCAGCACCAGCATCAACCACCTGCAGGAGAGTGAAAATAATCAGAAAAGACCTTGAATAGCCTGTAGCTCAATGAGTTTCCCCACACATAGCCGAATTGCTGCCAAGTTGGGGAAGGGATGGACAGAAGCTTACATTATGATTAAGCTTAAATAATGACACTACTGTCTGTGTAATAACATTTGAAAGCCCCTATTGGCTTATATTTTTTGTGTGGAATAATTTGTATTCATATATGTAATCCAACAGCCTTTACAAGGGTATAATAAGACAAAAGCAACCTTATCAGTCCCTCCAGAAAAACGTGATTATGCGATCGCATAATCAGCCAAAGTCTGCATATTCCCCGCATTTTCATTGCAAAAAAGTCACATATATCTTAGCAGAATGTTGAAAGATGTTGCGTTTACTTCACACAAGAGCAGCCATTTCCCTGTTGCCATGGGAACGTTATGAAGTGACGTAATTACGCGACGTGAACACATTGAAAAGCTGCATTTTTCGCAAGTTCCTGCATTTTTTCGCAAGTTCCCGCAGTTTTTGCAAGTTGCAGCAATTTCATCGCATAAAATTGCATAAATATGCTGCATATTTCATCGCATTTTTTAAGAAAACGTGCCGCATAATCAAGGATTTTTGGCCGCAACAATCACAAAAAAACGCCGCATTTTTCTGGAGGGACTGCCTTATTTCTACTACCTATAGCAGGGGTGCTCACACTTTTTCAGCATGCAAGCTACTTATAAAATGACCAAGTCAAAATAATCTACCTACTACAAAAATGCTAAACATATTTATTCATGAATATATTGAGAATTCTCTATATGTACAATGTATGTTGATGTCCCTTGCATAACAGCATGAGCCCATATTGCACAACACAACAAACCATGTACATTTTTTGTCATTACCTTATTCTGATGACTTGCACTGAATGGAATCAGCCAGGGATGCATAGTCCGGACAGTAGCTGCTGACAGCCAGCCTCAAGCACACTTCCAAATGATCATCAGTTATGGTTCCTCATATTGGGGTACTTTTCCTCTGTGAGTAAGTTCCAGAACTCTCCATGAGCTCTGGATTTCAGCTGAATGTCTGCTTCTAATGTCAAAATCTCATCTTCCACTCCAGAAGAGTTCAGGTGAAACAGTGTTGACATTTTTGATGCGAGTGAATCAACCTCAGCATATGAGGATAGCACATGAATGTAGCGACTGGCTCGAGCAAAGAAAAGTCTTAAAAGCGTTTGTCAAACTCTGACAGACATTTGTCAATCTGCTCTGTGTAGCGTGCACTGTCAAGTTGCACACAGGCTTTCCCTTGCATCTCCAGCTCTGACGCCAGGTTCTGGACGTTTGCAAAATCATGACGCCACAGCTTTGAGGAGAGATGTTGCATCTTTCGTTTGAATGCATTAACTGAGCTGATCATATTAATCACTGTTTTGTCTTTTCCCTGCAGATCTAGATTAAGGTCATTCCATAGCTTTGTCAGATCAGTTAAAAATGCAAAGTCTAACAGCCACTGACCGTCATTTAGTTGCATGTATTCTGCATGTCCAGCTACACGGAAAAACTCCTTAATCTCCGGACAGAGCTCTCGAAATCTTTGCAGGAATTTCCCTCGACTAAGCCATCTCACGTCAGTGTGTAGCAACAACTCAGAGTGGTCGCAGTCAGCCTGCTCCAGATGTGCACGGAATAGCCGTCTTTGAAGAGATCTGGCGCGAATAGAACAGGCGATCTTCATTGCCACATCCATGATCTCTTTCATGTTGAGCATTTTAGCGCATAACGCTTGTTGGTGTATTATGCAGTGGTAATTCAGGAAGTCCGGGAAAGCATCGTCCTCCCTGCACTTGGCAATAACTTCATTCACGCGGCCAACCATTGCGGGTGCTCCATCCGTGGTGATGGACACCAATTTGTGCACTGGGAGCTGGGTTTTCATGATAAAGTTATTGAAAGACTGAAATATATCCTCTCCTCGCGTGTGTTCTTTCATGGGCAGTAGTGACAACAGCTCTTCTTTTGCAGTCATGTAAGTAAACACAATCCGAATAAAAATGCACAACTGGGCTGTGTCACTCACGTCAGTAGATTCGTCCAACTGCAGTGAGAAGCACTCGCAATCTGCGATGTCCTTCCAAAGTTGCTGCGTCAAATCCTCGGCCATGGCTTCACTGCGCCGTGTAACTGTACTTCTTGACAGCTGGGGAGCTTTGATCGAAGATAATATTTCTGCCTTGTTTTTAAAGTCTCGGAACAATGAGTCAGCTGCTTCAACGAATGCCTCTTTTACCATCTCTCCGTCTTGGAAGGACTTCTTGTTCTTAACGATTAAGTGGCTCACCCGGAACGATGCTTCGGTGGCGGCTTTGGCTTTTGAAGTTAGCTGTGAGAAAAGTGACTGCTGTCCGGACAACTGGCATTTTAGTTCCTTCCCCTTTCTCTTTCTCAGCTCGCTTTTCGGCGGGAAGTTGGTGTCATAGTTTTTATGAGCAGTCCGAAAATGCCGCTCCACATTTCCCTTCTTCGGTATTGCAATGGTAGACTGGCAGATGAGGCAAACGCACTTCGAAAATGACATAGTGAAAAAAAACTACGTCTTTGGCTTCTTACTCGGTCCAGCTCCCCCACTCATTTTTATACCCTTTCTTAAGATTAAGAGAAAAAACGAGGGCTAAAAATTGGAGGCTAACTAGGCAACTCGCAAGCTTTTTTTTAATTTTCCCGCACTTAGTGCCGTTGTTTGCGCATGCGAGCCTATCATGACGATAGGCTGACGTCTATTTCTTTAATGATGATTTATGTTTTCCTTCAATGCCATGCGATCTACCCACGCTACCTTTGCGATCGACCGGTCGATCGCGATCGACGTATTGGGCACCCCTGACCTATAGCATCAGACACACAGTACTAGCTAACACCGTCAGGTTCAGCAGATTAAACCCGTCGTTAATCAACCTTATTGATCCTGGTAATCCTACAACAATAACTAACTTAATAAAAGTTGTCAGAGATTCACTGCTTAACTTTTGGTGCAGTGATACCTTCACAGCTGGCGAAATCGAGCTGACTAACTAGCAGGCAATGACTGAAAATCGGTCGTCTACCAAGATAAAATATATATATAATTACGCTGTGCACATACAAATAAAGAAAAGTACATGCATCATAAAGGCCCTCTGATATATTATAAAAAGTGGACAATTCAAAATTTTAATTAATCCCTGGAGATACCTTCACAGCGTAAGCGTGGTAAAGTTGGTTTTATATTGGACGTTGGATATTCAACACATTCGAAAAATCTATATAGCACTGGCTTCGATGGACGAATTTGTGTCAAACCATCTTTGATGTGTTAATACAAGGCCTGCCTATATAACACAAACCTTCTTTTGTAAAAACAAAAACATATTTTGATTTTATACCATTTTTAATGTTGATAAATCCTTTAAATCTATTATGCAGCTTCACTTTTTGACTTACCCATGTCAAAATACATAGGGTGAACTCAGCTTACTGCCCTACACATAGAACAAAGCCTCTTTTCTCCAAAAAACACTGTTTGATTTTATAGATATTTTTAAATGTTAAATTCTATAAATCTATTATGCGGCTTGACCTTTTGACCTAAACATGTCAAAACACATGTGGTGAACTCAGCTAACTGTCATGATCCGCCCCTGGTTTTCCCATTCCCTTTCCCATTCCATCCCTTGTGTTTCACAGTGCTTTCCCACGATTCAAATCCTGACCTACCACCTATCCTGCCTGCTCTCTGATCCTCGCCTGTCTGACTATCCTGCCTGCTCCTGATCCTCACCTGTCTGACTATCCTGCCTGCTCCTGATCCCCGCCTGTCTGACTATTCTGCCGGTTCCTGATCCCCGCCTGTCTGACTATCCTGCCTGCTCCTGACCCCCGCCTGTCTGACTATTCTGCCGGTTCCTGATCCCAGCCTGTCGACTACCCTGCCTGCTCCTGATCCCCGCCTGTCTGACTATCCTGCCTGCCGATCCTGAATCCGAATAAACGATTGACACTGTTCCACGCTCTTCGCCCGTCTTTGCACTTGGGTTCAGCCAAACGCTCACGTTACACTAACTGTCCTACACATAACACAAAGCTTAATTTCTCAAAAAAACAGTTTGATTTTATATATTTTTTTAATGTAAAAAAAATGCTTTAAATTTATTATGTGGCTTGACCTTTTGACCTACCCATATCAAAACACATCTGGTGAACTCAGCTAACTGCCCCACACATAACACAAAGTATCTTTTCTCAAAAAACCCACCCTTTGATTTTATAAATATTCTTTACTCTAAAAAATGCTATAAATCTATTATGCAGCTTGACTTTTTCACCTACCCATGTCAGAACACATCTGATTAACCCAGCTAACCTCCCACACATAACAGAAAGCTTTTTTTCCCAAAAACCCATCTTTTGATTTTATATATGCATATTATTATTTTTGGCCTTTGCAAATTGCATTATGTTAGCACTTTGAAGTGATCTATCGACAGAATTATAGATAAGTTCAGGCACTGACTGATATGACCATATTAACCGTTGTACTGACTACTTGTACACACGGAACCATGTGATTTTACTCAACAGATTTTGAGAAAACGTCCTTTGAAAACCTCACATATGAATAATTTGGCCTTTGCAAATTGCATTATGTTAGCACTTTGAAGTGAGCTATAGACAAAATCATACATAAGTTTCGGCACTTAACCGTTGTACTGACTACTTGTACACAAGGAACCACGTGATTTTAATGTATAGTTTCAGAGAAAATGTCCTTTGAAAACCTCACGTGCATACTTGGTCCTTTGAAAACCCTTGTTTGTTGGGGACATTTTCGCGCAGATCTGGTAGCGTTCGCAGCGATCCACACAAACACACAACCGTAGGAGAAGGCTTTTATTTGTAAAACGTTGCGAGATACCACACAAAGGCTGTTTAGAGTAGAGGCGCACGAAGATTTTGTGTGACGGCTGGCTTAACCGCGAATGAACGAATAACGGCTCACTTGACCCCAGTCCTGAAAGCCGAGGCAGTGTGGCATTAAGGGGAACATCAATATCTTTCCTTCATAATTATATGTCATATTTATATATCTTCCATTAGTGTGTTCTTGACTTTTCATTTTGCTCGGACCCCGTTAATCACAGCTTGCGGTTATATTTTTCTTTGTATCTGTACCACGGTGGTCATTTTAATGCTCTGACACACTTGATTACATTGCTACTTTAATCTGGTTACCAATTTATGCATTGCACGGTCTTGCTGTGCGGGCAATTCAATGTAAAGTTGTGTTGCTTGTTGTCGAGCTGGTTTGCTAAAGAGGCTAATGTAGCTAACAATAAACAACGACTAGCCAATTTCATGACACAATCACAAAGACGAACGGCATCGCTATGAATGCTCCGAGACCGGAAATTACGTCTTAATTGCAACACGGAAGGCTGGTGTCCGAGGCATCAAGATAACGCCTCTCTCTCCCGAACACCATTTCCCATAATCCTCCACGATAGCTTTGACAACCAGTGGAGAATCCAAAATGGGGCTCGAAAGTACTATGGTTTGGTAAGAACATAAAATTTGATATTGCGTGTAAATGTTTCTTTATTTTATTTTTATTTTCTTATCCACATTGTCTCTTAAAGTAGGTGACCCGGTGGCCTTGCTCTGGTCCTAAGTCAACATTTAATAACCTGCGTGTCGCTTGTTTATCATCACTGCGGGCTCAGTGAACGCCTGAGTCATTTTCCCAGCTAGCTTACAACAATGTCATCCTATCTGGAAGATATCGTTCGCCACACATTGTTTTTCTAAAGAATCGATAACACTGGTTCCGTCCTTAACGATTCTTCTCAAGATACGTTTTGAAACGGAGTGTTGAGCTAACGTTTTATTGTGTTGACTGTTCTGATGATGCTAACTCTGCTCGTTTACCTGAGAGAAACACGACTGTTGGACCTGAGCAATTAATCTTGTATTGATCTGTATTCAGGCATTGTTGTCTATCTTAATGAATAGCTATAATTTGGTTGCTATTGGATCTATATAGTGTATAGTCTAATTATGGCAAAGCCCTGACATATGCCATTGCTGTCAACCGTCAGCACAATTTTCACTGAATCCCCAGACTCAACTAAAGCTTTGGATAGTTGGGTTCATCAGACCACTTTGTCTCCTCTCTTAGTGTGGATAACAGTGAATACATGCGCAATGGAGACTTCCTGCCCACAAGACTGCAAGCCCAACAGGACGCAGTGAATATCGTCTGTCACTCAAAGACCCGCAGCAACCCAGAGAATAACGTGGGCCTCATTACTATGGCCAAGTAAGAAGGCAACCCATTATGTAAACATTGAGCAAAAAACGGAATTTACCGTTAATATTAATAATAAAAATATGTACATCTTCTGTTTTTTTTGTGAAGCAATTGTGAAGTGCTGACCACGTTGACTCCAGACACGGGAAGGATTCTGTCCAAGCTGCACGCTGTCCAGCCCCGTGGAAACATCTGCTTCTGCACAGGCATCAGGGTGGCACATGTGAGTAGAGGGACTGAATGGAAATCACTGCAGCCTCCAAGTAGCTTCTAATCTTCTTAATTCTCCTTTTTAAAGGCAACAAGGTAGGATGTTTGAGAAAATAACAAAAACATATGGTATTAGCTATTTTCAAGTAACCAAATGTTAGTGACACTAAGGTTTGAGTACTTCGTATGGAACCAGGCTCGACTGCCACCTGTGGTGCTATGCTGCATGTCGTCAACTTTATTCTCCAGACCGGTTTTCCCGTCCCTCTCAACTGTCTCTCAACTTCTGTGTCACAAGAGGCACAAAAAAGTCCATACTGTTTTTCACAAAATAATACAATCAGACCATTGAGGCTTTCCGCCCGGCCCCCTGCTCCGCATCAGGCAAGCCATAGAAATAAATGGAGTTCAGGACACAGGATCAAGTGCATTAGTTTCTAGGAGAATAATTTTAAATTGTTCAAAAGTCAAAGTGAACTTTAATGTCAGACTGACCGTGTAAGAAGTTACATAGAGGACCGAAATTGCGTTTCCCCATCCTCCAAATTTGCTATTAATATATTTACCAAACAACATATTACATAATAACCTAATAGTGCAAAAAGACAAAATAACAAACAAACATAACAAACATATAACATAGCATAATAATAGTGCAATAAGACAACAATGAATACAAACAACATATATAGACAGACAGTGCATACATTATACAGAATAGAATATTCACAGTGTTATGAAGTAGTTATTGTGATTCAAATAAAGGTGCAATATAGTAAAGTGCGAAAGTGCCGAAGTATAGTCCCTGGTTTACTGGTTTTGTCTCCTCTGCAGCTTGCTCTGAAGCACAGACAGGGGAAAAACCACAAGATGCGCATCATTGCATTTGTTGGCAGTCCAGTTGAAGATAGCGAGAAGGATGTAAGTTTGGGGTCTTGTACTCAATGTCAGTTGCCGCTATTGAACAATTAGTTATTTACTTAAACATGTGCCAAGCAAGGAACCATTTTGCAATCAACCTTTTTAGAACATGTTGTACACCTAATGTTGCTGGACATATTAATAAACTAGATACGTTTGATGTAATTTAATATTTATGCCAAAAGCTTTCAGTTTTGGACTAAACAATGTTTTATTGTATGGCTTCATTATGAGCTGGAAATTTACAACTAGCTACTATTCTCAAATTGTGAGCACACTATTGTCTCTGACAAAAAGCAGATGTGTTTTTAATTGGTTGAACAATGTTTTCCTCTCCCTTAGTTGATTAAAATGGCCAAGCGTCTCAAGAAGGAAAAGGTCAATGTGGATATCATAAACTTTGGAGAGGAGGTATTTATTTTTCTTTTTTAAGGTGTAAGTGGAACCCCCTGATTCCGCTTGAATTTGAATCCCATGAGATTTGAAAAATATGTTTTAGGCTACGAGTTCTAGGAAGGTGGCGTGTTATCCCCAAGGTTACTACCCACGCCCTTTTTTTACTGTTGTGTATGAGAGTTATGTTGAGCGATGATGTATATGAAATGCTCATTGGCATTTTACTATGAGTATCCGAGAAATGCAACCCTCTCGTAGAAATCAATATCAACTGCTGCCCAAACAGAGCTCCGCCAATCACAAACATCCTGTCTGAGAAACCTAACAATACTTCCGATATGGATATCAACAGCAACCGCTGTCCAGATGAAGTTCCACACGTCCACAATCATTGTGACGTTATACCATAAGTGACAGATAAGCTTAAACCTCGCTCGTGGCCTTCAGCATCAACCACCGGCCAGATTGTGTATGTAAGACCCTTTTTCTGTTTTACCCACAGGAGATTAACACAGAGAAGTTGACTACCTTCATAAACACTCTGAATGGAAAAGAGGGAGCGGGATCTCACCTGGTTACAGTCCCTCCAGGGCCGAGCCTGGCCGATGCTCTCCTTTCCTCACCCATCTTGGCTGGGGAGGGCGGTGCTATCCTCGGCCTTGGGGCCAGTGACTTTGAGTTTGGAGTGGATCCAAGCGCAGACCCTGAACTGGCCTTGGTAAACATTGTTATATGTTTTGCAACATATTGCAATATAGCATTAACCATTTGGTTAATCCTACTTTATTAGAAGACTTTCGATGATTCCCATAAGGCCAGTAGGCCTTTTAATTATAACTTTTGTATCATGGACCAGTTTACAGATAGTTGGTGATCATCATTCCTCTGAACTATCTACAGGCCTTGAGAGTATCTATGGAGGAGCAGAGGCAGAGACAGGAGGACGAGGCCCGTAGAGCTTCTGTGGTGTCTGCTGCTGAGGCCGGGGTGCCCTCCCCTGCAGACGGTAAGCGAGTGTCTACCACTCCGTTTGGCACCCAATCCAACTCTGTTGTTCTGTTAGAGTTCTCTTCTCTCGCCAAGTGTTCTCTTCTTATTCCTTCCTTTGTTTCTGTTGCAGAGAGTGAGGAGGCCCTGTTGAAGATGTCTGTCACTCAGACGGACACAGCCACACCTGCTCTGCCTGACTTCAGCCGCATGACGGAGGACGAGCAGATCGCGTATGCACTGCAGATGTCCATGCAGGGGGGAGGTTGGTCACTAAAAACTTTTGAGAAGCATGAACTTGATTTGCATATAGATATACAGCTTTCTATTACAATGATTCACATTGGTTTACAATGCAAAGTTCGTCCCTCTGTCTCAGAGATTGGAGGTGAGGACATGGACACTGGGGCTGACATGGAATCCACTGAGGCCAAGGTAAGAGTCCATTCCCAAGGAAATATTTGCCACATCTTCCTTGTTATTAGTGTACATTGATTTGTATCGTCTTTGATGCCCGTAGGATGAGGAGGACTACGATGTCATGCAAGACCCAGAGTTTCTTCAGAGTGTCTTAGAAAATCTCCCTGGAGTGGACCCCAATAACGAAGCCATCCGCAATGCAATGGGTTCTCTTGCCCCCCAAACAGGGTCAAAACCTGACGCCAAGAAGGATGAGGAAAGCAAGAAATAAAGAGTGTAGGACTAATAAACAAAATAAGGCCAGGTGTAATTTTATTTCAGTTTAACCGATTTGCCTCATGAACTCACTTGACAAGGTATTCTTTACAACCATGAACTTCATGTAAACTTCCTTCAATATTTTTCTATTTGAAACATGTGTGACACGTTAGTGTGCGTGAGTTTATTTGTGCATGTTTGTGTGAGTCTGGACATAATTGAGGCTTTTGTATTGCAATGATTGCAACAACTACTTAATAAACGTACAATATGAAAATTGCTATTGGTGATCAAATTTATGAAACGAGTTAGGGAGGAAATGGTCTCCCATGTCAATCTAGACCGTTTTTTTTCCTTTAGGATTTTATCAATTAAACGAACAGCAAATGTAAATAAATGGCAACAACTTTTTTGCCAATGGGTTGAGCTTTCTCTCGCTTTAGCGGGGAACGGCACAGTAGCTGTGCACCACCGATAGGGTTCATTCTGAGCTCATACAATCGTGTACCAGTCGACCTGTGACGTTTAACTTCTGCGCCAGAAAGAAAAATAGGCAGGAAACAATTCTGCTTGCAGGTAAACAAAGTTTATTGACGTTCTTGTTAGTATAATGTATGAAAGTTGGCTACATATATGTTACGTGCATTAGAAACACGTTACAATAATACGGCAGGGACAGCAAGATATTAATAAAAGAAGGCAAAGTTGAAACACAACGATATCCAGCTATGCTAAAGCTGTGGTGGCTAACCAGTGACCCACCGCTCGAACGTGTCAGGCAGTGTTGCCAGATTGGGCCTGATTTCCAGCCCAATCAACAACCCTGGCTGCAGCGCGCTGTAGCAAGTGTTGCAAGATTGGGCTTGAAATCTGGCAACACTGGTGGCAGGACTGACATGACACGCTGAGCCGTGTCCAGATAGCGCACAACTACGTCTTACAAATAGGTACTATTGAGACGATCCTGTTTATTATTTTAGTTCCACTTTAGCTTTATTTGATTAGAAATGTTAAAAGTTACCTGAACGAACTATTGCGTGCATTTAGCAAGTTGTTTGTACACTTTCAGGTCTCACGCTTTTTGCAGGTAATGGGGGATATGAAGACCCCCGATTTTGACGACTTGCTGGCAGCGTTTGACATTCCCGACGTTGATGCCAAGGAAGCCATTCAGTCGAGTCCAGAAGAGGGCGAGGAGCAGGAGGGGAACTCGGGGAAAAGCAGAACAGACGACGGTAGTCCGTCTAGCTTTCCGTGTTCGCCAGCTTCCCAAAGCAACCCCCCAGTAGTCAGTGTAATAGTGAAGAATAGAGTCAGGCCTGAATCCTCTGGAGAACTTGATAACACCTTCACAAACGATACCAAACCTTCGATTGATAGCACAGACAGTTTTTTTATTTGTGGATTAGACTCTAAACACGAGGGTGATACTCTTCCTGCTTCTCAGCTGAGCCAGAAAGCACTCAGTGACCCTAGAAGTGGACCTGAGAAGTCCAATGGCTTTGAAGAATCAGGCATCAAGTCTAAGGAACAGGCCAACGGAGACCACTGGTCAAGTGATTCTGCATTGCCCTCTAGTGAAGAGAATAAGAGGGGACTAGCTCAAATAGAATCTCTTAGACATACAACCGACCTCATGAGCAAGCTGAACCCACTGCTCTACCCGCAGTCGTCAATCATCTCTGATTGCTCTGCCGTCCAACCTCCAACTTCATCAGCTTCCACACACTTTCTTCCTTCAAACCAAAACCCACCGCCTCTTTTCAAACACAAACTACAACAGAAGCCGGGCTATCATCACAGCACCCAAGCCTCCGGTCCTACCCAGGCTGAGAGTACAGGAGACAGGTTAAGGCACATCATTCAGTCCGATGATGAGGATTCAGAGCCTGATTTAGGAAGCCCACTAATGATTCATGAAAGCCCAGAGCTGCTGATTACCTCTCCTCCAAAATATCCTCGGGGATCCATATCCATGAAGCAGCGTTGCTCTCCTGAAAAAGAGTCTGGTAAACATCCAGGTGCTCCTCGTCTCTCCTCTTTGTTGACGTCCTTAAATACTGAACTTCGTCCCAAGAAGCTGCCGTCCACATCTCCTACTCCGCCCTTAGTCTCCCAGCAACCACAAGCACACATCTCCACTAACCAGAAGGGCTCCACCTTACAAGAGGAGGAATACCCTGAGCATGTGATAGATGACAGAGACTCTCCCGAGAGCCCACCGCCCGATCAAACGGGCTATGTGATCCCCAAGTGCAGCCCAAGTCCAGTTCAACCTGCCGCCTTCAGCCAAGGGACCTGTCTGGACAAAGTGGAGCACATGGACAGTGATTTAAGTCAGGACAGCCGAACAGGAGGTGTCAATAAAGCTGATGTGGATAAAATGGAGGTTGAATATAAAGGGAAAATGGATAAGGAGAGTCTGACAGCAGACTCATCCACTGCAGCTCTTGTGTCGACCACTACTGCAGCCACAGGCAGAATGTCATCTCCTTCCCGCCCGCTTAAAGTCAAAATCAAGATGGTGAAAACACCTACGGGCGCCATCACGAGGACTGTGACCCGACCAGCGGGGAAAGGCAGAGCTTCTTCTAAGGCGGCAGCGGTCTCCACCTCACCACCACTCCCACCACCGGCCGCTCTCACCAGCAAGCCCAAGGCCGACGCATCCCAACAGTTTCTGAAAAAAACAGCAAAGGGTGGCGAACTCCCTGCCGCAGCGTCAGTGCTCCAGGACGCTAGCACAGCCATGTTGGTGGCCGCCAGCAAGGTGAAGAACAGCAAAGGCTCTGCAGACACCAAAGCAAAGGTCTCTGCGGCGGCCGTCAGCATCACTAAGTCGGCAGCGCTGCCCACCATCTCCTCCTCCCCAAGGTTCAGGTCAGTGGGCGCCGACCTGCGCAGCCTCGGCCATAAGACTCTGACCAGTGGGCTGGCGGTGTCCTCGCCCACCGCACTCCAGCCCCCCCAGGGGAGCAGCAGGCCCGCCTCCATCGTGAACAACACGGGGGCCATCATCTCCAAGAGCCAGTCCAACCTGGTGGAGGCCTTCAACAAGATCCTCAACAGCAAGAACCTGCTACCCAGCTACAAGCCGGACCTCAGCTCTCCCCCTCCCGCCGAGTGGGGCCTGCCCCTGCCCGCACAGGTAACAACAACCCCAGTAGCTTCCATGTCCTTCATATACACTGGATTAAAGACCATGCAAGTTAATTTGGAAGTCAGTCAAATTCTGATTATACACCAAGATCCTAGGGTTTGCTCACTTAAAGCTCAATCACAAAATAAGTAATTATTAGACTGTTGATTTCTGATTGTTTTAATTAATTTTTAGTTGATTAATACTTAATTATTTATATTAATATAATTTATTTACAAGAACAGATACAAATTTTTGAATTATTTCAACTGGAAAGTGATAGAAAATTAGACTGGTCCTACCAGACTCTCGTACTTCATTTCATTTGCACAGAGCGTCTGGCCACTCTCTATTGACAAACGTTAACTCACTTGGGCGGGTGTCTGTTGGAGTTTAAAACTATTGGATCTGCGCAGTGCCACTCTGGATGTGCCATAACCAATCGCTAACGTTTGACTACAACTGAAAACTAGAGCACAACCTCAACATCATTGTTTTCAGCCACTCTGTTCGCTGATTGGATCGGCAAAATTTGGCCAGAGAAAACCTCAAACCACAAACCCAGATGTAGTAAGGGAATTGAAAATTGAGCGGAAGTATGTAAGCGGGCAGAGCCAGGCTAATAGAAAATCGTGCTGGGATGGGGATACGGTTTAATTTGTGTTTAGACCATGACTGAAAGTTAAAGAATATGAATCAAAGTGTGCCTCCGCCAACGTCACTGTATCCAACTTGGAGAGCTCTCCCCCTGCCACAGGGCTACCGCTGCCTGGAGTGTGGTGACGCCTTCGCCCTGGAGCGCAGCCTGGCGCGGCACTACGACCGCCGCTCGCTGCGCATCGAGGTGACCTGCAACCACTGCGCCAAGCGGCTGGCTTTCTTCAACAAGTGCAGCCTGCTGCTGCACGCCCGCGAGCACAAGGAGCGCGGGCTGGTCATGCAGTGCTCCCACCTGATCATGAAGCCCGTCACCGTGGAGCAGATGATCGGACCGCAGGAGCCTGCAGCCGTCGGTCAGTAATACACACCCCCTTGGATACTGGGATTATGTAGTAGTAGGAGTAGTAGGGGTGGGACAAAATATCGATACGGCGATATATCGTCGCCCTTCTTCGTGCGATACGAGAATCGATACACTGGCGCAAAATATTGCTATAATATTTTTTTCTTTTAAGAATTTATTTTGCATTTTTATGCTTTATTCCTGAAGAATTAGACAGGAAATATCGCCCCTAAACAGCAACACGTTTTTGTTACAATATATAAATTATTGCAGAATTGCTGTATCGCCATTTTATCGGTATCGCAAGCCATGTATCGAGTATAATATCGTATCGTGAGGTACCCTGTGATTCCCACCCCTATAGAGTAGGGCGAGAATATATACGTGATATGGCCAATGTGAAATCGGGCTGCTTTGTTCTCCCTAACTCTTCCTCAGTGACTTCCTCCGCCGGACCATCGTTTTCCTGCACCCCCAGTGTGAGCACCTTGGCTCCCGCTGTACAGCCACAGCAGGCCCCCGGCAGGAAGGTGGTGGCCGAAGCGGTGCAGTACACCGGCAACAAGTGCCCCGAGTGTCTGCTTCAGTTCAGCAGCAAAGAAGAGGTGGCCGCTCACTTCCAGGAGCTCAACCCAGCGTACAGCAGCGTGAGTCCGCTCTACTAACGCCATACGGTTGGTATCCACCTCACGTGACCACGCTGCTAACCTGTCCTCTCCACACCCCTCCAGCCGTGCAAGGAGTGCTCTCCCCCCATCCTGCTCTCCAACGGCTGCAGCGCCAGCGCTCACCAGCGCATCCACAAGGCCCTCCCCCCCCACGTCTGCCCCGAGTGCGGCGGCACGGCGGCCAGCCAGGCGGCCTTCCAGACCCACCTGGAGGAAGCCTGCCTGCACTTCACCCGACGCATCGGATACCGGTGAGCACCGCTGGTCCGTAGAGGACATGGGTAAACATAGACCTGGAGTGTTTCAGGTGAGCTGATGTTCTCCGTGTCCTTCACCTCCGCAGGTGTTCCAGCTGCCAGGTGGTGTTCGGAGGTCTGATCTCGGTCAAGTCTCACATCCAAATGGCTCACTGTGACATGTTCCATAAGTGCCCCAGCTGTCCGATGGCCTTCAAGTCTTCCCCCAGCATCCAGAGCCACATCACGGCCCAGCACCCCACCCTCACCGGGGGCCAGCCCAAGTACATACGCACGCACGCACACGCACACACACGCTTGGCTAGCCTTTGTGACTCCTGTCCACGGTGTTCTGAACAGGGAGATCTTCTTTCTCTCCTCCGCAGGTTGATCTATAAGTGTGTGATGTGTGACACAGTGTTTACCCAGAAGTCCCTGCTCTACGTGCACTTTGACACCCACCTGGCCAACCAGACGGTGCACGTGTTCAAGTGCCCCGAGTGCCCCAAGCTGTACTCCCAGAGGACCTCGCTGGTGGACCACATCGCGGTAACGTCCATCTTGGATAATGGTTTTATTCCTTTAGTATTTACAGAAATGATGTACAATTCGAATTGTATTCAAGGATGCTTTTTGAGTGGGTCCAAATCCAAAAGCACACTTACATGTGACAAAGTATTACCTCTCACCTCATGAGTGGCCCTTCCTCTCAACCTCCCCCTCCCCTACCTCAAACTCCATCCTCCAGGCTTCCCATAAGACGGTCCCAGCCAAGGCAGAGCCTCCCCCTGCCCTGGCCCCCGCCTCCCAGCCCCGGGCCCCTTTGAAGACGGAGAGCTCGGACGGGGAGGACTGGAGGGACGAGGAGGACGAGGATGAGGCTGTGAACGGCGAGCGGCCCCGGGGCCCCTCGGCGTGGAACTGCCTGCCCTGCCAGACGCACTACGCAGAGCGGGAGCTCTACCTCGCCCACATGGCCAAGCAGCACGGCAAGGTCAGCTTTCACCAAAAAGCCTCCCCACTACATAATGTCTGACTTCTTTCTCAGATATACCGTCACCAATGCTGGCGTTATTAGATTTCTGGTTATGTTTCCCCTGGTAAGGGCCCTGACAGGGCTGCTGGTCAGCTGGGGCTACTCCGGGACGGGGCCCTTCGAGAGGGGTACCAAACCTGGTGGTATTTAATTGAGGACTACAAAGCTAACCAGATGTATTTGTGTGTTGTTGACACTGAAGAAGTTTCCCTGTACCAAGTGTGAGGGTACCTTCACCACCACCTCTAGCCTTCGGCGCCACATCAGGGTCAAGCACAAGGGCATGAACCGCGGCTTCCACTGCAAGTGAGTAGCCCACACATGCCGGGCCTTGTGGGTCGCTGCTTTCCAGGATCACAGAACAGGCTGGAGAATGGAGCTGTTTGTTCTGTGATCCTGGAGAGAGGCGATCAAAGAACAGGATCATATAGGAGCCTTACCCCTACTTGGTCCAAACGCATGGAGGGAAATCCCTCCAAGCCACTCTGTCTACTTAAAGGGCCTGCGAGCCAAACCGTGACCCATTGTGTCAGTGTAACTGAAATAAGAGCGAGAGGGTTATCATTCTCGGACACCTGTAGTATAACGCCAAGGTGTGTGGCACACACATACATAACACTGATCGTTATAACCCTCATACACAACCACAGTACTCAAAGTATCACAATGTTGGCCTTGGTTGTAACCATGGGGATAACGGGTCCCTCCCACTCCTTCCTAGAACTCTCAGTCCAGAACCAGACCATTGCTGTGTCTGAAATCGTGCACTTCTATACTTACACTTACTTTTTTGAGTGGACTTTGCGCAAAAATGGACAGTGTGCCAAAACGCAGTGCACTGGAAGTACCTCGGTGGCGCACTCAAAACGATCTAAAACTTGAGTGTGGACCGATGGACACTTTCCACCCTCATCGGCCGCCATCATGTCTACGTGGCGGAGGGGGCGGGAATTTCAAATTTGAAAATGGAGGACATTGTAACAGTTGAAAAAAAACAATCTAAATATTTACAGTTTGAGTTGATTAGTACTATACAGCGCTAAAATAAATACAGATAAAATCGATAGAAATTGATTGATGGTAATTGAAATTGATAGCTATTAAAATGATGGGAGAATTATGGAAATGATCAAGCAGAAAAAAAATACCACAGAAGAAGAACCGTCAAACTGCAAACTAATTTCCGGTAGGTGCGCGAAGGCTGTTTTGACAGTGCACTGTAGAAATGAGAGCACTGCGCCTATAAGTAAGTGGGATAATGAAGTGCACTCAATGTAAGTGCGCGATTTCAGACACAGCACATGTTTATCTCTGTGTTGTACTCGAGCTGACACAGGGTCACTGTTTGACAATTGGTCATTAAGTGGACATTTGTATAAATTTGTATTTTTTTTTTGTTGGTGTTTTTGTAAATAAAGTCCTTACAGAACGGGGCTTTTGTTGACCATTGTGTGCAGTGATCTTGTGAGGCCCTTTGTGCTTGGAGCAAAGGGCACATGTTTTGCATTCTTCTTATTTACATTAGTGGCATGCTTCTGAGGTGTGTGTGTGTGTGTGTGTGTGTGTGTGTGTGTGTGTGTGTGTGTGTGTGTGTGTGTGTGTGTGTGTGTGTGTGTGTGTGTGTGTGTGTGTGTGTGTGTGTGTGTGTGTGTGTGTGTGTGTGTGTGTGTGTGTAGGCTCTGTACCAAAGGTCAGAAGACCTTCAACAGCAGGGTGATGCTGGAGAGACACATTCAGCTGAGACACGGCACCGCTGCAGTCAGCCAGGACTCCTCACTGGTACCACATCCTCTATCACTATCATGAGCTCCCTGAGGTGTGAGGCTATGCATAACGTGCCACTAATCCTCCTGTCCTGCGGCTAAAGGGAGCCAGCGGATTGGACGACAGCTCCTCGGAGCAGGACGGTGGCTCCGGGTGTGTCCCGGGCCGGAGGATCCCCCGGAGGGCCGAGCCAGAAGAGGCGTCGGCGGGCGGGACGAGCCCGGCCAAGAGGACCCGGCTCTCCGTGGCAGCCGCGCCCACCCCCCCCGCCCTCCCTGAGTCTGGCTTCCGCTGCGCCCCCTGCGGGTTCACCACGGAGGACCAGGGGGTCTTCCTAGAGCACATCCCCCAGCACCGCACCGAGGGGCCCGCCGGCGGGGGCCAGCAGTGCCTGCACTGCGGAGCCTGCTTCACGTCAGCGTCCTCCCTGTCGCGCCACCGTTTTATCACCCACAAGGTCCGGGATGCCCCGGCGGACCTCCACCAGGGGCCCGGGGACCGGCTGGCCCCGGCAGCCTCCCCCGGGCCAAGCGGGAGCCATGAGGACCTCATGCTGCCGCCATCACCCGCCTCCCAGGGGGCCGCGGCACCGGGGAGGGACGGCGAGGGCAGGCTGCCCTGCAGGGTGTGTGGGAAGAGCTTCGACAGAGCAAGCGACCTGAACACGCACTTCAGAACGCACGGGATGGCCTTCATTAACGCCAAGAACGCAGCAGAGAAAAGTTAAACGGGCCATGGCAGAAGAGTGAGGCTGCAGGTTTAGAAGTGCGTTGGATGAAGCGAGGGAATGCAAAGTGCCTTTCATATGTCGTGTTCCTCGTGTCGGGGCCCTGTGTACTCTCTTAACCAACAATGCTACTGCGATTTTATTTGAGAAACAAAAGTGATCATGATTGTAATGTCCACTCAGGATCTCCCAGGGAGCCACTCTGAAGTTTGGTGGATAGATTTTGTACTCCAGATTGTTCTTTATTTCTGCCTTCACAGGCGACCACAATGTGATGACAGCATTGTAATGTGACATCAATCTTAGTTTCTCTACTCATGAGGATTTTCTAAAAGGACTTTTTGTTTTTAATTTCCGGGTTGTACATTATAGGCAATTGCTACCAATTAATTTAAAGACAGTAAGTAAACAATATTTAACAGATTGACTGTTTCTTTGGCATGTAAGGGGATGGAGGTGTGCGTGTTTGTTTCATGTGTCTGTTTTAATTGTGTGAATGTCTGCTGTGCTTTTTAAGTGTAGTTTAGGGATTTGTATTGTCCTATGAGAAACTTTAAAGAAACTCAATGTATATTTTGTGATTCTTTGTATTCCTCCAACATGCCTTAAACTAGATGACCATGCATAACCTCGTATTTAAGTCGATTTTCATAGATAAATAATTTGGATGTACAATACACACTGGGGAATGTACTTTATTATGTTATATAGACAGAACTTTCTCTCTCTGTCACTTCTATTTAACTGCCTTGACAAAAAATTTGATTAAATGTGTTATTTGAACATGTCATGTAGGTTGTCTTCCTGTAATTGTGTACATCACCATGGTGCCGACATCTCATTTAATCTTCTGTATCACTATTATAGCCATCTTTAACCTACAGTCTTCATTTTCCACATTTCACAGCATTATATGTAGACCAATCAATATTACCTTCCATTCAGTTACAATTGAATCCTAAATATATATTCTATATGTTGACAAACTATTTGTAAATATAGAGTATAAAGATCTATGGTCCTCTTCACAGTAGCAAGTGCTTAATAGTGCTGCTCGTGAGTGTGAGCTGAGGTATCCGGCTCTAAAGCAGCAGCAGTCCGAGAAAGAGGAAGAGGAATGGCTTCATGAACGCTACGATGCCCTCAATGGTCATGGACGGAGCACCTATTAAGAGATGCAATACAATGGATTGAAAATAATTTAAATAAAATTATTGTACAGCCGCTAGCGAATCAATGGCATTAATTTGGCATTATCGCTAACCTCAAAAGCAACACTTATGCTGTTTAGAACAGTATACTTTCATTGATCATATTTGATACGTGACAAATAGACACCGAAATGGCCATTACGAAGTATAAATTACAATTGATGGCTGCATTGCATTCTGGTCATTGTAGTCTTTGATAAACCACCATTACAGGTTTGAGCTTATGCCATTAACTCGGAGGTCATTTGTATATGATCTCCCTACCTGATTGAGGGGGATCAGCGGAGTGAGGCTGAGGGGCTGACCCCTCCGCACGAGAGTCGGTCAGTGTCTCGTCCAGGGCAGCCCGTTGCTCTGTGGTCAGAGCTTCTCTCTGGGCGGGAGTCACCATGAGGAGGTTTTCCGCACCCAGGGACCTCAGCTGAGTGAGGGACAGGGCCTTTTGGAGGAGAAAGAGATTGGTCAATACGTCTGATTGACCTGAATCCAGCTCTTGAGTTTAGGACCAAGATGGAGCCGCTAGTTAATAAGACCCATTGGGGAAACAATCAACAGGGCAAATGAGTACAATAATATAGAAATGAAAGAAAGCATTTTGAAGCTGAGAAGTGACTCACAGAGAACACCTCTACAGGAATGCGATGAATGCTGTCTTTGGATAGGTAGGGAAAGACAGGGGCCTCCAGAGACCTCATCTCGTCCGCGTTCAGGCCCACTAGGAGACAAATAGGAACATACATTTAAAACGTTAATTTAAATTTCAACACCGATCTCTCACCCAGTATGCAAAAGTTGTGGTTAGGAGAAAAGGGGGGTTTAGGACGCCCCTTGAGACTGAATGCAGAGCAGGTTGCAGATTGTAGATTACTAAAATGGACTAAATAGAAAAACTCATAACGAACACAGAGCTCCATTGCAGCCACTAAATTAGGACGTGTCCAAAGGAAAAATACAAATTAACTTGTATCTCACCAACAATGTTGCCCACTGTGGAGACTTCTGCCTCAGTCCAATCTCTAGGCTCTCCAAGGACAGTCACAGCCAGCTTCTTGAATTCCCTTATGACTGATAATGGACATTGCATGTCTCCCACTGAGGACACAGAGTCTCTTCATACCAGAACACACACACACACACACACACACACACACACACACACACACATACACACACACACACACACACACACACACACACACACACACACACACACACACACACACACACACACACACACACACACACTTCATGTAAGGTCATATGAATGCAACGACCAAGATGGATCGACAGTGTTGGCTGTGCTGTGTTCATAGCCCAACCTAAAGGCAGCCGGTTTGATCTTTCCTATGTCTTCAGGGCTGAGGCCACAGATGAACTGGTTGAGCGTTACTATATCAGCAGCTCCCAGCAAATCCGCTCCTAGATTGCTTCTCCTAGAGAACCCCTTCCAGATAGCGACCCTCTGTGAGCACCAACAGACATCAAACTTAGTGTCAAACACAGAATATAATTGTTCAATTGTGTTTGGCATACTCAAGACATACTAAACAGAGGTTCACTTTGAAGGGATATATCCTAAATCCCACATGGATATAGGCTACATATGCTGTATATCCATGGCTTTATACCCTATATCCACGCTTTATATCCATGGCTATATACCCTATATCCATGCTATATATCCATGGATATATACCCTTATCTATGGTATATATCCATGGCTGTACACCCTATATCCATGGCTATATATCTATGGCTTAATACCCTATATCCACACTACATATCCTTGGCTATATACCCTATATCCACGCTATATATCCATGGCTGTATACCCTATATGCACACTATATATGCATGTATATATACCCTATATCCATGCTATATATCCATGGCTGTATACCCTATATCCACACTATATATCCATGGATATATACACTATATCCATGCTATTTATCCATGGCTATATACCCTATATCCCTATAGTAGTAGTAGTTTGTACCCTATATACACGCTATATATCCAAGATTAAATACCCTTATCTATGGTATATATATCTCATTCCAGCTATATTATCTTCTAGGTCATCATGAACGTCATAGAGGGTCTTTCTCATTGCTCATGTGATGCACCTGCGTTTGCAGCCAGCGGCAGTCTGAGAGTTCCTCCAGAGTCTCCAGGGCCAGGGGAAGGGCCTGCAGCTCTGCGCCGGAGAAGCCCTGGCTCACACACCCCAGTTGGATCATCACACTCTCATTTAGACTGCCCACCGGGCCAAATGCCTGGAAGAAATGAAGCCATACGGTGAGTGAATTTGGGGATGCATAGTCTCGTGGTTAAGGTGTTTGCCTCTAGGATGTAGACTACCTCCACAGCTTTTCCTTTAAGTACACCCAGCTGATCTGAACTGTAATCAGTGATGGAGCGCAATGTTTCTGTTGTTGCCATGAAGGTCTCTGTTGACATGCCCTGCAGCTGTTGGGGGGTCCAGAGGTCATTGTCCTCTGCCAGCTCCTCAATCAGCTGCACAGTGGGTTCAGCCACGGTGGCGACGTCTGCAGACCATAACGACGGGGGTAAAGATAAATGCATCCAATGAAAGAGTGGCTGTTTGTTCTAAAAAACGTCTCATCATGACTTGGCTCTAATTGAATATCAGTGATGGATATATGAAAACCAGACAACCAAGTTATCAAGGTTAAGACTTATAATCATTTGAAGGGCCAGTGAACCCAAAATCATTTTTGTTTTTGTCTTAAACGCGATAATTTTTCTGATATGATCGTCAACATAGTAATCTACGCCATTTTATCACTGCTACTGAAATAAGTCCCCAATTTAGATAAAAACGGGCTAAATTCTGTATTTTTGCCATTCTCTTAAAACACTGTGTAGACATTCTACTCTGCTGGCGAGGCAGGTGGCATTCTTTTTGGGATTTCTCAGTGCCTTTTCCGAGGCACTTTGACGTCACGACCAAGGGGCACCAGAGGTGCAGTTTGTGTGGACGTGTGGAACTGTGCCTCGGCAACAGTTGACTATGTAAGGCGTCCGAGAGAAGAGTTGAGCTTTTCAGAAAGTTATGGTATATGTGTGTGGATCGTGAAGCTCCGTCTGAGCAGTCATTTATTTAATACCCGCTTCCGAGAGTTAGGCTTCCCAGACACATATAGTGTAATGTACGGTGTGAGGCGCATTCCATATACAACTCATGCTCATTAAAACGCTCATGCATAACAACGGTATTAACAATGTTGGTGTGGGTCGTAACATGAGGATAACACACACCCCTTCTACCTAGAACTTTCAGCCCAAAACACATCTCATAGCGTTTGAAAATCAACTGAAACAGTGGCTTCACTGGGAAGACACTCTTTAAGGTTGTATTCCTTTCATCGTTGTCTTTAATAAGCCCCATTAGCGATTACAGTGATTGCACCAAAATCGCAGTGATCCATCAAACAGCTGATCAATGACAGCTTGCTGACCTGCTCCTCTCCTCCTGCGGGCCCCTCCAGGCCGGGTCTTGATAGAGAAGAGGAGCCTCCTCAGGGCTTTGAGGCCGGCGCTCAGGTCGCTAGAGATGTCATTCATCATGCTGTCCTTCAGGTCAGATAGAACTGCCTCCTGCCATGGCTTGGAGGTAGATCAGGTGATGCTTATGAATGTTAAATATCTTTTGAATAGTAGTAGTAGTAGTAGTAGTTTGGACAACCATAGACACAAGAAAACTATTGCATAGGAAGGTTTAAAATGTTCTGCTGGTATAAGATATTAACGAGAGAGAGCAGATCACGGACTTGATGTTGACGCACACCTTTAAGATGGAACTCGAAAGATTTTTGATTTCTGACTCATCCAACAGGAGAAGAGGACCGAAGGACTCCATTGTCTCTTGGGACCAATCAGATACATTTCTGCAGAACATTAGAATAAAACACATCAGATTCAGTCTCTTCCCATGCAGTCTTTCAATGTTCTGTTCTGCTGCATGAATCCTAAACCGGTCTTGATGAGAGTCACTCCTACCCATAAGTCTGCTTGAGCAGGCGGAGTAGGGCCAGGTGGTGTCGGCGAGGGATGTGAGGGCAGGCAGCAATGGCCTGCAGGCTGGAGTTGAGGGCCTCTTGGCTGAAGAGCTGGAGCTGGGCTGGAGAGAGCTCGCACACCAGCTGTCCCAGATCAAGGATCTCTTCGCTTGATACCTCAGCCATGCTGCGGCCCTGGATAAAACACAAGGTACGCTCACCTCAGCATGGCTCCGCACATGCTCTACAAAAAAGAAATGCATTGTGTTTCAGTGATAACATAGAGAAAGGATCAGTGTTTACATTGGCCAGGCAGAGTAGCGACCGGTTGGTGAGCGCCAGGCGAGACAGGGACCCGGGAGCCAGGGAGCTCAGATTGGCGCCACTCATCTTGGTCAGGAAGGTGGCGCACACAGAGTCCGGAAGGCTCCGGATCTTCCTGGCTCTGTCAGATCGGAGCGAGTGTCAGTCAAGCCGTACAGGAGTGAGAGAGGCAGGGGAATGAGGGAGAGAGAAATAGAGAGAGAGGGTGGGGGGGAGAGAGACAGAGAGAGAGAGATATATATAAAGAGAGAGAGAGAGAGAGAGAGAGAGAGAGGTGCACAGGAGACAGCGAGAGAGGCGAGGATGAGGGGTGGTGGCGCTGGTGTAAGGGAGGAGATGGGGGAGGGTGGCTAGGTTTGGATGGAGGGCAGTGGTTCAACCACCAGGACACACGTTAATGTACAGGGTGAAACGGGTCTCTGGGTGGGAGAGAGTAAAAGGGCAGTTAGGGCAGAAGAATGGGAGGGACTCACGCCAGGTGGATCAGCATCTGAGTAGGGACGACTTCCAGTTCTTGGTCTGTGACGTTCAGGAAATATCTGCGTCTCTCGCTCTCATATGCGGCAAATAATTTCCGGGCAGCACAGGTGACCTACAATATTGAATAAATAAAAATAAAAATACTAAAATTTATGCAAACATGCCTGTGTGTGTGTGTGTAGACATGAGGATGTCTGTGTGTACCTGGTCTTTTGAGAGCAACTGTGGAGTCTCGGTTAAGGCGTCAACCATTTCTAAAGAGTCCTTCTCAGCAACTCTCTCCATCATCCTACAGGTCATGCCCAGAATGGCTTGCTGCAGTCGCCTGTCTCAGCCAATCAGCATCAAGCATGCAAAACAAACACACAGGGGTGTTAAAACAAATAGGGTTTTAAGATGATTACGCCAATGTCAAATTGCTCTTCTTCTCAATATATTTGAGCAATTTATTGCAGTAATCATGTTGTAATCAATGTGTCTGACCTTATAACTTTGGGCTTGATGTTTTTCTTCATTAGCTTTTTGAGCAGGAATATAGCCTTAGAAGAAAGAAAAAATAACATGAATTCAGTTCTCGCCACCATTTCATAAACCAGCAGGCTATTTAGGCTATTTTAGAGCTATTTACTCCACTCAAATACAAAGACCTTCTATGAACTCAAAGGTTTCTTAAGAATAAAACCTGCCCATCCACCAGTCAATCTAGCCAAGGAATTGTTCCAGAGCAGCGGGGAGGCACCTGAGCTCGGGTCCACTGCTTGCCCTCCACCTGGTCCAGAGAGGTGAGGTTGGCCCTCTTCAGGTCGTTCAGGGACAGGGTGGAGCGGAGGAGGGCTGGCAGCTTCATGATCAGCTCGGAGGCTTCCACGTCTTTGCGGAGCTATGGGTGAAAACATGGATGCTTTGGACGGTGACCTTTACAATATCTCTCACTGTACATCTCTCAGTGTACTTCTAAATGCACTTTTTAGTATATTATATTTTTATTGGATATTATTCGCTCTCTTGTGTTTGATTATTATTCATCTTTAAAAATCATCATCAAATAGTTGATTATGAGTGAGTCACAATTCAACAAACAGATGTATTATTAAATGAGTTCCATGCTTTACTAACCCCCTCCATCAGGGCCTCCTTCTGCCCCTTGGTCATCATCTGGGTGACGTCTTCCAGACTGCCGTTACTTAGCATCTCCTTGGCATTCATCTTCCTCAGGATCCTCAGTGGGACTCCTTTCACAGCGCCGCCCACTGACACCAGGTCTTCAGCGCTCACATTCTGATAGCGCACACCGGGAGGATCCATGAAAAGCAGAAGGAAACACAAAAATGAAGAGACACCAAAAGACATGTGAGGAAGATGATATGGGAATGTTTGGGTGCCACAGACCCACTCACCTCCCCCTTCTGCAGCAGACTCTTGACCAGCTTCCGGGCCAGGCCCAACCTCATCTTCACTCTGCTGCCCACCCCTTTGAGGGTCATTTTGAGCTCCTCCGCGGTATACGAAGAGAGCTGTTGGGAGGAGAGCTTGGACATACCAGAGCTCAGGATAAACAGCAGGTCTGGGAGGCTGGGGAGCTGCCCCGACGTCAGCTTCTTAACCAGTAGCTTCTTCAGCTAAAGGGAGGGAGGAAGAGGAATTGGAGACAGTGGGGAGACTATATGTTGATAAAGATAGTGTGCTGGGCGGAAGGACCTGAATAACAATAACCACCACCAAAACCACAACCACTGCCACAAGAACCAAACAAAGGATCAGGATAAGTGGGCAGTACCCTTTGGGCTCCAAAGTTGTCACACTCGTTGAGCTGTGCGAGGAGGCGGGACTTAAGGGTCATGTTCACTGGTGGGTCGTCCTTATAGTAACAGGCTAACATGCCGAATCTGAAGGGGTCAAACCAATCAGCCATCAGTTTAGTTTGACATGGTAAAGACACAGGAAGAACGCTCCACTGGTTAAGGAATCAGGCGTTGCGGTGAAAATGCCAGTTCAGCCATTCATTCATATGGAGGCAGTACGTTTAGGCTATGCGGCGGGGGAGGGGGGCGCAAAAAAAGACACAACAATTGAAACAATTCATTATGGTTATTGAGCTCTATTTGAGTTGTTAGGTAACGTTTGCATTATGAATGTGATCCATCATGAAGCAATAGCAGCAATAGCATGATCATTTGTATTCCCAGGAACAGAACAAATAGTGCAAGATAAAAGTGGTGGTGTGGTTTGGACACACACAATGCTATTGCCGTGCGTGATAAAACAACATTACCCTAAAGCCTCATCTTCTCCTGTTGCACTGCATGTGAGCAGAATGGCAATAATGGCTTAGAGAAAACATCAGTTGTCCAACCTTCATTCTCATGGTTTGAATCCTGTTCGATGGGGAGGCCCTCACCCTGTGAACCAATCCTAGAGAGGGGTTATACTATGGAATAAGGAATGATCGGCCGAGGGGAAATTAAGAGAAGATAATTTCCTCCAATATAAAGACGTTGAGTGCTGATCCAGTCAGGAACGTCTGCTCCTTAGCTCCCTGGGGCGAGGCTCCTGGCTTGTCATCTTATACCCCAGGGCCTTCCCCCCCTTAAATACCTTTTATCCCCTGGGCCAGGTGAGATCTTTTATGACCCCCTGCTCCATTCCAGTTCAGCTCTGCGTGCTTGGGTCCTGTCTGTGGTATCGTGAGAGCGGAGTCCTGGCTCACTGGCTGATGAATCCAAACTCAGTGGCAGCTGTCTTGAGCACCCAGTAGTGCTGCCTCTTCAAACTCCTTTTTGTTTTTGTAGAAGGCCTAATATTTCTGAGGATACTGATAGCAGCCTTGAGCAAATGCTAGTAATGTCACTGCAGGGAAAGTTGCCACACTCCACCCTTCCATTATATATATAGATAGAGATACAAATTACAAAGGATTTCCCTCTCCCCATTCAACTTCACACCTCCTTCCCCCCCCCTCAGCCTACCCTCAACCCTGCAGGCTCAGCTTGCCCCTCTCCCCCATCAACCCATTGCTCCACCTGTTACGTCTTGTATCCAGTTTTTTTTGAAAACTTTATTGAGTTGATATAAGTATAATATTTGTGTAATAAAAAATTGTACAATGTCTGTAGAATGTACCTATGGCTCTACCTGCTAACATAAAACAATACCAATAAAAAAAACAGAAATAATAAGAAATCAAACCCATCTCATTGGTCCACACACTGGACCAAAGGGGTTTTAGAGGAGGGGTTAAGTCCTTTAGCCAGCATCCAAGGTTATACTTTTGATTATTTGAATGATACCTGGTGGCCTTAAGTGTGATGTGGAAATTTTCCCTTACAAGCATGCGATGGGGATTATTCACCATGGCAACTGGTGTCTCAAGGTATGGAATGCAAATGTTCCCTTGCGAGCACCGAGCAGGGATCAGGCCCCAAAGGGCATATTCCAGTCCGCGTAACACCGGATAAACTCCTGGATACATCCAATTACCTGTGGACTATCCGGGAGTATCAAGGACTACTCCAGTCAAGATAAACCTATTTTCACGCAGTGTGAGCCTCAGTAAGCACTAGAGGTCACACACCACTTACACAAATGTTGTTGCGACCCATGGCTAAAGCACCTGTGCCCGAGTGAGACCCAGTCCCTTTCAAATTATTAACTGAATGGAAACCGGCCCAGGTGCAGCTTGACCCAGTCTGAATGTACCCTACCATACAATGAGACACCAATTCAAAAAGCCTGGTCCTGCTTTTGCCGGGTCTAGTTGCTCTGACCCTTTCTTACATGCACCGTGTTAATCAGTGGAGGCTTGTATAGAATTCCAGCCTAGGAATTTGAATGAGCAAACACACCTCTCCAACTGCTGTGAAAGCTCCTCGTGGCCATTGGTGCACTTTTTAATCCTGTCCAGGAATCTCCTAGCCAGGGCTGGGCTCATCCCGGCCACGGCCCGGAATGAGCTGCTGAAGTTCTCAGACCGGAAGAACTCACACAGCTGGAAACGGAGGGAGGACAGGAAACTATATCATTGAGATATGTAATAAACACACACACACACACACACACACACAAACACACACACACACAAAACACACACACACACACACACCACACACACACACACGCACGCACACAGACAGACACACACACACACACACATACATACACACACACACACACAGACACAAACACAGACACCGACACACACACACCTGGTCGTCGGAGGCAGCGTCCAGTTCTGTAAGCCTCAGTCGGGAGAGGAAGGGCCCCATCATCATCATCTCCTTCATGGCCAGCCACTTCAGCTTCCTCGGGCATCGAGTGACGGCCCCATCTACAAACACAACTTAACCAGGGTTACATCACATTACCCCTGCTTTAAGGCAAACTTTAAGGCAAACTTTAAGGTGAGATTATCATCATTGATGTTATATATTATTACATTAATATTACAAGAAATGTCATTAACTAATCCCAGACAGGAAATATGTTGTTGTAGATGTTTGCTGTTATTCCTGTTGTTTTTGCTATGATTACTGTTTTTGTGGTTGTTGTTGATTCTGTTGATGTTATGGTAATGGTTAATATTATTGTTCTTTTTACCCCCAGCTGCTGCAATTCTGGGTTTGACGGTGCAGTTGAAGTTGTTCTGGGACACTTGCTGCCTGACCCATTTTTTGATCTGAGTCCTCTGCATCTCTGACAGGGAGGCGAACCCTTCCTTCAGCATCCTCATCCTGAGCCCAGTGCAGCACACCGGAGACCAAACACACATGATGACATATTGAGTCAGTCGCACGCCACCACGGAGCACTTCATCCAGCATCGTCATGTCGTATATATAGTGTGGGAGTGTGTGTGGATGATTGCTGCTTAAACCAGCAATCATCCACACACACGCACACACACACACGCACACAAATATATAAACACATATATATATATATATATATATATACATACATATATAAATATACATATATATATATATAAAAACACATAAAAGCACGACACACGTTGGAAGATCTGCTTTAAGGTCTTCCTCTATGGTTAAAATACTGGTGGCCGAGGATGGAACTGTGTGGTGCAGTGAGGGTACATTGAGCTGCTGTCTGACGGCCCCGTCAGTGTGGGTGGTGGTGAGTAATGGATTCAAATTCAGTGTGCAACTTTACAGTCTGACAATCGCGAATAGACCCAGGACCACCGTGTTCACCACAACCATCTCCACCCCCACCACCACCACTCACATCCTCTCCATGTTGGGCCGCGTTATGTTCTGGGGCAGGGCCAGGTCAGAGGGCGGCATGTCCTTCAGGAGGGGCTGGGCGGCCCACAGCAGGTTGTTGTGGTCCTCTGAGTTCATGTCCTTTCCCGCCATCAAGCTGTCCAGGGAGAGCGGCGCTAGGAACCCCTGCATGAAACATGCATGTGCTTTCTGGGAGGAAGCCCATGCATACATAACATCAGCAGGGAATAGAGCTATCTAAGTGTTGATATGCGTTTTGAAGCGACTGTGTGTACTGTTGTACAGACCAAGGATGTCTTCAACCTCATCAACTTGAGCATGGCCTGAGGGTTGGAGCTATTCCACAGCTCCCTGTTCAGATACTGAAGAGGTAGAAGATAATCAGACACAACATATGTTGTAGAAGTGTGTTCTTACAAAGTGTGAGTGAGTGAGAGAGATAGAGAGTGAGAGTGAGAGTGAGAGTGAGAGTGTGTGTGTGTGTGTGTGTGTGTGTGTGTGTGTGTGTGTGTGTGTGTGTGTGTGTGTGTGTGTGTGTGTGTGTGTGTTCATACTTCTGGTTCAAGTGGTAAGCCAGGGACCGTGCCCTGGGGGTCCCTGTTGGCGTCTGCGGCCTTAGTAGGGAGTGACTGCAGGGTGTTGAGGAAGTTGAGGAGAGGCTGTGGCTTGTCTGTGTTGGTTTTTTCCCTGAGAGAGAGAGAGAGAGAGAGAAGAAAGAAAGAAAGAAAGAAAGAAAGAAAGAAAGAAAGAAAGAAAGGAAGACAGAGAGAAAGACAGAAAAGAAAGGAAGGCAGAAGAAAGAAATAAAGAAAGGGAGACAGAAAGAAAGAGAGAAAAAAAGAAAGAAAAAAAAGACAGAGAAAGATAGAAAGAATGGAAGAAAGAAAGGCAGACAGAAAGACAGACAGAAAGAAAGAGGGACAGAAAGAAAGAAAGAAATTTGGCTTTGATTAATTTTGTCAAATTATGTGTTTTCTCTGGCAGATTTTTTTTTTCCAGCCGGAACATATCAACCTTTCAGTGGACAATCCCTCAAAGCATCGTCTTGTTTTACATGTTCCACTTTGGTAAGGAAAACCTATCTATAAACTACTCAAAACCAATTTAATAATATAATGTTCGATAGTCCTCAGAATAACGACCAATGTCAATGATCAATGTCCGCACAGATCAAGCAAGGACACACACAAACAAACACACACACACACACACACACACACACACACACACACACACACACACACACACACACACACACACACACACACACACACACACACACACAAAGGCAACTACTTACATCCCAGCGAGTTTTTGGAGAATGTCTTGTATCCCTGTGGGGACTTGAAACCCTGTGAAGAGCAAAAGAGTTGAACAACACTCAACTAGTACTGGGAGAATGTGATCAAATCTAATTCAAAATCAATGACATTGTTGAACATGGTTTTCCTACCCTTGTTGATGCAGTTCATCATCTGGAACAATAAGATGAAGCAGTGTGTTAATGGTAATAATGGCATAATGGATTGTTGCACTGTAACATGAATATTATGTATACGCTCAATTGAACAATTAATTTAAAACATGCCACCGGATGTGTCACTATTTTTTAACTTAAAATACTAGGCAGTATATTCACCTAGTGTATTTCTTCTTCAATAAAAGAGAATATATTAGAATATAACGTAATATCATATAATATCGTATTATATATTAACTTGTAATACAATATAATGTAATATTATTTCATATCATATCATAATTTCAATATAAATCCATAATTTGAGCGTTGAGCATCAGAAAATGATGTTCCATGAAATCCACTGCAAACTCACTTAAGTTAAGTCTATCGACATCCTGCTATTGCTTCATGCAGATCTAATGGGGGTGGAGTCTTTTTACCCTCCTGTCCGGGTTGGTGAGCACGTTACTGCGACTGTGGTTATTGACGGTGTTTCAGGCATTGAGTAGGTAAAACTACACAGAGGCGAGTATTCAGCTCAGTAGTTCTCAGACAGATATCATCAGATTACCTTGAGATACATATTAATATACTTCCTGACATTTTCCTGACTAGATATTCGGGAGGTGTGTAGCGGATGCAAGCCTCTGTGATATAATATGGTTATTTTCAATACAATAAAAATGAAACAGTGAAGTCCTAGTCGTCCTAACGTACCACCCTGACGCTGAACTTACCAGTTTTCTGGCCATGCTATTTAAACGCTTTTGATGATTAGAGGAAGTTGGTTGGTCTCCGGGCATGTCCGTTGGAGCAGGTGGGTTTGGAACGGATGGGTCGCTGGGCTTCGTCTCAGGTAGAGCAGCTGAGTAAAGAACAGAGAAAGGCACAGACACGTGGGTACAACAGGACGCACACATGCACAAGTCCATCATGGTGTGAAAGGAAGCAGATAGTTCTAATTGGTCAGTGTTCAAGTGGACCTACCGAAGGCTGCGTGGACGAGGACGAGCAGGAAGAGCAGGGACCTGACTATGGAAGCCATGCTCGAAGGCTTCAACCTACAAACAAACAAAGACATCAACAACAACAATCTCACTAAACATGAAGCACCCATTCAGTTACTAGACGTCCCAAAATGGCCCTTATTACTTTGCTATTCATGGTTAGTAATGTGTGAGTCATTTAGGATTTTAACAAAATATAATATTCAAACCTAGATGAGCTGTAATCCAGCTTGTATAAGGAGAGTTTTGGTTGCTATGCCGAATATGCCTTAATAAGGTGTTGTGTTCCTCTGAGATCTTTCCTCCCGTGCTGCTCTCCTAGTTACCTGGCCTATGGGGAGGACTCATGGAAGTCAGAAGAGAGCTTGTTGCGATAAACACTCTCTGTAAAGCATGTACAGATAACAATGACTTGGCATCTTCAGTCTTACGTCATGCCATCTTAAATATATCCCAGTCTTTCCTTTTTTACTCAACCATGGAATCAAATTTGATTAGAATTTGACTTATTTTTTTTAAAATATTTACAAATGCCTTTTAAGCATATACATTTTCCATTACACAAACACGGTTTTCAAGATGCAAGTTTGTCCATCTCAAGAAAAAATTATAAAACATAGTTAAACTACATTCATCATTCATGAATTTCACATTGCATATCCTACTCCACAACCATGGTACAATTACTTGACTTACCAATGCAAAAATAAATCAGGCTTCAGCAAGGCCATCAACTTGACTTAATGTGATGTTGTGATGAATTTGATGAAGATGTTTAAAATGAATCAAAAACTTTTTTTTCCCACGTAAATAAAATCAAACGCCAGCACCATAATATGCCTTTTGTTAATATCAGCAATAATCAACCCAACAAAGACATCTTTTTCCAATGAACAGGTTAATACTATTTAAGCTACATACTCACGTACAGCTCTCTGCTGCTGACGGTCAGGAACTGCTTCCAATGTCCAACCCAAACTAATTAAACTAGTGGACCCAAATTAATATGGTGCACACAAATGCAGGTGGTGCAGCAAGCGCGGCCGGGGGCGAGTGCCCTCGGCTCTGTCTACTCTCTGTTAAATACACGGTGGGAGGTTACCTGATCTAAGTGAGGCAGCGCAGGTGCATGGAAGTCTATGCGTATGTGCGTGTGTGTGTGTGTGTGTGTGTGTGTGCGTGCGCGTATGTGGGTGTGTGTTAACTTAAATGGTTGATATTTGAGTTGAATATACACAATAAACCTATATCAATACAAACTATTCAAAGCAGAATTGCCCTGCCATAATGTAGCATATGACACTACCCAGAAACCGAGGAGAATTTACAAAGCTTTCGTAAATGTCCTCATTCAGACCCTTAATGTAGCCTTGCCTTTCCAAGGCAAGGCAACTTTATTTATATAGTAATTTTCATCCATGAGGCAGACTCAAAGTGCTTCACATAGCAACATCCTCATACAATCAAATGAAATAATAATATAAAATAGATTGAAGTAATAAAATATAATAGATACGTAAAAGTAAATAAAGGCAACATATACTAAAATAAAATAGATACGTGAAAGATAATAAAGGCAAAGTGAAAAAATGAAAGTGCAATGTATTTCAGATTTAGCAGAAAGCTAAAGCAAACATAAAAGTCTTCAGTCTTGTTTTAAAAGTGGTCAGAGTTGGTCTTAAATGCTCAGGGAGTTTATTCCAGCTATCCGTTGCATAGTAACTAAATCCTGCTTTCCCATGTTTCGTGTACACTCTGGGGATAATTAACAGATTGGTCTCAGAGGATCTTAGTGGTCTAGAAGGCAGTGGAAGCATATCAGTTATATACTTTGGCCCTAAACCATGTAGGGATTTATAGGTGAGCAGCATGATTTTAAAATCAATTCTCTGATACAGATGATACAGGCTTTAGAGCCTCAGGGTTCAATTTATCAATACATTTTCCACCTAAGCCCTACATTTTGCCGTACGATATGGGCATTAGTCCCACTAGTTACTGAACGTGAGTTTGACCATTTTCTTCAATTGCATTTCAATAATAATAATAAATTTAACCGCAAGCGGTGATTAACGGGGTCCGAGCAAAATTAAAAGTCAAGAACAAACTGATGGAAGATATATAAATGTAACATATAATTGTCATATTTAAGGAAAGATGTTCCACTTATAAACCTGAACTGCAGCCTCATTCACATGGTCAAAATGTCTATTGATAAGCACACAATATCCAGAAAAATCAAAGCACACATTGCTCAAGTGAATTAAGGGCTTTCTTCAAAGCATATACTTGAAAAATCGTTGAAATTCTGGGGAAATTAATCATTTGTAGTCAAGAACACTAACGGAAGAAATATAAATATGACAGAGTTAATTATGAAGGAAAAATTAAAAAGTTCCCCTTAATGCCATATTTTGTCTTGGCAGTCCGATTCTTGGAAACTAATGAACCAGAATGTTGATTGCCTGATGAATTACAGGTGCTGTTTGATGTTCTTAAATGAGTGGCAATGCCAGAATGTCATGTTCAGCTTGTTTATAATGCTCTAATCAGGATTCAAACTCTCAACCTAATGATCACCCGTACACGGCATTAGCCCGTTGAGCCACTGACATTCCTGAACTGCATAAAGCCTCATTCACATGGTGAAAATGTTGATTGATAAGCACACAACATCAAGCAAACTCCAAGCACACATTTCACAAGAGAATTAAGGGCTTTCTTAAAAGAGTACAGATAAATATCTGAAAATTTGCACTGTTAATGGTAGCCACCTATTGATAGCCGTATGGTAGTTATACAATAACAAAATGGTCATATAGGCAAAATGGGTTGAGACTGTGGACGTTTGGCTTTTCTATGAAATTGTGGGAAAAGTAAACATTTTTAGAGAAGAAGACCAGGGTGAAAAAGATGCATCTGATTTTAGAGATTAATATGATGAAATCATTTTGAGTCCAGGTCAATCTGGTAAGGAGAATTAAGTCTAGTTCATATATTTTTTTAAATAGCGCCACCTTTGGGTGCAGTACCACAGGGTTAGGGTTATTTGGGTTTATGGGTAGTGGGGGGTATTGGTATCCACCTAATAATATTTGTGTGTTTTTTTTATACAATAACAAAATGGTCATATAAGAAAAATGGGCTAACTGCTCCAACTTTATTGGCCAATATTTCTCAAATGGAACTAAATAAAACAAATTCTGTTCGATGATTTTTGTGAGGCTTGGTCTGAAGATTTTATGTGCCTATTTTGATGAATTTTTGATTATTTTTGTAGCCTGTAAATCTTTTTATCATGTTTAGCTTTAGTATGAAACTGTTTGAAAAGTAAACATGTTTAGGGTTTTATAAGTGCATCTGATTCTAGAGATTAATATTCTGAAAGAATTTTGAGTTCTCCGGCAGTGAGAGAAGTGAAACGGTGGACAGACCAATCAGAGGGCATGCTGCAAGACGTGTTGACTGATGTTGACTGGGATATGTTCAGGAAGAGCTCTGACAACATCAATGAGTTCACCGATGTGGTGATAAGTTTCATTTCGCAAGTGACTGATGAAATTATCCCCAAGGTAATTGTGAAGGTGTATCCAAATCAGAAACCTTGGGTTGATAGATCTATCCGTGAGGCTTTGAACGCACGAACATCTGCATATAACAATGGCCTGTCATCTGGTGATATGACATCCTACAAAGTGGCCTCCTTCCAACTGCGTAAATCAGTGAAAGCGGCGAAGAAGCGGTACAGAGAGAAGGTGGAGACGCACTTAGGCAATCGCGACAGCAGGAGTGTCTGGCAGGGACTGAAGATGATGACTGACTACAGAGGACGATCGGCCACCTCGGATGTTGTGGACCCTTCACTGGTAAATGATTTGAACTCATTTTACACACGCTTTGAGGTCAGTGACGAATATTTTCACAACAACGCTGTTAGCCCTGCAGCCAGTTTTAACAACGGTGCTACGTGCGATCTGCCTGAAGACCAGTCAATCTCCGTCTCTGAGCATGCCGTGAGAAGAGCACTTAGAGGAGTGAACAGCAGAAAATCTGCTGGCCCAGACGGCATTCCTGGGCGGTTGTTAAAATCATGTGCTGACCAGGTTGCACCAGTGTTAACTACAATCTTCAATCAGTCTCTAGCCCACTCTGTAGTTCCTAGGTGCCTAAAAATATCCACCATTTTTCCTGTGCCCAAGAAGACCAACCCAGCCAGCTTAAATGATTACCGCCCTATAGCCTTGACGTCAGTGCCGATGAAATGTTTTGTGAGATTGGTAAAAGATTTTATATGTTCATCAACACCTGGCTCATTAGACCCCCTTCAGTTTGCCTATCGACCCAATAGAAGTACTGATGATGCCATATCCCATGTCCTCCACACCACTCTCTCCCACCTGGACGAAGGGAAGGGGAATTACGCACGCCTGCTGTTCATTGACTATAGCTCGGCCTTTAACACCATTGTGCCAAATATTTTAGTCACCAAACTCAAACATCTAGGTCTTAATACATCTCTCTGCTCCTGGGTTCTCAGCTTTTTGACGGACAGGCCACAGGTGGTGAAGATTGGGAGCTGCATGTCTAATACTGTCACTCTCAACATTGGTGCCCCGCAAGGATGTGTTCTAAGCCCCCTGATTTATTCCCTATACACCCATGATTGTACAGCCAATTACAACTCAAACTCTACTGTCAAATTTGCGGATCATACAGTAGTGTTTGGACTCATCTCCAACAACGATATTACAGCCTACCTAAATGAAATTAAGATGCTGACATCATGGTGCAATGACAACAGCCTTGAACTAAACATTGCCAAAACAAAATAATTGGTGGTTGACTTCAGAAGGCACAAGCAGAGGGTACATCACACACCACTGAACATCCATGGTGCCCTGGTGGAGACAGTGAGCCACTTTAAATATCTGGGAGAAGTCATCTCTAAGGACCTTTCATGAATATCACACATCTCCAACCTGGTAAAAAAAAAAAAGCAAGACAGCGTCTGTTATTTCTGGAAATATCACAACCTGGTACAGAAATAGCAACTCTCAGGATAAGAAGGCCTTGCATAGAGTCATCAGGTGTGCAGAGAAAATCACCAACACTGCACTCCCTGGACTTCAGCACATCTACACTAGGCGTTGCCTGTCAAGGGCAAATACAATCTTAAAGGACTGTCATCACCCAGGCCATATAATGTTTCAATGGTTGCCCTCTGGAAAGAGGCTGCGTTCTCGAAAGGCCAGAGCAGAAAGACTGAGAAGAAGTTTTTTTCCCCAAGCCATACGGACGATGAATGCATAATTCCACCCTCTTAATAAACTTTTTATTTTATTTTAATTATTTACTCCAATCTTCTTACTTTTCAATTATTATTAAACTTTGCACAGCTGGGAGTTGCAGTCGCAATCCCCATTTCACTGCTTTCTGTTTCTCAAATTAAGCATGTGACAAATAAATACTTGAATCTTGAGTCCAGGTCAATCTGGTGAGGAGAAATAAGCCTAATCATGATTTTTTACAATAGCGCCACCTTTGGGTGCAGTACCACAAATTTGGGTTTATGGGTAGTGGGGGTAATTGGTAACCATACCTGAAAACTTCAAGAGTTTTCGATTTACGGTATAGGCTGCAGTATGACTTTTACAGAATTTGAGGGGAAAAAAAAACATTACAGAAAAAATATAGTGATTATTATTATATTATTATGTAATTATATTATAGTAATTATATTATAATTACTATTATGGCGCTGTCACACCAAAATTGTACCGGGGCGAAAATTTTACCGCCTACGTAATCCGCTTTCGAAACATTAAGTCATTGTTCGACGCGATTGTCTGTTGCCAGGCAGGTTTCAAAAATAATTTGCGCTCATGTTGCAAAAGACGAAATAACATAATAGAGATAACAATTGTTTTTACTTTATATTTGTATTGTATTGAATTTAGCTAGTAAACTGAGTGTTTAAAGTGTATCATAGTCTAGCTAGCTTGTGTTAATACACTCAGTTTACTAGCTAAATACGATTAAACTATTGAATACAATACAAATATAAAGTTAGCAACGCTAATAAATTTCATTTGTAAAATAAGTGTTATCTATTAAATGTTATTTCATCTTGTGACGCTCAATGAATGAGCGCGACTGCTCATGAACCTTCCTATGTCCTCGTTCGAGGCGATCGTCCATTGCCAGGCAATGTTCGACGCGATCATCCGTTGCCAGGCATCTTTGGAATTTTTGACACGGATTACGTAGACGGTACAATTTTCGCCCCCGGTACAATTTTGGTGTGACAGCGCTGTTGAGGTATTTTCGGAAACAACCTCCTTTATTATATCTCCTTTAGGGTACACTGGACCAACCTTTACCAAAGGACAGGAGATGTTGCTCGCGGCAGAAATATTTAATAACAATTGTGTCCATTCACGATGACAAACGATCAACATGATCCACAATTACCTTCATAGCAATCATACTAACTGGGATATACTGTATGTCCATAGAGAGTGGGCATCAGCAGTGTGCGCGTGAGCCACCATTATCAATGGGACTATTGAAGTAAAAGTCAAAGTTAGCTTTATTGCCAATTACCTAGTATGTACAAGACAAATATATTAATTGAAATGGCGTAATTCTTTTTTATACTTACCTGGCAAGGGAGATACCATGATCAAGAAGGTGGTTCACTCATATCGAGTCTGTAGTCGAGCGGTGTATGGGACACAGTGAATTGCGGACAGATCAAGCAGGCTTGCTAAGCCGGCCATGGCTTCATCAACTGCTCCGGCAGTTGACATGGCCTTCCAACAGAATCGAAGAAATGCAGTGAGATTCAACCTGCTAGAAGATCTGAAATGGACCGACTTCAGTTCAGTCGACAAATTCTCCAGAAAGACCTTCAGTTTTCTACCAACGAACTGGATTACGTTTTTGCATTCCCGGGCAAGAAGGTATATGAAGTTGTTTTTACAACAGTACAGAAATTTGACCTTTGTATGCAAAGATTTGAGGAGAAGAAGAGATCAGCACCGAGCTTCAAGAAGATCACAATGATACCACTGGCAGAAAGAGATGTGAAGACAGTCAACGTGATCATCCTTTCTGAAAAAGTTAGAAATCAAGACGTGTGGACCTGGTTATCGAGGTTT
Organism: Pollachius pollachius; assembly: GCF_949987615.1. Classification (NCBI taxonomy): domain Eukaryota; kingdom Metazoa; phylum Chordata; class Actinopteri; order Gadiformes; family Gadidae; genus Pollachius; species Pollachius pollachius. The sequence continues at coordinate 30,142,950 of NC_136934.1, read as the reverse complement.
TGCGATGTCACCAATGGAATGGAGGTTACCGATATCGATGGAGTAAAAACAGGAACCAGACGCTTCCAGGTGCGTTTACGACGGGCTGAGGGAGCAGTCCAACACATCCCCAACACGATCCAGCTGGGAGCCTTCCGTGCCTCTGCGTTCTACCCCGGCCAACCCAAGCAGTGCAGGAGGTGTGGAAGCCTGGACCATCTTGCAGCCTCCTGTACAAGCAACAACTGCAAAAGGTGCAAAGGATCAGACCACTACACAGACCAGTGCACAACCCAACTAGAATGCAGCCTGTGTTCTTTAACCAGCCACAGATTCAGGGACTGTCCCAAAGCCTACTCCAACCGAGCGAAGCTCAATACGATCACAAACAACCTTCCGATGAACCAAGGTCTGAACGACGACCAACCCATACACCAGGTGCCGCCCGCCCCCCAAGAACCGGATGCAGCCCCAGATAATGGACCAATATTGGACTGGTCTGCAGACCCCATACCGGATGATAATATAGGGTCCACTGGCATTGACACCTCCCTTCCCCCAGCCATTGACCAACGGCCTGCACAGCAAGCGGAATCCACCCCCAGGCCAGAGCAAGGCACCCAGCGAATGAAATCTACGGCAACTCTCCAGGAAGCAGGTGACATGTAAGAATCCCTGCTGGCTAACCTTCCTGATTTAACAGATCCTGAAATGCCCGCTGAGAGGGGGAACCTGCTGTTGGAAGCACTAGAAACTCCTCCAGCTTTACCATTGTTTGAAAGCCCACCCGACCAAACAGCTCATTCCAAGAAACGCCAGATGAATTCTTCTTCATCAGGTGAGCCATCTCTCCTGATGATTCCCACATATCCCGGAACAAAATGGTCATCGTCCCTTGTCAAAACCCCCTCCTTTCTCGAAGACGACCAGGTGGAGGCCTTTACTGCCGTCACGCACATCAGGGAAACCAACAACCCGGAGCTTGTAGCTAGACCCAAACGACCAAAAAAGATAAGGAAAGACCAATTATAGCCTTTGCCCCCCCACCCCCACTATCCTGATGCCTGTCCTCTCCATCTCATCCCTGAATACTAGAGGCCTTAATGACCCTGTGAAGTGTCTGACGGCTTTCACTCTTTTAAATAGTGAAAAAAATGACATCTTTCTACTCCAAGAATGTAATATACCATACAGAGACGATTACAAGACATTTGAACAAAGATGGACCTTTGGGCAATCTGTATGGTCAGGGGACAACAAGAACAGAGCGTCAGGGGTTGTGGTTTTATTCAAAGGTAAAGATTTCTGCATACAAAGGGTCAAACGAGTGATTGGTGGAAGGCTGCTTTGCATTGACGTTGAATGGCACCAACTAAAATTTAGAATAATCAATGTTTACTGTCCACCTGATCTAAAAGAACGCCTAGAGGTTCTTAAAGAAATACAGCCACTTCTTGTGTGTGGAAGCGATGTGATCCTGGGCGGGGATTTCAATTGTCTCATGGACAAAAAGGACAGACTGACCGTTGCTACGGTCAGGCTGGACTCAAGTTCAGAAATGTTGAATAACCTCATCAAGGATTTTAAACTTAATGATACCTTTCGTAATAAGAACCCTAACACACCAGGCTATACATGGTCAAATGGCACCATATCTTCACGTATTGATTTTCTGTTGACAACAAAGAACATTTTAGTTTCTGATGCAGCTGTTACCCCAGTATTTTTCAGTGACCACTCAAAAATTGACTGTACAATAAGGTGCAATGTCAAGGCTAATACAAGCCAAAATCCCTGGAAATTAAATGTTTCATTACTCAAAGATCAAAAAATAGTAGATAGACTAAAGGACAAGTTAAAAAGATGGATATCACTACAGTTTTTATTCCAGTCAGTCGGAGAGTGGTGGGAGGACTTAAAAAGTCTGACTAAAAACTTTTTCACAAAAGAAGGGAAAAGAATTGCAATGAAAAAGCGTTTCAAATACAAAAAACAACAGGCAAAGTTGTTGTATACGATGGCCCATTCAGGGTTTGATGTGGCAGTAGAGATTGTGAGGCTAAAGAAGGAGATGATAGCTGTTACTGCTGAGGATTCTAAAGGCCTTCTTAGGCGTAGCAGGACTAAACACATGGAAAATAACGAAAAATGTTCAAGATACTTCTTTAGGAAATTAGCGAGGCCCAGGAACACAATGTTTTCCATTCTGAATGAGGATGGAAAAGAACAAACAGAAACTAAAGACATCCTTGCTTTAATACATACCTTTTATACTGAATTGTATAAAGAAGAGGTGACTGACATAACCGCCTTGGAAAACCTCTTGAGTGTCTTAAAGCCAAACGTCGGTATTGCCTCTGAACTCGAAAGTGACTTAACTGTAGATGAATTGACCAAAGCCATACAGAGCATGCAAGATAATAAGGCCCCAGGAGCTGATGGGTTACCCAAAGAATTTTATATTACCTTTTGGAATCTATTAAAAGACCCACTTTTAGAGATGTTTAAAGAAAGTTTACATAATAGTAACCTACCATTATCCTTAAGAACAGGCATCATCTCCTTGCTTTACAAAAAAGGAGACAAAAAAGACATTAAGAACTGGCGCCCACTTACCTTGCTTGGTGTAGACAGAAAGATCCTTGCAAAAGCCCTTTTTTTCCGCCTGCAACAAGTGTCTGGGCAGATAGTGGGGGAAGAGCAGACATGTGCAATACCAGGAAGATGCATGAGTGAAAGTCTTGCCTTAGTCAGAGATTCCTACCTCTACGCATATGACCGCAGACTGCCATTATGTATATCAGCCTTAGACTTGGAAAAAGCATTTGACAAGGTTAGCCATACCTTCCTCAGGAAAGTCCTGGTTAAACTTGGTTTTGGGCCTCAGCTTAGAGCCTGGATTGACTTGCTGTATACTGACTGCTTAAGCAAGGTTGTTATCAATGGTCACTCCACTGACACCTTTGAAGTTTGCTCAGGAGTAAGACAGGGATGCCCATTGTCTGTTATGTTGTTTATATTTGCCATGGAGCCCTTGGCTCGGGCTATAAAGGAAGACCCTTCTATTCATGGTCTCCAAGTCCCTGGTAGTGGGGGACAGGAAGCCAAGCTATCCGTGTATATGGATGATCTAACAATATTATGCACAGACAATAAGTCAATCCTTAAAGTGCTATATTGGTGTGACGAATTCTCCGCCGCCTCTAGTGCCAAACTCAATAGGCCAAAAAGTGAAATCTTGTATATTAATTGGCCTGAACCTAAATTGAACCATAGCCTGGTCCAAAGGGATGAGAGAATTAAGATTCTAGGACTGGAGATTGGGCTAAATATGGAAAATATTAATTGGGAAGAAAAATTAACAAAGATTAAAGGTAAACTGCTCCAATGGGAACAAAGAAATCTCACCTTTACGGGAAAAGTACTGGTGATCAACTCAGAAATTGTTGCTTCTCTCACTTATCTTGCCGCAACGATCCCAGCCCCCAAGTATATAATGACAGCCCTGAGAAGATGCATTTTTCAGTTTGTGTGGGGAGCGCAGCAAGAGAGAATTAAACGAGAGATAATGTATAGGCCATTACAGAAAGGGGGAAAAAATGTCCCTGATCTAGCAAAGAAAATGGAAGCTCTATTTCTGACGCCCATATTGCAGGCAGTACTAAACAAAAATAAGAGGAGCCTATGGCCAAATTTCGCCATGTTCTGGGTAGGCCATCAAGTCCTCAATGCCTAAGAAGACCTCATGCAGAGAAGGAGACCTCTGCTTTATGAAAGGGTGGTGACCTTTGTAAAGTCTGGAAAGTGGCGGGATGTTGGTCGGGTAGACCGAGCCTTTGTAGAGATCTGTTTGAGTCCCGAACGGTCAAGACTGGTTACTGTTGGCGCGCTGGCTGAAGTCAGCTGCCTTAGGGTGTGGAGAAATGTCAATTCGCCATTTCTGTTCAATGCATATAGAGATCTCGCTTGGCAGGCAGTCCAGAGGTGTCTCCCTACACGAGAATTTCTGAAGAGACGGGGGTCATCTAGGAGCGCAAGATGTCCCAGGGTGGGGTGTGGTGGGGACGAGGATGTTTCACATTTGTTCTGGTCGTGTGGAGTGGCTCGGAGGGTTTGGGGCCTATTGGGGCCATGGCTGGGAGACCTGTTTAGAGTCCCCACGGAATCAGATGTCCTGTATGGGGTTATACAGAGTGGTGATTGTAAGGGATGGGAAAGATGGTGGGCCTTGATTAATTGTATAAAAGAGTCAATTTGGAGGTGTCGTAACCTAATGGTGTACGAGAGCCTTTTGTTTTCAGCGGAATCAATAGTTAATTTGAGCATAACCTTGTTAAAGGATTATGTTTGGAGGGACAAGGAACGATATGGAATTGTGGTATGTAAGGAACTCTGGAAAATAGAGAACACTGAGTTATGTAGAATTTTGTGTTAACCTTTGAATGTGTTGACCTTCCTGTGAAATGTATCTTTTTTTGCTTGTTAACCTTTGATTCTGTTTTGACCTTGAATCCATGTCTTAAAATGTAACTTGTGCATGACTAAAATAAACGCCTAAAAATTGAAATTGTAATTATTTTTTATTAAATTACTATTAACTAAAATTATTATTATTTTTAAATAGATAGCCAGTCACAAAACGGAAAATAAATAATCCCGTATAATCTTACCCCGTGTTGTCCATAATCTTCCCCCGTGTTGTCCAGATGTATGCGCTCAAATGCAGGCGATCTGAAACACAGCCTATAGAGTGGCGAAGTCACACTCCTTCCGATAGAGCCCATGAGATCGAAAAATATGAATGGGTTTCAATGGAGAGAAAGTTATTATTTTCTGGTCCCAGTCTTTATATGCCCTGGATTACACATATGTTGTTTGTGGATTTAAATGATTATTTTTTTCATGCAAAGAAAACAAAAAAAATTCGCGAAGAAGTTTGATGATGTTAGGTTTTTTGTGAGGCCGCTTTGTGAACTACAGCTCGTCGCTGCTCTCGACGCGAATGATATACGTCACCACCCGCACTTGGAACTCCGGTACAGACATGGCGATATCTCTGCTCCACTTCAGTGCTTTTTTCCAAGGGGAGGATAAAAGCATCGAAAGAGGTGAAAACCATTGTAAGTCGGTGCATGTGGAGAGTTTCAGTTATGCCGACGAGGAGATTGTCGTTCTTGTTTGTCCACGCCAGTCGCAGGGAGCGTGACGTCACATACGAGACGTGTAGTCTTTCTCATTGTTTGCTCTACAGCCTTTTACTGAACAATTGCACAATAAACGGTCAAACTCTTGACATGAAAAATTATCATTTAAATCCACAAACAACATATGTGAAATCCGGGGCATATAAAGACTGGGACCAGAAGATAATTACTTTCTCTCCATTGAAACCTATTCATATTTTTCGATCTCATAGGTCCCATGGGCTCTACCGAAAGGGGCGTGACTTCGCCACTATGACAGCAGCTTCCCCAGATCAACGTACAATCTACGATTGATCTTGGTCTGGCAGACTAAATCAGACCAGGTGGTTCTATATTGAACTTCCATGAAAATGTCACTTGACTGATTAAAAGGGTATTTAATTAACCCTCTGTAATTGTCCTCAGGGGGAAATTTGTGACCACAAAACTACACCACAAAGGGGAATCACCGTAGACCTTAAACACATCATCACGCTTTATTGATTACGCCTGGCACGTAGCATGCAGGACAGATGGAGCGGCTTCTACTTCAGTCGTTGCTACAGAAATGATTCTTAACCAAAGTAGGCATCACACACAAAGTTGAAACAAATTAAGGATTTCTCCTTTCAAAATACACAGACCCAGATCAATTGGCAAATATGAGGTTTATTATCAGGAAACTGATCATGTTGTGGTCATAAAAGCACATAGTTAAGTGTATGTGGTATTTTGAAGTCGAGGTAAGGCATACTCTTTTTCACAAACAACAAGCCAGGGCTCACGTAATACCCAGTGGGCTTTCTACCTCATTATCCTGCTTAAATTACTAATGAAACCAACAAGGATGCATTTATTTTTTACTAGTATTATTACACACACACACACACACACACACACACACACACACACACACACACACACACACACACACACACACACACACACACACACACACAAGCAATAACTGCTTTATTTAGCCTGATTCCATTTCACAACTTCCTCGCTTTTCAGATCCAACGTTTCACAAAGGTCGTTGTTGAAGTGTTCTGAAAAACGAAAGTTTGGGTACGTGTACCAGTTAGTATGTGTACTGTTCGAATATGATTATGTTCATACAAAAGAGAGGTTTTAGGAAGTGAAAAAAACATTAAAAAGAGAACCAAGAGAAAAGGAAGCATTATGTTTCACATGGTCTTGTTTAATGTTTCAACAGGTTAGCTTCCAACTCACCTGCTGCAAACTCTCGGATGTCTGGTGGCCTCTTCAGCAGGACTTCTCTATGAGATGATTGTTAAGAGAGAAAGGGGGAGAAACAAACAATAATAATAATGAACAGTGAGCACTATTGACTAGATGGCTGGAAATTAAACAGCAGAATTCAAGCCTTAATCGACCTTAATTCTTTCTCGCTCACACAGACCCACACACACAGAGTACACTACACACTTCCCCTGTATACCTAGAAGTGGGCTAAAATAAAGCAACATTTAAGCAAACCTTAAAAAGTCACTCATCAGTTTATCTATCTCTGGATGGGATCGTAGATACTTTTCATTGTCGATTCTCGTTTTGATCTAGGAAAAAAAAGTATTATGAACCTTCGTTGGTTTTATTCGGAATACATTTTTAACTCCGACTACTACTACTACTACTACTGCTACTACTCTAACTACTGATCTGATGATGATGAAGTCCACCTTGAACCGCCGCAGCTTCTCCTCCTGCTCGCTGCTCAACGCGCCACGGTCCGGTTCACCCAGCCCCTCTCTTCTAGACATTGTGTTACTGGCAGTGCTTTCCCTTTAGCCTTGCTTCATAGCCTACATATGTTGTAGTTACTGCCCATGAATTAGATTTGCGAGCGATAGCTTCGGCATTGTATGGAAAGAAAATTCATGTAATCTGTTGTTGACAAATCCCAGATTACCATGGAAACACGCTGTGGTGATGATGCGACTGTCCGCATGGTGGCACTCTAACCCAACCTCAGTTCATCTCCAGAGCTGACAACTCAAACTTTGTTTACCTTTTCAAGTTTGCATTGCAAACCAAAAACTAGCGGCGCAAGCAGCTTGGAAATGAAACGTATTTCTTCAAGAAAAAAATATATTAAAACAATGTATACTGTGTATACGAACATCATAACAAGTTGATCAATATACTAATACAATAGACTAATACAGGAGACATAACAAATAAAAGATCCAAGAATCAGATCTGTGATGGTTCATTTACTTTTAAAGACATTTGGGCCCAGGCTGTTGGGGAACGCTCTCCCTGTCTGTCTGGAGCAGGAAGTAGCTTGTATTGTTGAAACTGATTGCTTCACTCCTTTTCTCTGGCTTTACATCTGTCTCTCTCTTGTCCTCCTCTTCATCCTCCTCCTCCTCCTGTTCTTCCACTGCATTGGGCAGGGGGTCTTTGAAGCGAGCGGGGGTGAAGGTCACAAGTGCGTGTCCTTCATGGGCTGTTGCGGCCGTGGCGGGGGAGTTGGAGGGCAGGGGACGTGGGTCGGCCGCGCACACAGTGACCATGTTGAAATTATGAAGCTTTGAGACAAACTTCTCCCTGTGCCTGCCACGAAAAAAATAGTGAACAACCCATATGTTTCTGAGAGACTAGGCGTGTGAGTTTATTTACTTCACTTGTCAAAATGTGAATCTAGTGTATTTAATATTAATTCAATAAGGTACTCATTGAGAACTCAGATCGGTGGCCTTGTATCACCTTACATGTCACCATGATTCACCCGTGCCTGTGGGCGGTATGTAAACATGTGTCAGTGTGGGCATACCTGAATGCATACACAGCCAGGGCCAGGGAGAGGAGAACACACAAGCCAGAGATCCACAGGGAGTGAAGCCACACCTGGTCCTGCGTCTGCTCTGATTCAGAGGCTGGGGTGAACAGGAAGCAGTGAGGCGCCGCGGTGAGGCGCCGCGGTGAGGCACAGGTTAGTGGTGCTTTCAAGACTCAAGTGATTCTCATTAACGATAGTCCGTTTCTACAGTAGCCCGATTTCCTTTTGGAATCCGGGGGGCAAAAGGGCACGAACACATACGCGCGCACTGGCACACGCACACACTTATGCACAAACACACACTAGCACATCCTCCATCCTGTTCTTACTAGGGGTGTAGTCCATCCCACTCCCAGATCCTCCTGAGTACGTGTAGAGCGGATCCTGTAGGGCAAAGAACAGGAAACATGAAACAGAGAAAGAGAGAGAGAGAGAGAGAGAGAGAATGAAAGAGAGAGAGACAGAGAGAGAGATACAGAGAAAGAGAGAGAAGTTTCTTACCAGTGTCGCAGCTTGATCAATACTCCACGACGGCACAGGCGGTGCTTGAGGGAACAGAGGTGAACACACGTTGTTAAAACCTCATACACATAAAGGCTTAGATCATTCAAATTCTGAGCTAATGATGTTATTGGGAAGGATACAAATCTAAACCAACTGGCGTTTACAACCACTTACTAGCACACAAGCGTTTGTGCCTTTTCATCACAATTGAAAGGTCCCATGGCATGAAAAATTCACTTTATGAGGTTTTCTAACATTAATAAGAGTTCCTCTAGCCTGCCTATGGTCCCCTAGTAGCTAGAAATGACGTTAGCTATCCTGCTCTGCCATTGAAAAAACAAAGCTCAGACGCGCCGATTTGGAATTTTTCCCCGTATTCCGTCATACGGGGACCTGTTACCTCCCCCTTCTCTGCTTTGCCCAATGAGCTAAGTCCGTGCGAGCGCCACAAGTGTGTGTCTGTAATGCGAGTGTTGGACACTTCTTTGTTAGTTGGATAACCGTTCTGCTGTTGGTGTTATGGCGCATAACACGTTGGGTTCTCTGACGTCTCTGGTATTTCCACAACGAGACTCGTAGTGGGGGTTATCTCAGCCATGGTTCAGAAGGAATTGGGGGGAAAGGAACTTTGGCTTTGACTCCGGTACATAAACCGCGACATGGAGGAAAAAGGGATTGTCAGCGATTGTCCCCCGCCAGAGCCCGCTTCACGGACAACAATCCCTTGCTCCTCCATGTCGCGGCTCAGGCTACTTCAGATTGATGTGGAAGTAGAAGAACCAGAGACGTCGGAGAACCCGACGCAGTCGTTTGAGATTCATAATATTGTCTGGAGGCGCACACAGCTTTTGGCCGTGATAATATATATTATATGATATCGATATCTATGTATAATATGATATATTTAGATATAGAGCTCCAGAACTCCCGCCGGAGCAGCCGGATTGTTCTAAAATATTTACAGAACATGGCCAAAAGTTGTGTGCACCTCACCATTGCGATACATCCACTGTAAACACGAGCGCATGGTACCGTAGCCGCAAGCTGCTCAGGGCCACACCCCCACCCCCGACCTTGACCCGCCTCTAAAAAACGGCACGTTTGTGGAAAGCTCATTGTGGGACTGGCTTGTAGTGGCTGTAATTCTGCACCAAGGCTGAATTTCTTGAACGTCTTCAAATACTGTATTAAGGGCCCACTAACACCTATATATAAGCATCCATTAAGTAGTATGCCATGGGAGATTTAAATAATACATTTGATCATTCATAATACACAGTTCCAGCTTCTTTTATTTTTACCAATCTAAACAGTTTATGTAGCTTTTTAATCATTATCTGATCTTGTTATTTTGCAAAATATTTTTTTTCAAAGTGACCTGTATCTACTGTAAAATATATTTAAAACATGTTGATGAATTGATCAGTGAGCACAAATCAGATATTGATCTCATGACAGAAACCTGAGGGAAGAGGATACTGTGTGTGTGTCTGTTTGTGTGTGATCTTGATACAAAAATGCAAGTTGGGGTTCCACATAGAGAACTAACTGTATAACGTACAACGTGGCGTGACGCATAATGTCGACTTTCTGAAGAGTCTCTTGAGATATTGAGGTAAGTCCATTTTGTCTTTGGCTGATCCATAACAGTAAAACAATGCAGGATATCCTGCTCTGGAGATTTTCCCATCCAAGCCACAATAACAATGACCTTGTTTAGATCAAATTATATTTATATAATTATGTATCCGGTGCCAGATTTATTAATAGTTTAGAATTTCATAATAAAAGTAAAAGTGAATAAAATCTTCATATCAATAGGCATCAATTATACTTTCAATAATTGAACAATGTGTTTACAGAAACACCCAGAGAGAAGAGACACTAAGCTTGTATTTGGTAGGGGGGCCTTGTTAATGTGATAACCGTACCACTTGGATTGGCAGTTTGCTCCCCGACCATAGAGGAAGGAAACAGGAGCCCTCCCTCCCCAGGTTGCCATGACTACTTTTGTCTGTGGTCAGTGGGGTTGGGTTGATTTAACATGTATTTCATAATCATTGACCTACACAGAGGCAGCGCCTACCTTCTCAAAGTACATTCAACAGCACCTAGCTCTAGTGCTGTTGAAATCCCAAAATATACTTTGTTTTGGGATTTTTCAAGGGTGGTCTTGTGTGTTACCGTCACCTTACTCCGTCTAATGCCTGGCTGCCATAAAGATCAATGATCCTTCCAAACTAAAACCAGGCAGCGCTATGTAAGCATGAGTTGGCGTGACGCTGATTTTGATGCAATTCAGCGTTCTCAGTGGAGACCCGAGGTCATTCACCATGAGGGTTCCTAGTTCTGGGGTGGCTGTGACCTAGCCCTTGCGAGACCATCCATTCATGTTTACATACATGTTTTCAAATACAGCCGCGGCCTTACGTTTGTTAGAAAATCTCAAGCCAAAAAAACAAACCAAAACTTCAGCACAATCGCTTCAATGAAGAATTTAATTAAAGGTAAAGCAAAACTGTATTTAATCTGAGGAAACCCTCACCTGAGTTTTCTATGAACATTTTTGTTAAGTATATTTCAGATAAAAATAGTTTGATTTATTTTGATTTCTCCTGAAGTGAAACTCCTTCCCCAACAGAGTCCAGAGTCCGATTGGCAGTGAGAAGCAGAAATTGAACTTTGTAGATGGGGATGGTCTCACAGGGCTAGCTTTTACCTGTCCAACTGTATGCGTATACAGGTGGGCTCCAGTCACTCCACAGCCCATCGTACTCATCCTTGGCCCGGAGCTGTATCACATACTCCACCATAGGCAGCACATCTCTGATGGTGTACTGCTGGTGTTTGATGGTGTCGCTCTGTGTACAACATATGAATAAATACAAAGATTATGAGAGACAAACCTTTCAGATCTTTCAGACAAATCTATAGACAGCGAAGTGACCAGTGGCACCAAAAAATACATGAAACCTGCTTTCACACAGTTTAAATTGACTGCAATGAACCATGGCCATGCCACCTCCAACATCATCCGGGGCTCTGACATATAGGGCCTGCTCAGGGAACCTTTATGAACATGCAGGACAGCATAAGGCTGAACAACCCGCCTGCCTGGCCTGCTATGAGCCCGGGCAGTCTGCTCTCCAACAGTGGATTCAACCCAGGCTTTTTATCTGAATGGGAGCTGTACTACATCAGGAGGCTCCAAGGCCTCCTGATGTAGAGAGATCCTGGATCTCTTGCTACAATTAACCAGGCAACGGCCCTGAAACCATCCACAAAACATGGCTTCCAAACATTCAAAGAGACCATAGAACTTAAGATAAGATAATGATAGTTAGGTCTTGTTTTAAATTAATCACTCACAGGCCTTACAGTTGCAGGCTGGAGAAGGGTTTTGTAGTATGTATTGTGTATGAGTGTCAGGCTGTGTGTGCGCGTGTGCATGTGTGTTCATGCGTGTGTGTGTGTGTGTGTGTGTGTATGTGTGTGTGTGTGTGTGTGTGTGTGTGTGTGTGTGTGTGTGTGTTTGTGTGTGTGAGTGTGTGTGTGTGCGTGTGTGTGTGTGTGTGTGTGTGTTTCTGTCTGTGTGTGTGTGGGGTTGGGGGTGTGTGTGTTCATGCGTGCCTGTGTGTGTGTGTGTGTGTGATTGTGTGTGCGTGATGGTTGCACATTTGTTGATTTTTAGTTTAGTTTCACAAGAGTTTGGAGTATTTAGTCCATATCAACGTAACATTTATTAAAATTTACATTTAAATTTTGGGCTTTTTGCGCTTTTATCCACTGGATTATAAGGCGGTCAATGGAAATGCCCCTGCCTACCTCCAAGCATTGGTCAAATCACACACCCCAGCTTGAGAACTCCGCTCACATGCACATGCGCACACACAGCCTGACACTCATACACAATACATACTACAAAACTCTTCTCCAGCCTGCACCTGTAAGGCCTGTGAGTCCAGGGAGGAGGCGGGCCGGTATTGGATCTCGTAGACCAGCTCGTAGTACTGGTCGTGACGCTTCCAGGTGCAGGGGAAGCGCCAGCTCACCCTGAGCAGCCTCTCATGGCCCTGCACAGCCCGCACCGCCACCGCAGACGGGGGCTCGGGTTTGACTTGGAACAGACATGATCATCACTGGAAGGGAGGAGGGAAGACATGCCCACACACAAACACACACACCCCCCCCACAAACACACACACACTGTGGCAACCCGGCCCCAGCACAGCGGCCCTGGAAGCCTAGGGGGCAGGTGATGCAGGGGGTCTACCACCCTTTTCCCCCAGAGGGCGCCAGTGACCGCATTGGCGCTGCCCCACTCAATGCAAAGGGGAAACACCTGCGATGGAGGAGGGCGATCAGATGCAGGTGAGCGGTATAGAAAGGGAAGCGGAGACTGTCTAACGAGGAACGTGTGGGTCCAGTATAGGATTGCAGACCGGACGGAGATTTTGCTCCCCGGACGGACCAGTACACCAGAGACCCGTCCCCGAGGGGGCCGACGGGCAAAACGGACGGATTGCCGGCCCGACCGCGCTGCTGATTTGTTTTTGCGAACACCCGACCCCAAATGCAGAACCCAGACGGAGCCGCGGCCGCGGCCACCGCCCGGAAAGACACAGCCGAGGAAAGAGCCCTCCACCGGCAGGCGGTCCTACGACTTGAAATGCGCGCAACGGTGGCCTCTTCGATTTCGGCGCCCACCAGCTGCCTCACCAAGTTAGGACCCGAGGACGATGTGGAGGCATACCTTGAAACTTTCGAGAGGACAGCCCGGAGAGAAGAATGGCCGGAGAACCAGTGGGCCCACATTTTAGCCCCCTTCCTCACTGGACCCGACCAGCACGCGAGTCAGGGCTTAACCCCAGAACAGGCAAGCCAGTACCAGGTCCTCAAGCAGGCAGCTCTGACGTATTGTGGTCATAGCCTTGCTGCCCGGGCCCAACGGTTCCATGACTGGCGGTTCGACCCCAAGGGCACCGCAAGGTCCCAGATCGCGTAGCACGCTCGACTCATTAGAAGATGGCTCACTGGAGATGACGGCCCCAGCACTCTCGATCGGATGTTACTGGATAACACCATCCGCCAGCTTCCACCGGACGCCCAGAGAACCCTCGCCACCAACCATCCAAACACAGTGGATGAGCTGATCCGCCAGTTGGAGAACTGGCAGGTTAACAGGTTAACCCGACAGCTAAGCAGCGTCGTCCGGCCACAGCCCCGGCCGACCGAGACCCGTAGGGTCTGACGGGGACTTGAACCACCTAGACGGATAGCTCAGCCGAGACCAAAGACCCATCCACCGGAAGCAAGAGAGGAATGGCGATGTTGAACTGTGGCCAGACAGGATACCTCGCTCGACAGTGCCCGGAGAACAGGGACGTGTCTATGCCCTCGGCTTTCACAGGCGAAGGCTGGGTTGGCGACCAGAACACTCAGGCCCTCATTGACACGGGGAGTGTCGTCACCCTCCTGCGGCCTGACCTAGCCATCGGAATGGCGGGGGAACCCATGGAGGTCGCCTGCGTACATGGGGACACCCACACTTATGCCACGTGCCATGTGGTCGTGCGGACCCCCAGAGGGGTCTTCACAGTTAGGGCCGGGATCATACCCAATCTCCCAGTGCCCCTACTGATCGGTATAGACTGCCCCATCTTCCACCGGCTGTGGAACACAGAACCAGGACCCAGACCGCCCCGACTGCAGCCGAGGCGACGCAGACAACCGGTCCAACACGGCTACGGAGCCCGGGGGCCCCACTCCATGGACAAGACTAGGGATCGGTTCCTAAACAGGTTCTACTGGCCCGGGATAAAAAAATATGTTACTGAGTACTGCCAGATGTGCCAGGAGTGTCAGCGCACTGTCCCTCGACCCTCGACCCAAAGTCTGTTGATACCAATGCCCATTCTAGAGGTAGCCTTTGACCGGCTGGCACTAGACATTGTGGGGCCTCTCCCGAAGACCAGCCGGGGCAATCGATATATATTAGTCATGGTGGACTATGCCACCCGCTACCTGGAAGCCCTGCCCCTCCGCGCCGCAACGGCTAAGGCAGTAAACCCGGGAGCTAATGCTGCTTTTTAGTCGGGTGGAGATAGCATGGGAGATTTTAACGGACCAGGGGTCATGTTTTATGTCCCGAGTGTTAAAGGAACTGCTTAGTCTCCTACAGGTGAAGCAGCTGAGGACGTCGGTATATCACCCCCAGACGGACGGGCTTGTTGAAAGGTTCAACAAAACCCTTGAAAAAGACCATGGAGACGGACGGAAAAAACTGGGACCAGCCCATCCCCCACGTCCTCTTCGCCGTTCGCGAGGTACCCCAGGCCTCCACAGGGTTCTCCCTATTTGAACTACTATATGGACGGCGACCAAGGGGACTCCTGGATCTGGCTAAAGAGGCATGGGAGAGCCGACCCTCCCCCCATCGTACACTGGTGGACCACGTCGAACAGGTATGGGAGAGAATGGCTCAGGTCTGGCCCATAGTCCGGGAACACCTTCAAAAGGCACAGCAGGCCCAGGCTCGGACCTACAACTGCGGGGCCCAGCTGCGCCTCTTCCGGCCAGGTGAGCGGGTTCTGGCAAGTTCCTGGCCAAGTGGCATGGACCGTATGAGGTGGTCGACCTCATGGGGGAGGTGAACTACTGGATGCGGCAGCCGGGAAGGCGTAAACCCACCCGGCTGTACCATGTTAACCTCCTCAAATAGTGGAAGGCCGGGACAACCCTACCGGTTCCGGCTCCCTTGGTCCTTGTCGCACAGCACGGGGTGCCGGAGGTCCCGATGGGAGACAACCTCAGCCCCGCCCGGAAAAAGGGCCTCACCGAAGTTATTCTGCAGCACTAGGACGTGTTCTCGGAGATCCCCGGGAGAACAACGGTCGTTCAACACGACATCAGAACGGCGGCAGGCGTCACGGTGGGCGTACCACCGTACCGGGTTCCAGAGGCCCGTCGGGTCGCCATACGGGCGGAGGTCGCAAAGATGCTCCAGCTCAGAGTGATCGAGGAATCTCACAGCGCCTGGTCCAGCCCAGTCGTCCTGGTCCCGAAACCAGACGGTTCTTTTAGATTTTGGAATGACTTTAGGAGACTGAACGAGGTTTTGGAATTTGACGCGCACCCCATGCCACGGGTCGATGAACTCATAGAGCGGCTTGGGCCTGCTCTCTACCTCACCACCCTCGACCTCACCAAGAGATATTGGCAGGTCCCCCTCACCAGAACCGCCCGGGAGAAAACAGTGTTCGCCACCCCCGGGGGACTATACTAGTACAAGGTACTCCCCTTCGGCGTACATGGAGCCCCGGCCACCTTCCAGCGCATGATGTACCGTCCCCTGCGACCACACCAGGCCTACGCCGCCGCCTATATAGATGATATTATCATCCACAGCGCCAGCTGGGAGGTCCACCTGCGACACCTACGGGCGGTCCTGGGGGATCTGAGGAAGGAGAGATTTGCTCCCCGGACGGACAACTGCACCAGAGACCCGTCCCTGAGGAGGCCGACGGGCCACACGGTCGGATCGCTGCCTCCCACGAAACGGGACAAGAACGTGTGAGAGAGATTGAGAGAGGACCGGAAAGTCCACAGAGGCTCAGGGAGGCCAGACTTTGATTTATAGTTCTGCCGGGATGGGAGATTCCCCTTTTGTATAATTTACATTGAATAAATGCGCCGTTGCCGGCTGTTTTCGCAACAGAGACGTGTATTGATTGGGGGGAGGCGGGTCACGACGGAACCGGGTTACCACAACACACACACAAACATACACACATACACACACATATAAATAAACACACACACACAGAAAACAAACACACACATGCACCCCCCCCCCCCCAAAACACAAACACACACACACACACAAACAGACACACGCATACACACTCACAAACTCCATCTCACACACACACACACACACACACATACACACACACACTCATAGACACACACACACACTCTGCAAAGACTCACTGATGCCCATGGGTATGAAGCTGACCAGGGGGCTGGTGGCGTTTCCGGCCGTGCTGCTGACACACAGGTAGGCCATGTGCAGGAGCCTCTTCTCCTCCTCCCTGTGCTCCAGGGCGCACCAGCAGCGCAGGGGACGCCCCGAAAACGAGCAGTTGAGCCGAGAGAAGGTGCCCAAGGTGCTGGGGGGGAGTATACGGGGGGGGGGGGGCTTTAGGGGTCGTTGTATAGACAAAAAGACAGGAAGACAGAAAGACAGGAAGACAGAAAGACAGGAAGAAAGAAAGATAGGAAGACAAAAAGACAGGTAGACAGAGAGACAGGAAGGAAGAGATTAGTAGGCAGAAACAAAGAGAGACAAAATCAGAGTCAAAATACACATACAGACAGACATACATACATACATCTAGGTTGACCGACAGACAGACAGACAGGTAGACAGAAAGACATACATATAGGTTGACCGATAGACAGACAGCTCCTCACCCTTTGTCCAGATAGAGGTAGCAATGAGGCTGCACGACGACCGGCTGCTGCGGGGTCCATTCACAGCGGATCTTGCTGCTGGGCGACCTCTTATAGCAGCTCATGATAGGCTGCTCAGGAGGAGCTGAAACAAATGGAGGCCATAGATAGAGTTAACATTCAGGATTTAGAGGACAAAGCCATAGATATATTATCCGTCATCTCAAGGTATAGCCTATTCGCGGTTCAGACATGTCATATATTGAGACTTTAAACAGAGACAAAGGCGAATGGACGGCCTTGTTTACTGAGCTAGCAATTGAATAGCTCAGTGTGCTAAGGGCAGTGTCGCTACAGTCCATTTGTTAAGTTATGGTTTGAACAAGTGTCATCGTAGGGCGTCATAGGACCACTGTGAAAAGGGTCTATTCTGCAAGATTTGTCAGCCTGAGATTCTTCTGAATGTTAAGCGGAAGGAAACCTCCAGGAAAGTTGGGAATCGCATGTTTCTGTTTCAAACGTTTACGATGGCCCGTGCTATTTCCATTTTCAGCAGGCAGTATCAATGCTCACCTGCAACGATCACCTTCAACGAAGACAGCATCTTTTTCTTGTGGTGACAGCTGTACCTTCCACTGTGATCCGCATTCACAGAGGATATAGAGACCGCCGCTCCCTGGTTCCTCTCAGAGACTCCCTCTCTGAACCTCAGAGTGCTGCCGTTCAGCCTCCACTGGGGCCTCCTCCCCCGGCCTCCCTCCTCCCTGTTCACGTCCCCCACCGTCCAAACAGATTCAGAAGGTGCCCCTCCGCCTCCTCTGGTTGGCCAGAGCATGTTTGCAGTGGAAGTGGCCTTCTGTTCTGGAGAAGCCTGTCTCAGAGGACTGTCCCGTCTTTTCCGGCTGTTCTCAGAGTGGGTTTGTCGTCCGTTCCCTGCAGTAACAATGTTTGTGCCGCTCAGGGGGTTGTATCTGATGGGAACCGTCCTCCCCGTGGCGCGGCCTGTCTGGTTCAGTATCATCTGGATGTCTGTGCTGGCGCCCGGTTGGTGGTCTGTGGTAGGGGGGGGCATGTGGGGAGTGGTATGTTCCCCCACTCTGGCAGTCGGGGTCTCAAGGGGGAAGGCAACCTCCATTCCGTCCAGCTTCACCTGACCAGTGCAGGTGAGGGAGAGGTGGCTGCCTGGGGCCACCACCAGCACGCCCGGAGCCGGGCCTGAACAGAGCAGACATCTCTTGAGGACTGTGGTCATTATGTCAGCACATGCTCACCAATGTTTGTGTAAACACTGGTCACTGTTTGGTCATTTTTCAGTTCCCATGATTATTTCTTCTTGTTTTCACTTTCACTTGAGTTGCATAAATTGCAAAACCTATTTTTTTTTCAAAACTTCCTCTTTAATTACATTCCTCCACCCAACTGCTTCATGGCCTGTCACCCATTTTTGTCACTGATCTAATCTTTTGTTTTTCTCTGATTTACATTTAGCAGTTTATATTTGGGCCTACATCTGTGGCCCCAGACATAGGCCTACACTCAGAGTTCTGCAGATACTGAGTGAACTTGGCCAACATTTGCTTTGTTTGTGTGGGAAAAGCTGCCCTTCAATGTGCGATAGACTCCTGCTCTGAATGTCAAAAGTTCACTTTAGCACCACAAAAACTGAATCACACAAACAACCCACCTGCAGGAACACACACGCGTGCCCATCTGCCTGCACAAACACATGAACACACACACTCAAACACAAATAGACACACACTATGGAAGGCTAGGGTCAAACCTACAGCTCATTTTAGACGTGTGTTGATTGACCCTTTTTGCCTTACATACACACACACACACAAACATAGATGCACGCACACACACACGCACGCACACACACACACACACACACACACACACACACACACACACACACACACACACACGAATACACACGATATACTATTTCGTTATGAATTACTACTTGGTAGAATATGGTCACTAAAAGTGCAGTAACAATTACATAGGCTACAATAGTTTGGAAACAACACATCAATTATGTTGTCTATTATGTCTTTAATTTTCTTTTACTACTTTACTACTTCAAAATTGCATAGCACTTAAATTGCACTTCTACAAATCATGCAATTATTACATAAAATCGCACAAGCCTTATAAGATTTCTTATATAAAGTAAAACAGGAAACCCTAATGTTGGTTCATGTTCTGATGGTTGAACTCACCTTCTTTAGGACACGTTCCCTCGAAGTGACCGCCGAACGGAGACACGGAGCACAGTGCGGCAGCACAGAGCAGCGCTGCGAAAACACGCATCTTCACGCATCCACACGACTGCCTTTAACGTTTGAAACTCGTTGGAAACTCGTAAAATAGGCTATTTGTCTGTTGCAGAAGTACTTTCCCCGGACAGCAGTAACAAACATGTTGGTGATTCTTGTTTAGCTGATAAATACAGCCAGAGAGTCGGTGCTTAAAGCCTCTGGTTTCCCCTTTCCAGAGCCGCTGGGTTGTGAAACACTGGTCTCTGCCCTCTTCCCCACAGCAGCCTGTCCTTTTTAATCTCTGAGTTACAAAGACGAAATTGTCTAATATGTGTTGAAAGGTGTTACATACTTTTGTCCTACATTGAAATTTGACCTACATTGATGTATAAAGTTAGGCCATTATATAATTCATGTTAAAAAACGAATGCTATAAAATTAAAATATATAAAACCCAAAAATGGATTAATTATTTTGTTCATTTATTCATTGTTTATGATCACCATGATCATGATTATCATCATCATCATTATTACTATTATCATTATCAAACAATGAACGGATCATCTTAGCCATGACATACATAAGAAACGAGCAGACAGAGTTGGAAAAAAAGATTTATTGGGTCGAGTAAAAATAAGCAGACAAACAAACTCCAGGCCATGTCAACCTCAATGAGCTTTATTCTAACCACACAAAGCCTCCACTCTCTACATATTCTTTACTCCCTGACCACAATAAACCACCACTCTCTACCTATTCTTTATTACCTGACCACACCAATCCTCCACTCTCTACCTATATTTTATTCCCTGACCACACCAATCCTCCACTCTATCTATTCTTTATTCCCTGATCACACCAATCCTCCTCTCACTGTACTGCTTCTTCAGATGTTGCGTTTTTTGCTACCAGCTGTAGTAGTAGTAGTAGTAGTACTAGTAGTGAGAGTGCACAGCGATCTGATTTCCGCTTATAAATGTTCTTGCCACTCGCCTATTTCTGGGTTGGTACTTGACCAAAGCATTTGTAACACTGAATATTTCCCCTGCTGGTGTAGAAGGGTCATGGGATGAAATAGTTCTCAGCCAGGGTTGGGGAGTTGGACTTCAGCTGTGGTTCTTTCCGATCTTAAAAAAAAAAACTACAACAAATGTGAAGCACCCTTTATTCCACGTGTACAGGCCTACTGATTCCACACATCGACCTTCTCATTTCTCCAAAAATAAAAGTATACGTCTCATTATAACATGTTGTCTTTCTGTTGCCAAGCCACATACATGAACTTAATTCCCCCTAAAGTATGGCTTTTTCTGAAATGCTATCAGAGATTCACATCTTCCTCATCCACAATCAGCCGAGTCCCTGCTTGAATCGCAAAGCAAGTTGAAAGGCGATGAGAGAGAGAGCTCCCCTCTAATCTGGCCACAGTGCTGTGTTTCTCTCATCAATGTGATGCGTATGACCACGAGGCACCACCAGCCGAGGTAGGAGCAGTGTGACAGACAGTGAAAGCCTGTTCTTGTTGTGTTCAATACATTTAAAATAACGTTCTCACTGAGAACTACAGTAAACACAGACTTTAAAACCCCCACCCCAGAGGTTTCCACCTGTAACTGACTTAAGTGGACTATTTCCACAACTTTATGCTTATTCTGACGCATCTATAGAACTGTTGCAAGAAAAACAAATTAGCAAAAATACAATTTCTACGCAACGATTGACATGTTCCTAATGCTGCCCTCACAGCAAAAACCTGTACAATAACCTGACTGGGAGGGCATATACATAGAGCAACCCTAGTGGTATTTTCCAGTCAATCTAAATAGTGCAATGCTGCACAGGGCCAATGGAGCTGAGATACAGCTTGCGTGAGAGAAAATGCTAACGATTTTATCCATTTGTCTTACAGGAATTAAAGGTTTACTATCTGTTTCATGAAATGTGGTTATGGCTCTGTCATATCATATTGCATCACATTTGTATATGTGATTGGATTGGATGAATCAATTTCAATATGTTGTGGCATCCAGGGGATGATATCACATTAATCATAGACCTTTACTTAACAACCCTCTCTTGCTCTTTTAGATAAATAATGTTGTTAGTGTTTCTGAGTTCATGTTCTAGCCGCACACAGTGATCGCGTAGTAAATAATATTTCAAACTATTCACCAGGGAAGGAAAGTGAATTTAACTCTTCTCTCAGAGTGGCTTTGCTACGGGGCTATGGCTGCTCTCTGTCCACAATCATCATAGACTGATCCAGCAGCTGTCTCCTCCCACAAATTCCAGGACTCAGTCCCAGCTGGATAGCCTCCTCTGGGGTACCCTAGAGGGAGGGCGGGCCGGGGCTGCTGGAGCGAACTCCAAGGCTCCTCCAGTTGGACAGGGCCTCCTGTTGGAGTACAAAGGGGAGGGTTCAATGACAAGCAGGGTCCGAACCAGCGACCCTACAAGACTAGAAGTCAGGGAGTGTGATCCAATACGAAGCTTCACAGGGATTGTGATCCACCACAAAGCTTCACAGGGATTGTGATCCACCGTGAAGCTTCACAGGGAGTGTGATCCACCACAAAGCTTCACAGGGATTGTGATCCACCATGAAGCTTCACAGGGAGTGTGATCCACCACAAAGCTTCACAGGGAGTGTGATCCACCGTGAAACTTCACAGGGAGTGTGATCCACCACAAAGCTTCACAGGGAGTGTGATCCACCGTGAAACTTCACAGGGAGTGTGATCCACAATGAAGCTTCTGATCAAAACATCAAGAACAGCAAATCACCTGCACCGCTCCCAGACTGAGGGTCCAGCCCCCCGACTCTCCCTGTGCTGAAGGGGCCGTGTCCCAGGGCCCCCCCCCAGTGGAGGGGCCCTGAGTGGACTCCGAGGCCGCCAGCAGAGCGGTGCTGGGGGGTCTTGCATGTGACGTAGAGGAGCCGGGCTTGGCCTGGAGGGGGGAGGGCGGAGGCGTGCGGGCCTCCTCCTCCTCTATGGCTGCATCCTGGGAGCCCCCCAGCACCGAGGGGGAGTTGGACAGCGGGGGCGCGGCCGAGCCGGACACACAGCTGGGGGCGGGGCTGCTGTCGCCGGAGGCGGTGCCGGGCGGGGTGGGGGCGTGGCTGTGCTTCTTCTTGCGCAGCGTGTCGATCCAGCTGGAGCTGTGGCGCGAGGCAAAGGACGCCAGCGCCAGTGAGGACAGACGCATGTTCTTGCCCGACGTGATCAGCTCGCCGAAGCCCTCCTGGTGGGCAAAGGCGTAGCCCGACCTCCGGGAGCCCCCGCGGGCCCCTAGCCGGCCCTCCGACGTGCTGCCCGCCGCCCCGCGGACCCCCGCCCCCCCGCTGAAGCACACCACCTTGCGCTTTTTCTGCCGCACCAGCTGTGTGTAGCGCACCTGCAGGGAGGGGGAATGGGGGCAGAATATTTCTTCAAACACGTCTTTCCAAAACAAGACTCTCAGATTACATTTTACATCCAAATACTTTTGCCAGTTACCGCCAGAAAATTATTTTCTTTTCTATGATAAAATAATTGTTAAAATATGTCTCCATGACAGTTAATAACAACACTGTCACAAATCTTGTCAGGAATCCTGACAGGATTATACCTAATGCTACTGATGGGCCTTCTTCTGGTTAGAGCAATTCAACTACGTCAAAATTGGCTGTAGTGCTTCAGATTACATGAGGGTAATGACATGCACTCTGTAAACACACAAACACAAACTTCTGCATGCATGTGTGTGAGTGTGTGTATGTGCGGGTCTAGGTATTTGTATAGCGTGTATGTGTATGTATGTGTGTATATGTTTATGTGTGTCATGTGTTCTGTATTCACCGTGTCAGACAGCTGGGGCTTCAGGTCAAGCTTGAGGAAGCGGAACGCCAGAACTGGAACGATACAGATCACTGTTGCCAAGGCGATGGTCAGCCATACCACCGGCTGCAGTAAAGTGCTCTGTGCGCTGCCTGGGAACACAGACATCCATTAATCACTCCTTAATTAACCCTTAATTACACCAGCGCATCACGTCACACAGAGAGGCCTAACCTAGTTTATTGTGGTTGATTCTTTTCCTGAAGGAGTACCATCTTAAGCTTCGTCATTTGTACTCGGGTAAAGCGATGGTCTCCACGTCGCGGGCATAGCCAGAAGGGAGCTTCACCTTGATTAACGTGCACCTCTCCAAACCTGAAGCTACACGGCGTAGGTCAACAGAGTGCAGGAGAGGCACAGTGTACCTACAGCGTCTTCTCAACACAGGTTGAATCCAACCTTTATCTGATCTGATTGTGGATAACTGCTTTCAAGCGTGTCCTGAATGTCTCACCGAATAGGAAAGGAGAAAGAGAGAGGCGGGGACTGACCGACGAAGTGGAACTGGTTGGGGGAGGAGTTGAACAGGGTCTGGCTGTGCATGGCCAACATGATGCTGAAGAATAAGCCCAGTGAGCCCCAGACAAACACATGGTTGATGATCGTCCAATAGCCTGTGTCCAGAGCAATCTGCACACACACACACACACACACACACACACACACACACACACACACACACACACACACACAGTTGCAGAGAAAGGGGGGAAATTGAGTTAAGTATAACTGACATCCACTCGCAACAGAAACCACAAAATAAAAACAAAGATTGGCTCAATCCCTTATTCTATTCTACTGTCAATACTTCATCTTTGACCTTCATATACTAACATTCATGAAGGCCTTTTGCTCAAGGGCGCCTCCAGGCAGGGCAGCGTACCGGGACACCAGGGGGCGTGCACCCAGAACCCTCTGCTGGGACAACCAGAACCCTCTCTACACGAACCCCAACTCACCTGGACGCTGACCACAATGACCAGGGCTGTTGCCGTGGTGACAGCAAAGGTCTGGTAGTCGGCCAGGGGCTCGGCCGTGTCCTGGCTGGCGTTGGACAGCACGGCGTAGGGCACGAAGAAGAGCACCAGCGAGGTGTAGATGCCCTGGGAGATGCAGATGAAGAACTCCCGCTTGTTGAACAGCAGGTTGAGCTGACCCGGCTCGTACAGCTTGGGGTACTCCAGGCTCCTCCGGTCCGGGACGTCCTGCGTGGAGCCCGGGTCACAACATGAACACAGTGCATGCATGACGTTGAGAAACAGCTGCACTATGGGTACCTGCCTTGACGTACCTGGTCAAATATCCCCATGGCGAGAACAGGTAGAGATGTGTAGAGAATGTTGTAGAGCGTGATGAAGTACTGATCATATACTGTCTAGATATGGGACACACACACACAGACAGACGCACACATACAAAGAACATGTCAGCGGTCGAACCGCTCAATTCCTATGTAGCTATTCAGTCAAAGTTGTGGAGTGACTTACAGGGAATTAGTGTACAGCTCATTAAGCATCTGGGGCCAAGGATGCCTACAGGGAGACTGCAGGCATTGGGGATCGAACCCAGTACCTGTCGGCTAGGAGCCTAACCCTATCCACTAAAATATCCTGCCCGCTCAAATTCATCACATTGTCGAACCCACCCCTCCCCCACCGGACCCCGTCTCAGACCGGACCTGGGCGGAGAAGCCGCAGAAGAAGCCGAACCAGAAGTGCACCATGGTGAAGGCAAAGTTCTTATAGAAGAAGTAGCAGAGGAAGCGGCACATTCGCAGGTAGGACCAGCGGCCGTGCACCAGCAAAAGGCGCTGCAGGAAGCGGAACTGGGCAAAGGAGTAGTCACTGGCCAGCACCGCCTGGATACCCTCCTGACCAGAGATACCCACACCGATGTGAGCACCTGGAGAGTGAGAGAAGAGAGAGAGAGAGAGAGAGAGAGAGAGAGAGAGAGAGAGAGATAGAGAGAGGGAGATAGCAGGAGAGAGGGGGAGAGAAAGAAAAGTAAGGGGGCGATGAGGAGGAGCGAGAGGAAGGTGTATTTGCGATATTAACAACGATTACATTCAATGAGAATGTGAGCGAGAAACGGGGAGAGGCTCCATGGGGGCCGTTGTAAAGGAGGCTCCATAGGGGCCCATTGTAAAGGAAGCTCCATAGGGGCCCATTGTTAAGGTGGATCCATAGGGGTCCATTGTAAAGGCGGATCCATATGGGCCCATTGTAAAGGAGGCTCCATAGGGGCCCATTGTAAAGGTGACTCCATAGGGGTCCGTTGTAAAGGAGGCTCCATAGGGGCCCATTGTAAAGGAGGCTCCATAGGGGCCCATTGTAAAGGTGGCTCCATATGGGTCCGTTGTAAATGTGGCTCCATAGGGGCCTGTCACACACATGGTTTGAAGAAAGTAAAGGAGAGAAAGCAGGTATAAACTTAAAATGTATAAAGATACCAAAAATCTGTTTTTATATGTATAATGGTCTAAATGTGATTACTTGGTCAATGTTTGAATGAAAAGGAAAAAAAATACTGTGGTTGAGTCAGAAGTAGAATGGAATGATGCAGGATGCCTGGATGATGTGTGTCTGTGTCTGTCTGATCATGATAATGTTTCTGTTTCTGATCGTATCGATGCGTGTTTGTTTGTGCTTGTCTGTGCTGCAACTAAATTAGCAGCATTCTACATTTCCAGTATGCACTTTTCCCTTCTAATTCATTATTCTCTCTGTTCTAGCGTGCTGCGGGGACTGCGTCTGGATGCCTGGACTCTCCTTATGGTTAACCGGCCAGGCACCCCATCACAGTATTTAAGTATGTACGTATGTCAATTATAGCCCCCATTGCACTCCTGATCATCCCTGGAAGGAGGGAGCCCTCACTCTGTGTTCCTGCTCAAGATTTCTTCCTTGCTAATTAAGGGAGTTTGTTCTTTCCCTCTGGGGGGCTAGGGTCAGGGGGGTGTCATAAATATATGACCTGTTAAGACCTTTGAGACTGTACCAGTGATTAAGGGCTACAAATAAATTGAACTGAATTTAAGTAGTTGTCAAACATCTCATTTTTAAAAAGTACATAATTGAGTGTTTAGAAAAGTGATAGTGTGCGATCCTGGGCCACGTGAGACAACTAAACACGCAGGGCCATAAGATGCACCGACTTACACAATGGAGGGCCACTTGGGCAAACAGCACACACACACGCACACATACAGGACCACCACTGCTCTGAACCGCCTGTACCCACCTAATGAGGACACACTGGTGCAACAGGTTTCCCCACCTCCCTCCTGGCCTGCGGTCCCCAGCAAAACAACATGTCCTTCTGCTTTATCTGCATGGCTTCCTTCACTGACCACACTTGGGAAATCGCTGATGGTAATAACTGTGGTTCCTTTTTTTTCTTTTTTTCATCTTTCTACATTTATTCATTTATTTATGATTCATATATTGTTTATTTTTTGATCCCTTTGCATTTGTTTTTTTTAATTTTTGTTTAACATTTTTGATCATTTTTCTGATCTCTACATTTGTTGGGTGTCTTATAATTAATGTTTTGTTTTTTTCATTGATGTATTTTGATCCCTTATATTTATTTTACAACTATTTGGCCATTGGGTTAATAACTGTAAACATGCAAACAGCGAAACTATCTTGGAATCTTCACATGGAATATCAAAAAGAGCTTAAAAGAAATAGACAACCAAAGAAAAATAATATTTCTGGCTTTTTTCTCCCTTTCTCTTACTCTTCATTTTAAACCTTTATTTTTGCATTGTATGATAGAGTGAAATAGACTGGAAGATGTTGGAGAGAGAGGGGAGGACATGCAGCAAAGGACCACAGGTGGCAGGAATCAAACCTGGGTCACTGCGATCAGGACTGAGCCTTAACGGTATGTGCTCTACCCCCTCTCTCTTACTCTTGATCATGCTGACGTCGTTGGCCCCATCCCCGATGGCCAGAGTGACGGCCTTCTTGTGCTTCTTGATGAGCTCCACCACCAGGGCCTTCTGCATGGGCGTCACCCTGCAGCAGATCACCGCCTTGCAGGCGCAGGCCGTCATCAGCAGCTCCGCCTCCATGTCTGCCTCCAGAGCGTGGGCCTGCAGAGACAGGAAGCAGATCACAGTCACTCCTGTTCATAGTGTGCAAGAGAGAGATCTAGGACAGTGTTGTGGAACAGACCTTTTGTTCACAGCGATTCAGAAGAGTCTCTCTCTCTACAGAGAGGATTTATACATTATACTGCTGGATATCATTGGCCAATAAATTGGCCAGTGATAAGAGCCGAGCACTCTTCATCAACTGTTCTCTGTACTTCTTCCTATTAGCTAGTTGCGTAAAAGCAGTATTAGTTAGAGACTTTCTGAGTCTCAAATATACGGAGGGTCACATCGGATATTTTCTTGTTGTGTTCTTTTGTGTTCTGAGTTTCTGATTTCTGAAGTCAGAATTCTGAGATTTATATAATTTCATCTCAGAATTATGATTCAAAACTCAGAACACAAATAACATCATGTGTCCCTATTCTTCGGTCAGTGTGTGGTTCCCATCCTGTAACAAAGGGATTCTCACTGAACTTGGTTCCTTACAGGTAGTCTGTAAGGAATTTCCCTTGTTTAGCCTGCGAGATTAAAATCAAAATTCTGACTTTATTCTCAGAATTCTGACTTCAATCTCAGTATTCTGACTATAATCTCAGAATTCTGACTTTATTCTCTGACTTTATTCCCAAAAATTCACATGAGGCCCCCACCCTCTTCCGTACAAACGAATACATTTGAACTGATAAACTATTACATTAAGCATCATACCACATGATGTATGCAAGTGATAAGTGTGTCAGTAGTATTGTAATGTGTCATGTGTTGTGTGCATGCATGCATGTTTGTTTGCTTGTACGTGTGCATATGTAATTGTATTCAGTCTTTCTGATAGTTGGTGTCTTTATGTATTTTAGCATATGAGTGTGTTTATGTGAGTGTGTGTGTGTGTGTTTGGGTGTGTGTGTGTGTGGGGGGGTGTGTGTGTGTGTGTGTGTTTGTGTTAGTGTCATCGTTTTACCAGGCTGTGACCGCTGATGACAAGAGCAAACTCTCCTGATATGTTGTCCATGGAGAAGGAGGAAGGTGGAGGAGGAGGTGCAGGAGGAGGAGAAAGAGGAGCAGGAGCATGAGGAGGAGGAGGAGGAGGAGGATCACTCTGCCGTTTCCCACCTCCTTCATATTCTGCTGTGGCTTCATTGGCCCCATATCCATTCCTTATCAGACAGCCCTCACTCCACCCCTCTGTACGACTGTCCTGCCTCCCTCCTCCTCCTGCTCCCCCTCCTCCTGCTCCCCCTCCCCCTTCTCCTGCTCCTCTTTCTCCTGCTCCTCTTTCTCCTGCTCCTCTTTCTCCTGCTCCTTCTCCTCCTGCTGCTCCTTCTTCTGCTGCTCCTTCTTCTGCTCTGCCTCCTGCTCCTCCTGCTCCACCTTCTGCTTCTCCTTCTGCTCCTCCTGCTCCTTCTTCTACTCCTCCTCCTGCTCTGCCTCCTGCTCCTCCTCCTCCTGCTCCACCTTCTGCTTCTCCTTCTGCTCCTCCTGCTCCTTCTTCTACTCCTTCTTCTGCTCCTCCTGCTCCTTCTTCTGCTCCTCCTGCTCCACCTCCTCCTGCTCCTTCTTCTACTCCTTCTCCTGCTCCTCTGGCTCCTCCTTGGGTTTGGGAAAGCTCAACCATGCGTTCCCTGGCCCTCCTGTTGACAAAGACAGACAGAGAGAGAGAGAGAGGGAGAGGGGAGAGAGAGAGGGAGAGAGTGAGAGAGTGTGAGAGTGTGAGAGTGTTGTGTGCGATAAGAGAGATGGATACATAAACACTTTGACTTTAAGAGAGAGAGAGAGTAAGAAAGAGAGAGAGAGTGAGTGTGTGTGTGTGTGTGAGAGAGAGCGAGAGGGACAGAGAGAGCAGGGCTGCTGTGAGGGACAGCTGTGAGAGGACTGTGTTAACAACAACCAAGGCAGACAGCTGAGCAAACATGAAGATCACTGAAATGGGACGTGCACAAAAAATAAAATAAAACACATATATATATATTTATAAAAAAAGAGAGAGAGAGAGAGAGAGAGAGAGAGAGAGAGAGAGAGAGAGAGAGAGAGAGAGAGAAAATAAGCATGGACAGTGCAAGGAACATGATTGGATAATAAAAGACACAGAACAGTGCACTAACAGCTGACAACAGCAGTGATCCAGAGAGTCAGACATGCATGGACGATGAAATAAAGAGTCAGATAGAACGATGTGGGCTGGGCATAATGGACAGACGGACCTCAGTTCCTGTCTCACACTCTGCACCGTGTGGCCGTTGACGATGAACACCTCCCCCATGTCGTCCGTCAGCATCTTGCAGGAGTAGCCAATGTTCACCGCAGTCTCTGAGAAATGGACAGGGCGAGAGGAGAGAGCTCAGATCCCAGGTCAAACAGCACACAATACCGAAGGGCAAATGGACTATGGAGGTACTGCAAGCAATAGGTGACAACAAATTACAATGTCAACATAAATCTGTACATAAAGGATAACAAATCTTAATAGAATTACACCTACATGTGTATTTAAGTACCCCAAAAAACTAAGGCGCTTTGATTCAATAGCAAATGTATAAATAATTTAATTTTTACAAATATCTTTTTGTTGTCTCTTTTTAAAAACACCAGCTGAGTCGGCTGATCTGATCAGCCAGCAGATTGTGGCAAAGGAGAAAGCTCCGTCTCCGCAATATTTAGGCAGGACCTTGGGATGGCTAGTAGGCCTTGTTCTGATAAGCTAAGGGGTCTGGTGGTGAGCTAATGGGAGATGACGCTTATTGGGTCTTGTGTGAGGACCTAAGGGTGCGAGGTAAGGGGAGGTGCGGAGGAGATAGGGTCTGATTTTGGCAATGGTCCTGAGTCGAAAGATTTCACTACTGAGTTATGACACCTAGAATTAGTGTGTGGGATCTGGTGAAGCTCAGAGATGGTTCAGGTCCACGTCTGTAGGACTGGCAGACGGCTAGGGTACAATGAGCAACATTCCCATTTGGTTTTTGTTCAGCTGATATCTGTTGTGCAGTTGAAGAGCTGACTAAGCCTCGGTACAGACCAGTCTAGGCGCGGCCCATCAAGAGGTTGACCTCCAGTCTCTAGCTTCAACATCTTGATACCATAAAATGCTGTTTTGGCACAGTGGTGTTTGGGGACAGCAGATGGAACATCTTCCATGGTGTTCATTGAAAAAATAAAAGGCCTTCTCTAAAACATTTGATAAAAAAAATATTTTTTAAAATCCCCCTAAAATAGTTTGATCGACTCCAAGCCTCTTCTTAAGCAGCTGAACTATGGTGAGCTTGAATCAGTGTGGGACGGTGCCAGAGGTTAAGGAGACCACTACTCAAAACACAGCTTCTAGGCTGTGGTTGGTGGTATGTCCAGTGTCAGTTTGTTGACTTCATCTTCATGGCTGTAAGAATTTGACCAAACTGGACGAGGGAAACAGGCTGGAAACGTCTGAATGTTGTCTTGTTAGATTGATGGCGGAAATCCATATTGGAGATGAAGATGTTGGATGTGACCTTGAACATGAGATTAGGGTTTAAAGAAGATGTATGTGCATTTATAATTATGTCGATAGTTAGCTCTTTTACCAATGTTTGACATCTTATCAAAAGGTACTTAGAAGGTCAGGGGATACATGGTGTCCGTCTTTTTGACTCTGCCTTCCAACAAGCTCTTTAAATGGAGCTTGTGAGGTTAAACCAGGGAATTGATCTTTGCTTGCGGGTTCTTCCTCTCAGAGGTAATAGTCTCGAGTGTACAGGTAGGAGAGGTTGAACACAATGAATAGATCTTTCTCTGCTTCGGAAATACTGTGATCTATTGGGTGGATGCCATCAAAGAAAGCTAAACTTTCTTGAGAACCGCTCATCCAAACAACTTCCCAATCGACACCGCACTTCCTGGGGTCCGAGCAATACAACAACTGTGACGTCGTTTGAATGAACGATTGTCGAGAAAACTGAGGACATACAGACCCACAGAGACATGATATAGTTAGTTCTATATAATGGTAGCCTATCCAGCATCCAAGTACAGGGACCAAGTGAACGGCAGACAATGGAATGCGGCTTGTGTAGGCCCGATGCTGAAGTACTTAAAGATATGTTGAGTCTGTCCGCAGTGCCCTGAAGCCCCACCCCCAAAGCCGCGCCCCCATAGCTGCACAGAGCGCTGCTGGATGTTTGCTTTGTTAAAGTTTATTAATGTTGAACGTGTCATGTGCCCAAATAAGTAAACCCTGAACTATCTTGGGTCCCCAGCAATACACAGGCTATGTGTGAAGGAGACCAGATGAACATTTGTAGAGATTGTAAGGACATACATACATACATGCACACAAACATACATGCACACAAACATGCATACAGACTTACATACATACATTCATACATGCATGCATACATACATACATGCATACATACATGCATCAATACATACATGCCTGCATACATACATACGTCATACATACATACAAACATACATACATAAACAGACAAAGAGATTTCTCTCTTTATAGATAGATGAGAGACAGTAGTTCCGTGAGAATCATTTAGGAAAAATAATTATTATTTCTCAACTGTCTATAAACTAAAACACACAGAGCAGGACATGTTGTTGTAAAGGAATGCTAAACCACCACCGCTGATAAAGATGTGTGAGTGTCAGGCACTCTCACCCTGCTTGTCTCCAGTGAGGACCCAGATCTTGATGTTGGCCAGAGAGAGGATAGCGATGGTCTCAGGAACCCCCTCTTGCAGCTTGTCTTCTATGGCTGTGGCCCCCAGGAGCTGGACGCATTACAGAACATTCAAAAAATGGTTTGCCATGACACACATTATTATTGGTATTGTAAGCAGTTTCTGTAAAACATAAATATTGCATATATCGAATAGTTTGAAGCAAAAAGACACATTTTGCACATTAACTATGTAACACATTTGAAAACTAATGATGATATCTCACACAATCACACAAGCACATATGATATATACATAAAGGAGACCATACAAGCCCTTTTTTCAAATGAGTCTGTTTACATTGTTCAAGCACACACAACATATCGAGTACACACAAACAGCGGGGAGCCGACCGTCATGTGCTGCTCTATCTGCTCGTAGGCGGCGGCCAGGCGCTCCTCCCTGAGGTCGGCGGCGGTGTCGGCGGCGCGGTGGCTCTCCGCCCAGTCCTCCCACTGCTCCTCTGTCAGCTCCCTGGACGCCAGCGCCAGGGTCCGCAGTCCGTCCCCTGCAAACTCCTGGGGGAGCACTCACACACACACATAAATACACACACACACATAGAAACAAACTCACAGACACACACACACACACAGACACACGCAAACACACAGAGACACACACTCACGCACACACACACACAGAAACACACACTCACAAAGACACACACACACACATACACAAACACACACCCACACACACATACACACATAGAGACACACAAACTCACATATACACAAACGTAAGCAAACATGCAAGAAAATATACATGCAAACACACATGCACACATGTTTTTCTCCAAGCATAAGCAGACAATGATTATCCCATACAACAAGTATACAGACATACACAATCAAACAGGCACACAGGCACACAGGCACACACACACACACACACACACACACACACACACACACACACACACACACACACACACACACACACACACACACACCTAATTAGTTTAAACTGGGTAGAGGGTGTATGTGTTTGTCAGGGCAGGTTTATTTGTACATCCGTAATAAAAATACATAACAAACATTTGACTTCGATCATACAGTGGCTAAAGCAATACAAAGAACGATGTAAACACTGCAATTTGAATGGATTTACACGATACAGGTCGTGTAAATTCTTTGTGCTGCGTCTCTGTACGACCACTAGGCGGCAGTAGAGTACGTCACCTCAGCACTGTAATGAACCTGAACTCACGTTGAGATGGTCTGAGGTGACGTTCATCAGGTCCTGGTTGCCGGCGTGGAGCCTCTCCATCAGCAGGGTGTCCGCTCCTTTGCAGTACAGACGGATCCGGCCCTGGGGGTCACGCACTGGGACAGAGAGAATCCCAGTATTTACACAGCATGTTATGTTAGGAGATACGTTGTCTGCCAGTTCCCAGAGTCGTACGAGCCTTGTTGTGTAACAGAGGTTTGATTAACGAACAGGCAATTTATCAGGGACATTTTTGCAGATTGAGGCAGTAAACACTATTCCCACTAGGAAACAAAACATAAACAAAGATGATAGAATGTCCCCCAGTGTGACAACAAATAGTGTGGTTACACAAATAGCTGAAAGGCAAATGCTGGCCCCATCTACATCTAATATTGTAGTTGTACTGCTCAACCCGGTCTGATTTCATTCCATACTACCTCCATCAACTTAGAAAACAGAGTTTTTAAAACTGAGTTTGTGTCTGTGTGTGTGTGTACTCAAGCCTCACATCAGAAAATGTAAAGGTTCAGACAGGAAGACTAGCCCCCTCTTTAAGAGATTTCCCTGCAGCCTAATGCTAACTTCAGACTACATGATCATTCTTTCAAGGTGATCACCAAACTCTCCTGGTCAGGTAAGGCCTTCATCTGAGGCCGGAACCATACTCTTTTACCACCTAGTGCGAGAGTAAGGCCGTCGAGGTAGAGGGTCAAGAAATTGTCCATCATGGCTTCACAAGCACTATGTGTAATGCTGGCGGGCTTGTGTTTGAAAATAAAACTCAAACAGAGCTTGAGGTAACAGATGTTTTAACGTTCCACAGACACGGTCTCCTCTTTCTTTGTGCCATGATGACTACATATAGGCAGTGGTGGACAGTAACAAAGTACTATTAATTTGTTACCGTACTTAAGTAACTTTTAAGCGTATCTGTACTTTACTTGAGTATCATTATTTTTGCTGTACTTTTACTCACCTACATTTCGTAGCAAAAAAATCATACTTTTTACTCCACCCCATTCAAAAAACCCTAGTCGTTCCTTTCAACGTTCCTTTCCACGACATGCATGCTGTGTGTGTTTGTGTGTGTGTGTGTGTGCCTGTGCGTGCCCCCTGCGCACCTAAATGTGATTGTACGCACATGTGTCTCTGTCTGCGCTTGGCCCCTGCGCGCGAGGGTGTTTGTGTGTGTGTGTGTATGTGTGTGTGTGTGTGTGTGCATTTGTGCGTGTGCGTCTTTCTGCGCGTTGCCCCTGCACGAGTGACTGTGTGTGTGTGTGTGTGCGTGTGTGTCTCTCTGTATGTAGCATGCGTGACCAATAGACAGTAAACCCCAAATGAGTGCACGTGCACCGCAAGTGTACCATTCACAACACATCGCGATTCGTGCAGTTTGGGCGGGTTTCTCCCAACTTTCTCGTATCTCTGTTTAGCCTTCGAATTTCGCTGTCATGTTTGATGTTTATAGCCAACGCACAATAATGGAAGAAGCGCCAGATATTGAAATTGAGTCCCAATGGTCATATTTAAGCGAACTATAGTCTGATCCTGGCAGAAGACACAGCCACTCCATGCCATCGTTACACCAGAGATTATCTCCAGGGCTTTACACAAGCATTCAGGAAGATCCCATTCTTACGTATCCCAATGATACAGGTTAATATGAGTATGTTTCATCAGTCACATCCCCTGCAGCATCAGGACCAGCAGGGATATCTATCTTCTACCACTACGCTACTCATATCTATTTCCCCATTCAAATATATCACATCACAGTCTCTTGCACATACAAGTCACTTGTCTCTTCTGATTTAATTGAATACAGTACATGGTTTTCTGTACTGTATTCTCTGTACACGGTCTCACCAATGACAGACATTCGTTTGCGTATGTTGTTGAAGTCAAGGATGGCCAGCAGGGAATAGGTGACCGGTCGGCCCAGCTCGGAGACCGTGATGGTGCCGGGGGTCCGGGAGCGGAACACAAAGCCAAAGTTCCTTGCGGCCGTGACCAGGGCGCCTTCGTCTGGAGACTGGGCCTTGTACAGCAGCTCCCCTGGACGCAGGAAGGGATAGATATAACAGACTGAGAAACATCTACTCAGCCACATAATGTACATGCAAACACACAGAGCCTCTCAGGGTGTCACGGCAGAGGCTCCTCACCCTCGCTCTTCTCCTCGCTCATGACGGTGTGGCAGAGGGACAGTAGGCGGAAGAAGTCGTGTGTGCGTGGCTCGCCCACTTTCACCGACTCCAGCAGCCCGGCGTCGTAGAAGCAGAATTCCGGGTCTGCCAGGGGGTTGAAGGCTGTGAAGTCCAGTCTCTGGGTGGATCAGGAGACACACACACACACACACACACACACACACACACACACACACACACACACACACACACACACACACACACAGACACACAAACACACGCACACACACACACACACACACACACACACACACACACACACACACACACACACACACACACACACACACACATACCCACACACATACAGACATACACACACACACACACATACAGACACACACACAAACACATGAGATAAGCTTGCGTGTGTTGTGCTTTTAGAGAGTAAAATTGGTGCATGTTACTGGTGAGTAGTAACTTTAGGAGTTCCACCTTTGGCTTAGGTTCCAGGGGATCTGTTATTTCACCTGATGGTTAAACACAGACATAGTTAGATATGATGATGATGATGATCCTGATGATGATGATGATGATGATGATGATGATGATGATGATGATGGAGTGTGTGTGCCAAATGTTGTAAATGTGTGTCTACATACCATAGACTTGGCCATTGATGGAGCATTTGTTGAAGCTCATTATATTTTGCGTGAGAGTCCCAGTCTTGTCACTGAAGATGTATTCCACCTAATTATAATGATACATATTATTGACAATAAATTGACAGTTGATGAGCACACAAAATGTACTCAAAATAAAAGTTCACTCGAAATGTGTGTGTATTTTTAGTGGTAGACATGAGAGGTGTTTTGGAACTAGAGTTAAGATTTGTCAACAGAAATGTCCTCAACAAAACGTCCTCTGTTAAGGTGCACTGGGGGTCATGCACTGGGGGTCATGCACTGGGGGTCATGCACTGGGGGTCATGCACTGGGGGTCATGCACTAGGGGTCATGCACTAGGGGTCATGAAAAAAAATACAACAGTTTAAACAATAAAAAAAATTGACAGGGGATAGAAGACAAAAGACAGACACACAGATGGACAGATCGACGGATAGAGTTGCTCTGTAGATCCCATTCAACTTCTTAAGACCTGACACTTATTTGTGTGAGCATTGTGTAACACAATCCTTGGTCCCTGATGCTACGTCCTCCTGAGGTGGTCTAGTAGAGTTCTTCCTCTAACACAGTGAAGCCCACCTGTCCGAGCTCTTCGTTGAGGGTGGTGGTCCTGGCCTCTGCAGCAGTGAGGCAATGAGAGCAGAACATCTGTCGGTCCCAGTTGATGAAGTAGCTGTGGCCCAGCCGGATCACCTCCACACTGTCAACACACAACATCAGCACCTCCATCAGCTCATAGGAGTGGGGAAGAGAGAGGGTCAAAGATCGAACGCTGGTGTAACAGTAGCTAAGAGCTGGAGTTATGGTGTGTTCCTGAATCCTCGGACGCCAGCCTTCCGAGTTGCACTTTTGACGTAATTTCCGGTCTCGTAGCATTTATAACGTTCGTCTTTGTGATTGTGTCATGAAATTGGCTAGTCGTTGTTTATTGTTAACTACATTAGCCTCTTTAGCAAACCATCCCGAAAAAAACCATCAGAACTTTACATTGTATTGCATGCACAGCAAGACCGTGCAATGCATAAATTGGTGACCGGAATAAAGAAGAAATGTAATCAAGTGGGTAAGAGCATTTAAGATCAACATTAAAATGACCAACGTGGTACAAATACAAAGAAAATAAATCTCTTCACGGGCGCATCCAGAGCATTGATGAGAGCGTCATCACTGCTCTCGGTCTACTCTCAGAATTCCGAGAGATGAAGACAAAAAGGGGGCGTGCCTCCAAGAAATGCTGCATGAAAGCTGGGACACGACTTCCGACTTGGAAGGCTGGTGTCCAAGGATTCAGGAACACACCATTAGACGAAACAGTGGCTCAAGGATTCAAGCCTTGTTTAGTCTGAAAAGTTACGGAAGAGAATAGATGGATACTTTTCTTGTAGTCCAAGCCCGGATTCACACAGTGAAACATTAAAAAAAGAAGTTGCAAGTTTCAAAATGCCTGGAACATAATGCAATGCTGTATGACAGTTTGAAAGGATGTCCAAAGCAAAGCACTTTATTCCATTAAGGCTAGCACAATTGATTTAGATTAATTGATTTTGTATACAATCCAAAATGATGCCCCATGGTGCAGTGATGTGATGTGTACAATCCCATTGCATGATGTGATTGTATATATCACATCACTGCACCGTGGGGCATCATTTTGGACTGGAAATATAACCCTTATGCTCACTCTTATATGCTTAGGAAAGAAGTTGTGGGATGTCCATGACCCCAGCCTTATGGCCGAACATAGCTATCTGTTGAGTATAGCTATGATGAGGTTGAGCTGAAGCAGATACATTTCCCCCAGTTGTCTGGCACACAAGTGGCATTTAGTTCGAATGAAGTTTGAGATGCTTTTGATCAAAGCCTTTAGCAGATGACACACACCTCTTTAACATCGCTAAGGGAACACATCTGCACACATCTGTCCTCTTTAACAACGCTAAGGGAACACATATGTCCTCTCTAACAACGCTAAGTGAACACATCTGTACACATCTGTCCTCTATAACAACGCTAAGGGAACATATCTGTCCTCTATAACGACGCTAAGGGAACACATCTGTCCTCTTAACAATGCTAAGGGAACACATCTGGAGTTCCCTAACCTACCTGATGGGGGAGCGCTGAACAAAACACTAAATTAACAAACTAGCAGTAATGCCAGGTCATAGGTTGCGTTCACACCGCAAGACTTAAGGCCCACCTTGTTATGCCGACTCCTGCTACACAGTCCAATACCTCTATCTAGTGGCCGCTTGATGCCACTGGCCCTCATTCTCCCGACACACGTGCCATCAATCTACAATCTCTACTCCCTACTTCAGCCGGGGATCTCCATCCAGCCGGTGCCAGTTTGTCGTTTGCTATACCTCAGTCAGTATCGGTCCTACCAGCGTTAAACTAAGATCTCCCCGTTTTTCCTGTTCCCCCAGTAACCCTCTTCCCTCTACTCTAGTTCTCCGTCCTCCACCCTGCTTACCTGTTTCCAAACCCCTGCCTGCCTGACTACCCGCCTGCCGCTGAACCCTCGCCTGCCTGACTACCCGCCTGTCGCTGAACCCTCACCTGCCTGACTACCCGCCTGTCGCCGAGCCTGTGCCTGCCTGACTGCCTGCCTGTTAACAAACCCTCACCAGCCTACATACTCGCCTGTCGCCGAGCCCTTGCCTGCCTGACCATCGCTTGCCTAGCCCTGGCTTGTCGTTTACCCCTTGCCCCAATAAACCCCACTTCCTTTCACTCCGTCTCTGCCTCCCTGTGTCAAGCGTTTGGGTCCCCTTGTCTTGTCCCTTAACCTACCTACTTAACCTTACCTCAGATTTTACTCTATTTTTATAGCTCTTATCACCGGAACAGTCTCAAAGGGCTTGACAGGCCAGATATTTATGACACCTCCCTTACCCTAGCCCCAAAGAGGGCAAGAAAATACTCCTTTAATTGTCACATTTCACGTTTAGTTTGAACACTAGTTTGACTATAGTGTGAAGCGGTCACAGTCTGAACCACCCCGCATGCGAACAATAACAAAGTTGTGAAACTCAGCATGGCCAGAAGTAAACATGGAGGCACTGAAGACAGCGGTTCCGGTTTCATTGATAAATTGATGTGCAGTGGTGTTGACATTTTTGGACAGACTCAACGTTTTGATGAAACTGCGTGGCAGGCCTAGAGCTGGTCAAGAGAAAACACACAGGCACTGCTGTTGGTGACCGAGCGCCAGAAAAGGAAAAATGATAATTATAATTGTGACTAATATCGATCTAGACTGAATTTTGCTTGCGGTGTGAACCAAGCCATAAGTGCAATAGGACCATGTCTGGGGAAATGTCTGCAAAGAATACTTTTTAAAAGCTTTTGTCTTCACAATAGCCTAAGAGGTGAGACGTTTTAAGGTCTTAAACCTTTGCTCTCCCTACCTGACGTAGAGGGAGATAGGCACCACGGTGTTGAGGATGATGATGTAGGACCAGAAGGAGAGGAAGGCCGAGAACATGAAGTTGTCCACTGGGGGGTCCCAGGGGAGGTAGCTCTGGAACAGGGAGCCCACCTCCTTCTCCCACACCGCGTTGCCCACTGCCAGGATCACGCCCATACACACCAGGAAGCAGAAGATCTAGGGTACACACACACACAGTTTATATACATTTCTTATTACTGGTTAAGTTCTTAACACTGGTTATAAACCAGTATTAAATCCCTTTATAGAGAAGTGCTAGAGATGTGAAACTAGATTCAAAGTGAATCATAGTGATACTCAAAACAAACATTACCAGACCAAAATAGTATGTGAGTCATGAAAGTGAGAGGTTTGGGGTTTCCTACCCAGAGCACCAGGGTGTTCATCAAACAGTCGATGCTTGTACGTTTAAACTTGGTGCGACCGCTGTTCTGCATCAGCTTAGTATCTGGTCCTACCACAGAAATACACAACAATGGGGTTTATAACCTGTAAAGTATGACATATACACACACGAACACACACTTGTACACACACACAAATGCATGCACCCACAAACACACACACACACACATTGAACATGCACACATTCAAACTCACACATGCACACACATACACACACACACTAAAACACACACACACACACACACACACACACACACACACACACACACACGCACACTCACACACATACCAGCGAATATGACGAGGCCGTAGCATGCCTCAGTGTTGCGCAGGACGCAGCCTCTCAGCAGCATGTTTTGATTGGTCAGGACACATTTACAGTCCCTCCAGTACAGCGTCCCGGAGAAGCGGTCCAGCTTGTTGTTCGGGGGCTCACACACCACCTCACCTACACACACACACACACACACACAAACAAACACACAATGAAGTAAAAGGCTGTCCAAGACTTTGAGGCCTTGATGTATAGTATCATAGTGTTAACCACATGCCCACTGAAGCCCAGCTCAGATCAGAGGTTTAGGACGAGACGCTACGGGTGCAGTAGGAGGAGAAAAGGCTGAGGCAGTGTGAACCGTAAGCAGCAGAGCATCTGAAGACGCTGCGTGGCATCTCAGAAGATGAACTGTGTCAAAAGGCATTGTGTGGGGCCGCAGCTCAGGAGGTAGATCAGGTTGACTGGTTACTGGAAGGTTGCTAGTTCGGTCCCCTCACCCTAGCTGCTCCTGACGAGCTGGCTGTCACCCTGCATGGTTGTCTCCACCGTCGGTGTGTGAATGTGAGAATGAATGGTTGCAAGTCGCTTTGGACAAAAGTGTCAGATAAATGTAAAAAATAGTGTGCTTTTAGAAAGTATTAAGGGTATATACGGCGGTTGACCACACCATTATAATGACTTGTTTGTGGCAAAACCACAAACAAACAAACATGTAATGTGTGGGTTTTGGCTCAAGCCTTGTCCAAATAGTAGCAGAAGCAAAAGCTGCGGAGGGAAACATCTTCATGTAGAGGGTTTGTGGTGGTGCCGAAGGTTGAGGACACTAGGATACTGTAATTGGACAAAATACTTATATTCTGTGCAGGCATTTGTCTTTACGTCACAATACAGCTGTATACCAGAAGTAAGCAGATTTATATTTATATAATATAAATATTATTTTTTGCAAATATATTAAAAATACCTAAATTGAATTGTTTTATTTTTATTGTTTTTATCTATATAGTAGTATTGAAGTTATTCAACTATAGGTAACCTGATTTTGATCAAAGGGAAAACTCATTATTTTTTTAACGCAGACCAACACACAGGAGAAATGTAAGCTTTAGCGGAAGTTCTACCAGGAGGACTCAACTCACGCACGCAAGTTTGCCAATCACCAATCACCTACCTACACCTGCTTTATAAAGAGTAGTCTAACATACGTTCTTTGCTGCATAGGTATTTCGTTCGATGCTCGTTATTCTCAGCAGCTCACTATGTCGTTTAGTACTCACCCAGAGTTCGACATTTCTGAATCCGACGAGGATGCCATCCCTCCATCTCCTACCATATCACGCAGGAGGGTGTCCTGGCCAACCAAAAAACTCCTAGAACTCCTTGACCAAAAAGCGTCCCAGTGGAAGTCGGCTTATCAAGGGAGGAAATCCTGCAGGCAGGGCCGGCGCTCGGCATAGGCGACCTAGGCGATCGCCTAGGGCGGCAAATGTGTTGGGGGTGCCCTCTGGTGGCGCCCTTAATTAATTAACAAATGGAACAGAGAAGGGAGGGGGCGCGGGATTAAATGTTAGGGCGCACTGAAACCCTCACCGTAGTACGCAGGACCCCTGTCCAGGGCGCAATTTAATGTCGAGTCGCCTAGGGCACCGAAACGGTCAGCACCGGCCCTGCCTGCAGGTAGCCGACACAGCTCTGGGGGAACCCGCAACACGCACCCCTCTCTCCACTGTCCGCTCCGGATGCTGCTGCTAACGCGGCTGTGACTTAAAACAAACAACCCGGCAAGACGCGTGCTACTCGGCCTACCACTTCTGGTCTGGCGAAACGTGCGCGCTAGAATGCCGATCATCCCGGTCCCCGGCATTCTCAACCAACTCACCCACAAGTCCTCAACACGGATATCATCCAGGTTCTACAAACCCTCGCTGAGTCTTTAAAAAACCTCAGTGCAAGGATGGACGGCATCGAGAGACACCGATCCAACCTCCCGGAAGGGTCCAGGCCCCAAACCCGCTGTTGTCTGTCGTCACGGCACCCTTCCTCTAACTGCCTGAACGCCCCGGCGCACAACCATCCGCCTCGGCTTCCTCCGCTAACACAGCCTACGCACCAGCCACATGTTTAGACACCATGCCTACTGCCGTCTCTGCGGTAGCTGGCCTAGCTCCCATATCCTTTTCATTATCTACAGCTCTACCATCCGGGTAGGAGTTTCATTTCGCCCGGCGCGGCAACCGTTTCCCAACTCACTAAAAACAATATACTCCAGGGTAAAGATGTCAATCTTGCGGGTTTACTGTTACCTTCCCCTGCTATTGAGCGCCAATGGGTTGATTGTGGCGATGTGTCTGTTCTTTTAAAGACTACAGATCCCAGACTAACGCATAATTTATCTTTCGGTGAGTTTGTCATTACTTTTGGTATTTACAGAGACATACTGTGCCAAGTTTATCCTGAAAGGAGGATCGAACTAGACGCTCACGCTCACTATGGGGGAACTTTATTTTATGAATATCACAAAGCGTTCTCTGCCAAGTCAGCCCAATGTATAGCTATGTTCAAATCTACTGGTCTATCACGGACACCGAGCTCCTGCTCTGCCATTTCAGAGGCCACAAGTCGCTATCGTGCGCTATCTCTAGTTCTCACGAGCACACAACGGTGCTATGTCCAAAGACTGCTACTAGCTCTACCGTTCCGTTCCGTTCCCCGTCCATGGTGGTGAACATGTAAGCCAACCTGGCGATCGGCTCGGCCGCCCTATCATTCTGTTTAATGGGAGGAGTATTTGTAACAATTTCAACGAATCCGTCTGTTCTTACAATAACTTTCGATTCTCTCATATCTGCAGTATTTGCAAGGACCTGCACCCGAAAACCACCTGCCCCCC
The DNA here is from genome assembly GCF_949987615.1 of Pollachius pollachius. NCBI lineage: Eukaryota > Metazoa > Chordata > Actinopteri > Gadiformes > Gadidae > Pollachius > Pollachius pollachius. Next base: position 30,100,003 of record NC_136934.1, on the reverse strand, counting down.
GCCGTCAAAGGCCGGCAAACCGAGGGAGTGCCCCTCCCTTCAAGATATTCTAAAATCTCATCCATCTACCCCAATTAACATCCGTTCATTGTCAACATTTCTCTCATCTCACCCCAACCCGTTTTGTAGACCACCTCATCACGGGCCTTTCTCCCACCCGAAACCCTTGGGGTTTCGGGTGGGAGTCCTTTCTCCGCTGTCCACTAGATATGTGGCAAAATCTCCAGTCAGCTCTGGCTCAACCAGAATGCTTTTCTGGCTAAAGAGGTCTACAAAAAATATGTTATTGGCCCATTTAGTTCTCCTCCTTTCTCTTTTTTCCGTATCAATTCTCTCGGTGTTGCTACTCGGAGATACTCAGGGAAAAAACGTCTTATTTTTGACATGTCCTCTCCTCACTCCGACTCTATCGCTAGTGTCAACGAATGTATCCCACCAGCACCATATTTTTTGTACTATGCCACCATCGACCGCAGAATTGCGTTAATTAAAATCACAGGCATCCGTAATGTTGGCTTGCTAAAGCCAACATTACGGATGCTTTTAAAATCATGCCTATTCATCGTTCCGATTGGCCGCTTTTCGGAGTGAAATAGCTAAATTCTATTTTGGAGTCAGGTTAACATTTGGGTGTAGGAGCAGTCCCCACCTCTTAAATTTGTTATCCGAGGCATTGTGCTGGATCATGTTAAACGTATGTCGGTTGCCATTCGTTTTACATCTGCAGGACGATTTCTTGCTAATTTTTGCTAATCTTTCCATCTAATCAAACAAGCGTTCTGGACCCTCTAAAGGGGGTATTCATTGAAATTTGCGTCCCCCTATCTGAAAGGAAACGGAGGGCCCAGTCACCTCAATCGAATTCCTAGGGATTTGCTTAGACTCCGATAGGATGCCAGCATCCCGCCCTGATGAGAAACTAACAGAGGATCAGATCTTTTTCCGATTCGTTTCAAATTACTTCTGGAGTTAATAAACGCAGAATGCTCTTCCTCCTAGGCCACCTCAATTTCGCCATGTGCATTATACAAGGCCGCTCGTTCATCTCTCGCCTTCTAACTCTGGCCCATTCGGTCCCAAAACTGAACGACATAATATACCTCAACGAAGGCTGCAGGTCTCAAATTCTGGTAGTTTCTTCTTGTTAATTGGAACGGTATATCTTTCTTTTATAATGACATGCCCAAATCATCCGATTCTCTTGAACTATTTACCGATATGTCTCCCTTGGTTGGGTTCGGTTTTTTTTTCCAAGGGCAATGGTTTGCCGAAAGATGGCCAGCTGAATTTCACACATTCGCCCTCGGGTCCGAGTCGTCTGCGCTGTTCGAACTTTACCCAATCGTGGCTGCTAGCGTTCTGTGAGCATGACGCCGTAAACGCATAACCATGTTCTGCGATAACAAAGCAGTGGTGGCAATGATTAATAAAAAGCGGTCTGCATGCCCTACCATTACGTCTCAGCTCAGACGTCTAACATGGTAGTCCGTTACTCTCAATTTCATCATAAATGCTGAATATATACCCGGTCACTATAATGTTCTAGCTGATTCTCTCTCGTTTCCGTTTTCAGGAATTCAGACGCCTATGCCCTGCAGCGAATGCAGATCCCATACTCAGCCCACCCTTTCACGAACTCTGGTTGGATTAGGCAACAGTTTAAATTCGCTGTTAGACTCCGCTTGTATCTTCATGGCAAAAGCTTTAGCGCCGCCTACCCTTAAAGCTTATAGCTATGCATGGTCTTTGTTTAATTTATTTTGCATTTCCATGCGCGAATCAGTTTTCCCAGTGTCGGTCCCCATTGTCTGCGCTTTCATCGTCCACTGCCTGGAATCCCGTAGACAAAAATTGTCTTCTATTCGTAGAAACTTAGCTGGTATTCAATTTTATGCAAGATGCCAGGATCCTGGCTTTCCTAGTTTATTTTCGACTCCCGCAATTTGTCTTCTACTGAAGGGTATTTCTAAGTCACTGCCAAAAGTACCAGACAAACGCTCTCCTATCACTCTTCATATCTTGAATAGATTAGTGTGCTCTCTCAGAGCTGGGATATTCCATCTTTATTGTAACGTATTACTCGAGACAGTGTTTCTCACAGCGTTCTATGGTTTTATGTGTCCAGGGGAATACACGTCACCTACTCAGATATTTTTCTCTACACAGGGCCTGGCTTTCGCCGACATCACTTTCTCTTCAAGGCACTTTTCCATCTTCTTAAAACGGTCTAAAAGCGATAGCTTAGGGGCAGGCGTAACCATCATTATTTCGAGAATCAACAACATGCTCTCCAACGTTGGTTAAGGTATATTTAAAATGTTTGCAACTACTGGTGGTGGTGGTTATCAGTTACTCAATCTATAACGTAAGATCTGGCTATAAAAACTCAAGGTTAGCCTGCAGCAACCCCGGTGAGTGCGTTGACCATGTCGGTGGCACAACACGGGCACTCGTGAGTTCTTTGACCATGTGAGTGGCACAACACGAAAGCACTCAATGTTCGCTGCAGCAACCCCGGTGAGTGTGTTGACCACGTCGGTGGCACAACACGGGCACTTGTGAGTTCGTTGACCACGTCTGTGGCACAACATCAAACACGCAAAGTGCATTGACCATTTCGGTGGCACAACACGGGCACTCGTGAGTTCATTGACCACATCGGTGGTACAACATAAAAGTACTCAAGGTCGCCGCAGCAACCCCAAAGAGTGCGTTGACCACGTCGGTGGTACAACACGAAAGCACTCGAGGCTTGCTGCAGCAACAGCTGCAGAGTGCTCTAAATTTTCACTGATCCCGCTGATGGTATTTTAAGCTCAACTGTTCTATGTGGTATATGATTGACTCTTAATATGTTGTACATTGGGTTTGCCTTTTATCTTCCAGAAGCAGTATAAATCCTTGCCCCCTTTTCTACGGCGGGAATGTATGTTCTCATTACTCTCTTTCGCTATATCCCATCTTTTGGGGGTGGGCTCCGACCCTGCCAGTCCTGGCAGGACATGCTGAGTCATCACTTATTTCCAGTGTTACGTCCTTTCTTTTGGGGAAGGCTCCGCCCCTGCTAGTCCTGGCAGGATATGCCGAGTCCACACGTCATCCTAGATCCGTGACGGGGCTCACGCCAAAGACTTATCATGCAAAATATTCTCTTATGTTATCATTCAAAATAAATCTTTATTCACGTTTATTGGTGAATGAGTCTTCATGGGAGAACTGGAGAAAAGCTCTGTTCAGGTGTACAGTGCTTTTTAACAGTATGTGATGAGCTTTACATCACGTCCTGAGATCCCTGCATTCAATATGAATCTATGTGTTGGATAGTCTTGCAATTAAATATGCCACCAGTTGCCAAGAAGCGCAGCAAATTATTAGTTTACCTATAATATTTAGTCTCTCTCCAGGTGAAATTCATTCATTTGTGTTTTGTATTTGGATGAGTCGGTGCATCGACAGCTTCAGACTCCTGGCATAACACCAGCATCAGCACCCGGTCTCTACGGCTGCAGTGCGTCGTACGGCTTCACGGGAACAGTCCCGTTTCACAACGTCATCTTGGGATTCTTTTGCAAGCAGCTGCCAGTTGCAAGCAGTTTCGTTATGAAACCTTGATCTGAACTGGGCTTGTTACACAAGGAAGTGCTTATGCAGGCGCTAACACATTCACAAAAAAAAACATGCACACACACATGCACACACACACACACACACACACAAACACAAACACACACTGACACACACAGCGACTAGGAACTTGATATGTGGCAGAATGTGGGTGAGTTGATTTGCTGAAGTAATGCACTTTACCAAGCAGGTGTGTGAGTGTATGTGTGTTCACATGTGTGTGTGTGTGTGTGTGTGTGGGTGGCCTTATTGTGATATGAGACTGCTGCATTGTGTTTATCAGTGGGTGGTGGAAGCGGTTGTTTTGTAAGGGGGAAATACATTTCTTTATGTACCTTTCTGTGTGTGCGTTTATTTGTTTTGCTGAGACATATCGGCATATAGTCAAGGATGGAAAATATGTGAGCGCTTAAGTGTTGACCTCCTTCTGCTCATCAATGGAACCGCTAACCTACAGAATTAAATGCAAAAATAATGGATCAGCCGAAAAACCGATTCACCCTCCCTCCATTTAGTCTCACCATCAAACGTGGCCAGGTTGTTTGAGTCTCCCAGCGCAGAGGTCACTGGCACTGACTGACGCACCTTCATGTTGGTCTCTCTGGAAGACACACAGCAGAAACACGCTACACACAGGCCGTCGTTTAACCATTGGCAATGCAGACTGCGGCAGTCCTCAGCTCTGGTGTGTGTGTGTGTGTGTGTTTGTGAGTGAGTGTGTGTGCTGACCCGTCAAGCTCAGCAGTCTCAATGTAACAAAGGCCGTGAGGTTCGCTGCTGGACAACAGCAGCAGGTCAGCCTGGAGGGAGAAGACAACAATAACCTCTATTAGTATCTCTCCCTCCAGATGATACCATAACAATATTAGCACCCAGTTAGCAGGGAGCTTGATGACACAGTGAGGATTGTGAGAAGCCACTTATAATAATAATCCATGATGACACTTTTATGGCTAGGGTTGTTTGCTGAAAAGGAACTAATTAGAGCTGTAGCTGTAGTTAGCAACGTCTAACAAAGCAAGGACTATAGATTTGATTCAATTACTATTTTAAATTATGGTGGTATGTGTGTACTTTGGTAACAGTAGCACATCTGTATAAAAGTGTGTAGTGAGGTTTTCCATTAGATTCATGTTTTGTTTTGTCACCATGTGTTTGTATGAGATAAATAAATCATAAGATAAGATAAGATATACTTTATTCATCTCAGCAGAGAAATTTAGGAAATATAGTAATATAATATAATAATATAGTAATAATATAAGTAATAATATAGTCGCCAGATGTACTGAAAAGATGAAAAACACTCACTGCCACAAACTGGTTGTTTTCCAGTTTAATAATATCCCCAACTCGAACATTCATCCACTTTTCGTTCTGAAGACTGAAAAGACAGAACAGCAGATTATGAGCAGAGTATTGAGTATTGACGTTAATAGCACAGGCAGCTCCGATGATACAGAGGGGGCAACAAATCAACTGCTAACATGCTAAAGGTTTGGAAGAAATGCAGAAGCCAAGCTAAGAATAAGTTAAAAATAAGCGAATAACAAGCTAAAAATAAGCTAACAATAGGCTAACAATAAGCAAACAATAAGCTGTTTACAGGCAACTCACGAGCCAGGGATGAGGACCTGAGACTGACGGTTGTTCACTTGGTTGTCACTTTTATGTCGAAACTGTGGGACACATTTAAGATATTATCAAGCATTAATTGGATTAGAAGTGTTACAATATGTAGAGGCATACTATTTGTTTTGTGTTTGAATGGCATGCCATTGTAGTTTATTAGTGTTCATGGTGGCTCTATTGGCTCTGTCGGTGTCCACACTCACATAGTCGTCTGTGGCATCCTTCACTGCAGTGATGCTCAGTACCAGAGCTAAAGGCACTATGGTCGTGAACCAGGGGAGGGAGGATATCTGAGGTATCAACTACACACACACAGACACACACACACGCACCATGCACGCACGCAGGCACGCACACACACACACACACACACACACATGCAAACGCACATGCACACGCACAAACACACACACACACACACACACACAGTCTTAGACATATTGCTTTCACATCCCTCTTACACACCTATGGATATGCAAACTTCCTTCCCATACCTGCAGGATGAGCAGGAACAGAAAGTAGGTATTGGCCACTTCCTGAAACTGCTCGAAGAGGTTGACGGGCAGAAAGGTCAGGACGTTGTACTTTGATGTCACGATGCAGTTACTCTGTTTATAGGTAAGAGGACAAAGACAGAGGAAGCATATGTAATCACAAGCTGCATGTGCTAAAATCATAACTGAAATCAGAAGTCCATGCAGACAGCGATCGAGACCAGACGTCCATGCTTACGGATAACGGAGTCGGAGTAGTATACTTTGGCCTTACTCACCGCATACTGAAATCTCTCGTTGTACTCTCTGTCATTGGCCCGCACCCTTCTCTCCTCCTCTGTGAACACACAGACCGGTCAGACTACCAGACAGCACAAAGCCTATATTTATTCCTCGCCATACATTATGTATCAGTGCAGGGGGATAGTCAGTGAATTCCTGGACATGAATATAAAAGTGCCCTGCATTGATTAATTTATATGGTAATAAAGACAAACACACACAGTCAGTCACCACTGTAAATCAATTATTTATCTATGGTTGGAGGTTCAACAAAACGTAATGATATTTTTTAAGTATTGTGAATACAATAATAACATGATTGTATAGGAGAATGAATAATATTTCCAATTTAACCAACAGCCCAAAACACCTACAGTCCGTGTGCCCGACCACTCGAGGTGGCACAACAGGGTTACATTTTTTTGGATAGGTATATTTAAAGGTCCCATGGCATGCTACTTTATGGATGCTTATATTAGTGGGCCCTTAATATAGTATTTGAAGATGTTTAAGAAATTCGAGCCAGTCCCACAATGTCCTTTCCACAAACATGCCCTTTTTTAGAGGCGGGTCAAGGTGGAGGGTGGGGGTGTGGCCCTGAGCAGCTTGCAGCCACGGTACCATGCACTCGCGTTTACAGTGGATGTATCTCAATGGCGAGGCGCATACAGCTTTTGGCCGTGTTCTGTAAATATTCTAGAACATTCCTGGAGCTCTATATCTAAATAATATCATATTATACATAGATATCTATATCATTTAATACATATTATCCCGGCCAAAAGCTGTGTGCCCCTCCAGACGATATTATGAATCTCAAAAGAATGCGTCGGGTTCTCCGAAGTCTCTAGTTCTTCCACTTCCACATCAATCTGAAGTAGACTGAACCATGACATGGAGGAGAAAGGGATTGTTGCCCACGATGTTGACCGCGATTGTCTCCCGCCGGAGCCCCACTGCCCACTGCCGAAGCACCACCGTCCGGCGGCACCACGGTTATCCAAATAACAAAGAAGTGTACAACAGTCGTAGCTCATTGTCTCATTGGCGGGTCAAATTCTCTGAGCGGGCAAAGCAGAAAGGGGGAGGTAACCTGGCCCCCTATGACGACATATTGGGCAAAATTCGAAATCGGAGTGTCTGAGCTTTCATTTTTCAAAGGTGGAGCAGGATACCTAGTGCTCGTTTTTACCACTAACGCCATTTCCAGCTACTGGGGGACCATAGGCAGGCTAGGGGAACTCATATTTATTAACTTATAAAGTGAAATTTTCATGCCGTGGGACCTTTAATAATTATTCACGGAGCCTGAGGTAGCCACGAGTAGTATAAAAAACTCCAAAAATAAACAAGATAACACTTTTTGCCGGGATTTCTATGTTTTTATGAGCGGTTTATTTGTTTTTATTAGTGTGACCGAGTTTGAGATCTCAATATTGGGATATTTCCCGATATCCCGAGTTAGCGAAACAATCAAATTGTGCCATCTTAGGAGGTTCACGTGTAGCATATACTGTCTGTTTATTGTATTTGGTCATGATAACCTCTTCTGGTTGGCACTAGCTTTGCCCCAGTAATCCTCTCAGAAAGGTGAGCCCCCTCTACAGTGTAGTGTACCACACTCGCTGTATGTTCTCAATACAGTAATTGTGACTAAATCACTTTGCTTGGATCAGGTCCCCTCCCTCCCCCGGCCCATGCTGTGTGCTTCCAGCATGGCCTGTGTTTGTGCTGATGATGTACGTGAGTTATCCACCTCAGCAGTCTGCCACAAGGCCCGTCTCCTCCTCTAATATTGATGAGCTTTTCAAAATCAAATGGCTGCCCTTTTTTCTGCAAAGTACCTCACACAGATACACATATTTATATAAATGCTAACACACACACAAAAGTACACACAAAAGCACATACACCAACACACAAACACACACACACGCACACCAACACAAACACACACCAACACAAAAACACACAACACAAACACACACCAACACAAACACATACGCTAATGTGCGTGCATAGACACAACAACAGGCATATTTACACAAACACACACAACACCCTCTGTGGTTTCCTGTGTCTTGATCTAAGGCTCTATAGATGCAGCATTTTGTAGCTCTTTCTGTCCACACTAACGAGGGTTACAACAAGAAGCGTAGGTACGAAGGTCAATGTGGTGAGACGAAATGCAGCTCAGTCCCTGCTCTCTGCTGTGTGTTGGTGCAGTTTAACAGTTTGCCTCCTACCTACAGTTCAGGAAACACCATCTGAGTTGTTAATGAGAAATAAATAAAACAAATAAGTTCGATTTTGGTCAAGCTATACAATAACAAACTTTAAGAAACTGTTTAGTAATTGTCTCACAGTAAAGTACACTTATTCAGGGGCTTAGCAAGTGTGTGTCCTACTGCACATTGTGTTATTGTTGACCAAATATGATTCTGCGGATGATCTCTTCCTGTCCCTCTCCTCCAAACCGTGGTGGCTCACATTATGAGATGATGACGGGCTCATAGAACTTACCTACTTACATTCTGTATTCATCAATGCATCAGAAAGCTTATGATATATATTCTTCAAAAGCTACCTCTGCATGACTTTGTGTATTTGTGTCCTTGTGCAACCTCTCAAACTGCCTTGAAGATCATTATGCTGTGTTTTATTTAAGACTCTCAGGCCTTGGGGAGATCTTTGCCTGCTCTTTTACTGGCAGAAGCCAAGTCTGCATTTAAAATCCACAGAAAAGACAAGAGGCGCGTGCCAGAAGACACCCACACACACCCACACTCACCCGCACGCACGCACGCACGCACGCACGCACGCACGCACGCACGCACGCACGCACGCACGCACGCACGCACGCACGCACGCACGCACACACACACACACACACACACAGACGCACACAACTAGAGTATGCTATAGTCTTGTCAACAACTGGTAGAGCAGATCAGAATAAAACATAAACAGGCTGGTATGTTTCCAGACCCATACCTTCCCTGTCAAAAACCATCTCTCGCCTGCTGCCCTGATTCTCCCCATTAACGTTTTACGATGTCCCATCGCTCCTGGACTCAAGGGCATCGCTAAAGTCCCGATGACGACACTGCATCGCAAGCAAGACCCTGATCAAGCTGAAGTCTATGAAAGATAGAGAACGAGGGATTTCACTTAAGATGAGGTGTGCCAACCTTTAAAGACAAATATACTGCACTCTATACCATAATACTGTCTCTCAGTAGCTTAGTAATCAGAATCCAGATTTTGTACTTTTGGGGGCTGAGGGGTTAGCTCAGGAAGGATGATGTCACCACGTTCTAGTATCAAGCTAGTCGCTGCTCTCCTCGTTTGGAGGAAGCAGGTGCCCTTAGCTCCGTCGATACCCTTGTCTCCACACAATCAAAACGAAGGCCTGAAAGAAGACAACAGTAACACAGATAGCGGCTTTGGTGTATGCAATTCAACCGACATTATAATTAGTATTGCAGGGGTCTCAGGGAAAGGACTACAAACGTTGGCTAACCTAATCAATTAGATGAGGCACACACACACACACACACACACACACACACACACACACACACACACCCACACACCCACAAATACACACACATGCACACGTTTTGATGATGAGTGATATTTAGGGATACGCGGGAACACTACGATTATTGTGGAAGATGACAAGTTAGGCTGGCGCCGCTAGGATTGATTCCTGTCTCAGTGAACCATGACAAGGACATCCACCATTAGTATACTATTGGGAACGCAAGTCCCTATTAACCACTTGACCACACACATTAACACGGACAAAAGACAGAATAGCACAACAAGCAACCAGACGTCCAGTACACCGGTGGCTGGTGACACTGCCACATTAACAAGTGCATTTTTATGGACCAACATCATTGATAGCCAGGATGAGGCTTTAGTGTGTCTGCGACACGAGGAAACCTCCAACGGTGCGATGAGATTAAAAGCAAAGGACAGAAAACTGCTGTATATTAAAAAACTTGAAAGTGAGGGTGGAAGACAGATGAAGTGGACAGATGGCAGTGTGTGACTTTGAGAAAAGGGGAAATATGATTGATGACGTAGATGCAGAGGGAATAAGGATGGTAGTCATTCCACATGAGATGATATGAAAATATGTTGGTCAAACATTGAAATCACTCAGTTCCTAATCTTCACAGAAATACCTGTTAGTCTCTTTCTCAAATGAGTTGCATCAAGTCCTTGTTGTTGTTGTCGTTTTTTCCGGTGAAGAGGCAGAAGCAGTGATAAGCACTTATCAGGGAGGTCTCTGGCAACAGTCATCATGACAAACTAATGCTCCGTAAACCGGATGGTGATGTCGCAGCCACAGATTTCAGGTGGTTTCGTCGACTGCTGGTGGTCGTCTCCCTGTAAAGGTGAATCTCACATGCTTCTGTACTCTCAGACTCCCACAGTGAAGTGGAGCATCCCACACAGCCGCCCCTCTCTCTCCCCCTCCTGCTCTCTCCTCACTCTCCCCTCCCTCCGCCTCTCCATTCAGCAGCACCCGTCCCGTGCATCCACTGCTAAAACGCTGAGGTCATCCTGTAGCAATGTCATTGTGTAATGCCCAGAAACCTGTCCCTGGCAGCTCCACTCTCCTGTTACGCTCTGGCAAAGACGCTGTCTAAGATTACATCCTCTAGAATAATATTGTGAAGGTGCATATGTCAAAACCTGTATTTTACATTAAAGTGGGTAACAGAATATTTGCCTTTAGTGGGCTCCACATTTATAACATAGTTATTGGCCAACGTTTAGGCATTCTGTATTCACAGATACTCAGGGGTCGCTAGCGATGTAACCCAATAGCTGCCTTCCATGTTGTCATGGCAACTGCCTCTGTGAGGCTCAGAGAGCAAAGCAAAGTGCTGAAAGAAGGAAACTGGTGTCCATCTTGGTATATGGGAGAGTCAGGGAAACGGTGGTACACCGCTCCGTAGAGCCAAGATGGCTCCAACAGCACTTCAGTTTCTGATGTGTTTAATGGGACAGGAGCACTGCAGTGGTTAGCGCAGTGCAGGCGCCCTAGCATACATGCGCCGAAAGAGAGGCAGACATGTCAATATAAGGTTGTGAACCTATACAACATCCATTTACAATGAAACACACACACACACACACACACACACACACACACACACACACACACACACACACACAAACACACAACGCTGCACATATTCTAGCAAGTATTATATGATCATTTGAAACATGTATAAAAGTTTTTTCCATGGGTTGAGGAGGTTAGGTCAGCACATCTAACATCCATGCAGACGTTTATCCATCCATCCAACCATAAACACATCCACCCAGATTTTCAGCCATCCTTCCATCCATCCAGATATCTATCTTTCAATCCATATATTATTCTATCCATCAAGACATCTATCTATCCTTCCATCTCTCAAGTTTTATTCCAGCAGCCCAGTCTTTCCAAGACATGTACAGAGCAGTTGGAGTTATGCTCTACAAATCTTAACTTAGAAGGCTAGATGTGGAAACCCCCCAACACATTCCCTTCCCATGCCCTTTCCTGCAGAATAAATTCAGCATTCATTCATTCATGTGTCCAGACTAACATTCTGGTCCCATCCACACCAGAATATCTAGGGACCCAGGGACTTGGGTTGGTGTAATGCACAATAGTACAGAATAAAAACTAATATTTACAGTAAATCGGTTTTACTTCAAAAATGTGTCCCTTTGGTCCTCCAGAACATAAGGACCCTCAGTTATGGGCCACAGAGGGCCGGTCGCACTCCTCAACGTGTACTCTGTGTTGAGTGTGTTGTGTGTATTGTATGTGTTGTGTGTGTTGCATGTGTTGTGTGTGTGTTGTGTGTTGTGTGTGCTGTATGTGTTATGCGTGTTGTGTGTGTTGTGTGTGGTGTGTGTTGTGTGTGCTGTATGTGTTGTGTGTGTTATGTGTTCTGTGCTTTGTGTGTGTTGTTGTGTGTTTTCTGTGTGTTGTGTGTTCTGTGTGTTTTCTGTGTGTTGTGTTCTGTGTGTTGTGTGAGTTTGTGTGTAGTGCGAGTTCTGTGTTTTGTGTGTGTTCTGTGTTCTCTGTGTGTTGTGTGTTGAGAAACTCACCTGGAGGAGGCCTCTTTGAGAACATCTCCACTCTGCCGCCGACCTTCCGCTATTTCCCATGGGACTGTCTGGGGAAGGGAGGAGGGTGGGAGGAGGAGGGAGGGAGGAGGGAGGAGAAAGACATGTTAGTTTTGCTGTACTTTGTACAGTCTATGTTTGTTACACCCGCACCGGAGTTTATTCTTTTACCTGCTTTTCTCTATTGTAGAACTAACAAGATACGCTTGCACACTTACACTTTACTGCACTTTGAATGTTATATCAATGGGAACATTCTGATGCGTGTTTAATACCGGGTTCAATTGCGTTAGGCTGCTATGTAGAAAGATTGACCAAACGATGGCTCTAGAGAGAGGAGTGCAGCAGGTACAGTATGCTCCGACACATGGGGACCGGTGGTCTGTAGGGCCCCACGTCACATCTCTGTATTTCAGAGGGTGAATATTTGTGGAATATCCAACATTGCTCAAAAAAGAAAAAGAATAGTTTCGAACGTTGTGTTGATCTGTGTGTTCTTTAAATACTTTCTTTAAAAAGCAGCACTGCTTTAATTTTCACTTCTGATATCAGGTCGACCTATTTTAAGTTCAACAACAATGACAGAATGTAGCACTGTCTCCCATAATTTACAGGGTATAAGGGGGCTGTCACTAGGGAGGACCCACTATACAGTGCCTTTCATCATAGTGAACAGGGTATTTTGGGGCTGTCACTGGTGAGGACCCACTATACAGTGCCTTTCATCATAGTGAACAGGGTATATGGGGGCTGTCACTGGTGAGGACCCACTATACAGTGCCTTTCATCATAGTGAACAGGGTATACGGGGGCTGTCACTGGTGAGGACCCACTATACATTGCCTTTCATCATAGTGAACAGGGTATACGGGGGCTGTCACTGGTGAGGACCCACTATACAGTGTCTTTAATCATAGTGAACAGGTATACACATGCACATGAGCCCTGGCCGTGGTCAGTAAATCCTGGTCATTGAAGACATTGGTCATTGTTATTGCACCAGCTGATACTCTTCTCTGTGTGACTCTTTGTACTGTGACTATTGCACAATAATATTATTCGGGATAAATAAAGTACTGTCTATCAATCTTATCTTATAAAACAGTAATATAATAAAAAACAAATGTATATTTGATCAGTGATGCAAGTTAAAAGGTACTGACTGCAAGTGCATTTCTGCCTCTCCACCCACTCTTATTATCAAATATCAAATATTTGCCAAATATGTTATACTAATTCAACAACAATTCAATAAATCGACTCATTTTGATTTTGATTTGTCCATTATGAGACATGTTATTAGGTTAAGGTGAGAAGGCCTTTTACCATACCAATTTACAGCTGTAATAACAAGATCTCAACATAAATGAAGATACAACTTTCTACTCTCTGTGAAGGATGAGGATATTTATTATGGTTAAAACTGTAGTAACCTAAGTGTGGGATTATTTAGCCATTTAAACAACAATGATCATGTAGGCCTATATGTCAAATATCAACCATGATACAAGGTCCCAATAACTATTAACCCGTATGTGAGAAAGTGAACCCCCTTCTCACTGTCTCTCACTAATCAGGAAACTGATTGTTGGAATTGTACTTATGCTGCAGTAGGGGGCAGTATGTCAGTCCATCTAGCCTTGGCCAGGAAATGTTCCCCCATGTTAGTGGTATGGCCTGACGGGCCATTTTGGTTTGGGTGAGTGAGGGTAGGTGCTGGCTTGATGGGAGGCCAGTAAGTTTTGCTATGGTATGCTAAAAGTATGCTAAGTTGCTAAAAGCTTTTTGAAACATTAACTCATTTTTGGACTTTTTTTTTAAGGAAATAAAACTTAATTTTATTTGACTAATTTTTCCAAACCAAATTGCCACCCCTCGTTTTTGGGGGAAGACGAGGAAGAGGTGGACAGCGAGGACGAGGTCAAATCTGGCGCAGAATGGGACAGAGGCTGTCCAGTGGTGATCTACTGGAGATAGAGGAGGAAGAGCTATTAGACGACAATGGTGGGGACCAAGCATCGGGCGGAGGGGTCCGTCCTAACCACCGTGCGTAAGCTCTTGGAGCGGGAGGCGTCCAAGCACGAGCTGCACTGGAGGAGTGTCCAGATGCAGCTGAATCAGCTCAGGGAGGACGTCGAGGCTGAACGGAGGCCTCCACCTGTACGATTGGCACCTGCACCAGCTTCAGCACCAGCTCCGGCATCGGCACCTGCACATGCACCTGCACCGGCCCCAAAACCTGCACCAGTAGCGCTCGTGACCTGGCCCAGGGCAGCCATCCCCAAGCTAGGAGAGGGTGGCGTCTGTCCACCAATAAGGAACTGTCGGAGTCTGTCCACCGATAACGAAGTGTCAGAGTCTCTCCACCAATAAGGAACTGTCAGAGTCTGTCCACCAATAAGAAACTGTCAGAGTCTGTCCACAGATAAGAGGTGAACCTGTGTTAGAGGCTTAGTTAAACTGTGTTCAGGCTCGCATCACCTGCTGGTTCTTGGCACTGCAGCCATACCGTTTCACAGTGCAGTACTGAGCGGGCAGCAGAACATTGGCAGACTTTTTGTCATGCCACCCTGTTGGCGAGACTCCAGAGGAGGAGGGAAATGTGAGAAAGTGAAACCCCTTCTCACTGTCTCTCCCTAATCAGGAAACTGATTGTTGGAATTTTAAATACGCCGCAGTAGGGTGTGTAGGGGGTCCAATTGGGACTAATTCCTTTGCTTATTTAAGGGGTGTCTCATTTTGTTTTGGGGGTGAGTGAGGGTAGGTGCTGGCTTGATGGGAGGCCAGTACTAAAGTTTTGCTATGCTATGCTAAAGTATGCTATGCTTTGCTAAGTGCTAAGTTGCTAAAAGCTTTTTGAAACATTAATTTATTTTTGGACTTTTTTTTAAGGAAATAAAACATATTTTTCCAAACGGAATTGCCACCTCTCGTACTTGTCCACACTCTCCAGTCCAGTGAATACGTATCCCACTCGGGGTGACCATGTCGGTCCCTCACACCGTAACTTTATTGACGTTGACCAATCCCTCACTGTTTACTTGGGTACCTTTGTTCCATGCAGTTTTTAGTTGGTTAAAATAACAATCTTATTGATTACTATCGTGTGTAGTCTAATGTAACATTCCATATTTTTTTTAAATTGAGGACCCTGTCCACCAGGATGAGAGACAGCGTACATTGGGTCCTCAGTAGTGACAGCCCCCATGTAATCTGTTCACTATGAGGAAATTGAGGAAAAAGAAGATTGTTGTACAGCTATTACCAATGACAACAAATAAGCAATCAGTAACTCCAGACCAGGAAGTGACCCTTGGGAAATTGACATTCTCCATCCGGTATTCACTGAGAAAAACACTATGTCACAGTTTGCTGAGCTGCTCGACAGAAACAAGACCAAAACAGATGCAGAAGAAACACACATACACACACAAACACATGCACACACACACACACACACACACACACACACACACACACACACACACACACACACACACACACACACACACACACACACACACACACACACACACATCTCCCCTGGCTGGCAGAGCCCTAATGAGGTAATGATGTTGAGCAGAGAGCTCTCATCTGTTTCTATGGGACTTAACATCCGAGGACAGACTGTCTGTTCTGGACAAAGAATATTCAAATGCATCTGCTTAACCCACTAATACTGCACTTCCATCCGGAAGATTCTCCGCATCCCTTTATTCTTCGCGGCTGCCAAAATCTTTCCGACAAGGTGTTCTCTCCAGTCAACTAAAGTGTATATTTCAATTTACATTTAGCAGACGTTTATATCCAAAGCGACTTACAACGGTTAATGCACACTAACCGACAGCGGAGACAACCACGCAGAGCGACAGCCAGCTTGTCGGGAGCAGTTAGGGTGAGGTGTGTTGCTCAGGGACACCTCGACACTCAGCTAGGAGGAACCGGGGATCGAACAAGCAACCGTCCTGTTACAAGTGAAACCGCTCTACCTCCTGAGCTAAGCCGACCGCTAGAGTGTAGAGACGTGTGTGTATGTGGGGGTGCGGGACTATAAGCCTGTCACTGTGTGTATTCAAGCATTTATTTGTACATATATGTGTGTGTGTGTGTGTGTGTGTGTGTGTGTGTGTGTGTGTGTGTGTGTGTGTGTGTGTGTGTGTGTGTATCCAGGGATATACATCTTCCCTGAGTTGTAACCTAGTGGGGAAGATGCACATGGTGCTGAGCCCCAGCCCTCTGATAAAAAGTGCAGCTCTCATTATTTGTGAGCCTATGTGAGGATCATCTTTCAGAGGCTGGCGCTGTCTATTCTGCTGTCAGGTGCATTGCCCTGCTAGCACCATTCTGGCTTTCTCTTCTCTTCATAACATACCTATATTAAGTTATATGCATTCTCGATCTATTGACGACCCATTGCAAACGTTCTCCGACTTCCAGTTTATTCCCTCTTCTCTGTTACACTATACTGTATATTCTAACACTTTATTTATGCATAAGGCTTTATATAGCCCAATAGATCCTGTAGTTGATTTGCCTTTCATCATACAACTTTTTTCAAACACTTAATAATGTATTAAGCACAACGCATGAGAATAGTGGAAACCTTTATAAACATGTCCTAATTTGGGGAAACGTGGTTTCTGAACTTTCGGTGCCAATTTACTTTTATCACAAATGAAAAACACAGATAAGCATAAACAAAGGATTCGTTGTATACCTGTGTATACCTACATTGCAAAGTAAAAAAACATTGTGCACTGAAGTATGGAAGTAACGATCGTGATTCGGGACTAAAAGGGTGGTCCTGTAGCTAGCAGTATAGTTTGGTCGGAGTCGCTACGTTTTTCTTTTTGTAGAAGTAGCGTGTTAAAATAAAGACCTGGTAATGCTTGACCAAGGTTATCATCAAACCACCCTTACCATGGATTTCATGACAATAATGTATCTTATAATTGTGTTGATCTGTTGTAATAAGCTCTTGATGGTTTAACGGAAGCTCTAAAAAAGCGCAGCATAACGGAAAAGGCTATTGATAATCAGACTCTTTATGAAGATACCACGACCTATTAGACCATTCATGGTTAAGTCCTTGTGTGATTGACACTATGTAAGAAGTGACGCTCCATTAAGAACACAATTTAGAACCGAGGCGCCAAACACTAAGTGCCGCTTAACAATCAAACACATCATACCTTGTTTAAAGTCGTGCAGTAGAAGATGTTCCAGATGTTGACATATTCGATTCCTTTTCACTACGTTAGAGTTTGGCGTGGTTGTGGTTCGGGATCCTGGCGATGATAAGAGGTGTGTTGTAGTAAGGCCACAGAGGTGGGAGGGTAGCGAGGCGGTGAGCGTGTTTCTGTTCCGCTCAGCAGGAGGGGGGAGGAGGAGGGTTGAGGGGAGGAGATGGGGAGGAAGAGAGGAGGAGGGGATGAGGGCAGGAGAAGGAGGATGAGGAGGGGGTGAGGGGAGGAGTAGGAGGGAAGGAGCGGTGTGTGCATACACCCAACGCATCAGCTACAGTAGATAGGCCTGTGCCTCAATTACCAATGTCTAGCTCGATTGACAAATCCCTCCTTAAAGGTGGATGTAGAGGTGCTTGGGCTGAAGGCACAGTCAGTGATTCTAGCAGAAACATGTGTCAACGTTAAACAGGTTAAACCGCCGTCTAGATGCTCACAGAACGCAGGCAGATGCTGCCTCACTCTGTAAGTTAAACCTAAAAGTAGATTAGTCGATTAGTGTGCTTGCAGAGTGTTTCTACTCCTACGGTTTTTGTAATTGGATGATTTCTGTCTTGTATCGCCCTCTGCTGTCTGTCGTTTCTAACAGGTCAAGGTCGCAGCATCAGCAGTGTTACTAATAAAACCACACCAACAACCCAAGACAAAACCAAAAGATATGACTGACTTATAGAAATTATATTTTGCTGTTGTAGTATTGGCTAGTTGAAACTATGTCATTATGAGAGTGGAGGAATGTAGTGATATACATTGATTTCTTACCTTACAGTTAATGTTACCTATTATCTGATTAGCATGACATTATTGGAGCACAAGAGTCTTATTTGTGTTAACTATTTGTTGAATCATGTCTCAGACGATTTGTAATTAAATAGGCTGTCCTTTTCCGTGCCCACATGGCCCCCCCTTGGGGGCGCTACTGATGACACGACACAGTTATTTGCAGCAAGGGTTGGTTAAACAACATGAGCCTACTGTACGACAGTAGCACATCCTTTGCTAAGAGAGTGCAGCGAGACATAGGCATACAATAACGACGCTAAGAAGGAAGAGACGAGGGTAGGGGAAGAGAAAGGGTTCTTGCGCAAGAGCCGCTCCTGATCCCCATCAGAGTGCATCATGGAAGAATGATAAACATTGGAATTGCTTTGAGCACCTGCTGAAAGACATTATACAAGTAGACTGTGTTTATCTTGAGGTTGATTATGAGAGTGGGAGGCAGTGGTAACAAAGAAATCTAAACACAAACACACATATCGAAAATAAATGTCAAGCATTGTGGTCTTCTTGTCGGTGTCGATCCTGTTCTCCATGGATGTGCGGCCGGCTGCCCTTGGCCTGGGTATCAGGTGACCGGCCCCAGCGCCACGGATCTCAGGGCAGCCATTTTGTCCCAGAGCCAGAGCCCCAGCGGTCTCCAGTTGCAGGATTGGATGAGCACTCTCTCTAGAAGGAGTACACACAACAATGCCACTCCCGTCCAAGGGACGAGACGGGGGGCCGCGGAGGCACCCCAGAAACACTCCAGGACTGACATGAACTCTGGTCACCTTGAACCCGGGCAGCTTACCTGATGCAGAAAATAGAGCCACATTAGGGACGGTTCCAAATCCTCAATGAAAAACTTTTCAAGCCTACCTGCAAGGGCCTTTACTGGCCTGGCCAGTAATGCCCCCTGCAGCTGCCTGGTGCAGCCCCATTGGTTGTTATAAAGCAACAAAGCTGACAAAGCTGCACAGCGCAATGTCCAATCAGTATTGACAAATATTGACAAAGATTTTATCCATCAATGTACCTATCTATCTATCTATCTATCTATCTATCTATCTATCTATCTATCTATCTATCTATCTATCTATCTATCTATCTATCTATCTATCTATCTATCTATCTATCTATCTATCTATCTATCTATCTATCTATCTATCTATCTATCTTTCTATCCATCTCTCTCTCTCTCTCTCTCTCTCTCTCTATCTATCTTTCCATCTCTATCTATCTATCCTTCCATGTATTCTTCTATCTGTTTTGAATGTACGGTGTCCTTGAGAACCATGAAAGGCGCCTTTAAATAAAATGTATTATTATTATTATTATTATTATTATTATTATTATTATTATTATTATTATTATTATTATTATCTATCTATGTACGTATCTATCTATCTATCTATCTATCTATCTATCTATCTATCTATCTATCTATCTATCTATCTATCTATCTATCTATCTATCTATCTATCTATCTATCTATATGTATATTCTATATATTGTCATGATATAATGTGTAATATAAGACACTCTATACTATTGATCCCGGACAGGTTATAGGATATCATACCCAGGCCACAAATAAAAATATAAAAATGTTGCATGATTTAATCAGTGAAGCCCACCCATTACATTATGCATATGAAAGTCATTGATATTAATAAATCTGCTTTGTAAGCTATATTATCCTTAGATACACAAAGTTCTGGACATTGTCAGAACAGCTTGTATTACCTCTATATATATATTTTTTTTTTTCTTAGGTTAAGAACATCATTTCAAGTCCCCTACTGGCTTTTAAAAAGCCTACATTCAAAAGCATTCCTGTCCTTTAGCTCTCCGATGTTCAATAAAGAGAGCAAGGTTTCTCATTGTGCGCTAATATGTCTATATGTGCTTCTAGTTACATCAATGCTAAAGATCAGTAGCTAGTGTGTAGGATTAAGTGCCATCTAGTGGTGAGGTCGCAGATTGCACACCCCCTCCTCAACCCTCCATTTACAACAGGGGTCTCAAACTCGCAGCCCAGGGGCCAATTAAGGCCCGCGGGATGATATTTTGTGGCCCCCTACTTGACATCAAAGTTTAGTGTTAGTGCAGCCCGCGCGTTGTTGTCAAACGCACATTTTTGCTGAGTGGCTTGCCACGCTTTTTTATCAGTTGTGATCAGTGTTGGGAACGTTACTTTAAAAAAGTAATTAGTTATAGTTACTCACTACTTGTTCCAAAAAGTAACTGAGTTAGTAACTGAATTACTCTATAACAAAAGTAACTAGTTACCAGGGAAAGTAACTATTTGCGTTACTGTAAAAAAAAGAAATTGCTATATTTCAAAGAATTTGTTTTTTTTTGAGCAGTTTTCACTTGGCCTTAATGTGTTGAATGGTTGAACTGCCCATTCAAGTCCCTGATATGCTTCCAACTGAGGCCCCGTCCACACTAACCCGGGTAAATCTACAAATGCATAAATATAAATGTGAAAACGCTGGGTTCGCGTTGTAGTATGGACAGGGTAGACGGAGGCTTTCAGAAACGATGACGATCGGTTGCCATGACACTGCCACAAGCTTGCGCTTGAGACCAAGACGCTCATCAAAAAAATAGCAGGTGAAATGCAAATGATGATCTCTCTGTACAATGTACTAATTTATCTCCAGAACCAACTCAACATATTGGCTCAAACATATTCGTTGCTCCAACGCCGGAGGCGAGCGCTGTACTTGATGTTCTTCAGTGATGGTAAAAAACCTGAAAGACGGACAAGACCGGGTCGAAAATGATTAACCAGCTGATCAACTGTAAATATCAGCTGATCGCGCGCCTGTAATCTAAACAGAGAGGCGTGGCGGAGTTACGTAACCATGACAACAACTGTTTATCAAAATAATTTCAGTATGGGACGTGGATGCAAAAAATTCCGAAAACGATATGAAAACGATAGTGTGGACGGAGATCATTTTCATTGCGGATGTGCGTTTTTACATTTACCTGGGTTAGTGTGGATGGGGCCTGAATTTCAATTTGCTTGGTTGCAAAGGCTGTGGAACATCTGCCGAATACTACAGAAAATGCCAACTTTTCATCGGATTGCTCTGGACTCACCATTTCTGCTGCTTCATCAAATCTGTTTGGTGTGTGCGTTTGCGTGTGAGTGTGGCGCGCGTGTCCTGGCTTGTGTGTAAAAACACTGGCTCCGATTGGCTACCATGAAACATGCCTTAGCCAATCATAATCGCTTATCTCGTTGTTAACCCCCCCGGTCTCCTCACTAGCAGATTGTGATTGGAGCCAGGGGTGCGTTCGGATTACTCAGTTTATTCATTCAATTCATAGTAACGCACTCCATTTTTCGTACAGTAACGGTAACGGCGTTGTAACGACGGAAATAGTAATTAGTTAGATTCAAGGGCGTAGGAACCGGGGGGGACGGAGGTGTCCCCTCCAATATCGCAGACAGGCGTATTTGTCCCACCTAAAAATTATATCGGATCTGTCAGGTTTCCGATATGTGTCCCCCCCAATGTTAAACTCATTCCTACGCCCCTGGTTAGATTACCCCGTTACTGAAAAAATAACAGCGTTACCTAACGCCGTTCTTTTAAACGGCGTTATTACCAACACTGCTTGTGATAGGGTGACCAGATGTTTCGGTTTTGCCGGGACACTCCCAATTTTGAGTTGCGTGTCCTGAGTCCCGACAAAAGCCAAAGGACGCTAAAATGTCCCGGTTTCCACCAACCGCTATGAAATGTCCCCTGTTGTTAGCGATTACATAGCCAACGTGATCTAATTATAGCCCGATCATTAACTTAGATTGGGTCAGTTGTGCTCCTTTTTTTTGTGGAATACTTGATGAGGCCCAGCCTGACCCAGACTCTACCTCCAGCGGCCCCCAGGTAAGTTGAGTTTGAGACCCCTGATTTACAACGTTGTAGGGAAAGCTGAGGTTTCCTGTACTGGTGTGTGGTGCCAGAAGATGAAGAGTTCAGATGCAAAAGCCTCTAAACGACACCTCCGTCAAAAATGAGATAAAGACATTGAGTGAATGCTCTCCACACGTAGTATACGTTAATCAAATAATTTCGTGTCAAAACCCGCTATATACCACTCTTTTCCTGGTCTGAAATCTCCATTTGTAGGCAAAAACCTCTAAACACCACTTCCCTTTGTCAACAAAAGCCTCTACGCTCTTAGAACCAAGCCGAGCTGTCAGATATCAAAAACACAGTACATTTACGTTTATATTCTTCAGCGATTCGATTTGGATTTTGATGGTCATGGATTTTGACGAAATGGACGACCTGTCCCTGTGACAGCTAACGGCCGAAAAAAACATCGTAAAAACGGCCAAAAAAAATATTAATTTCTACCTCCTATTTTTATATTATAATTTGATATATTTTTGTAGGCTATACTGCAGGTATTTTGAATGTAATTAACTTCTGTTATTGTTAAAAAAAAATGTGTTGGCATTTTGGGGCATTGAAGTTATGCTTTGCGACTGTTTCTTTATTATTATTATTATTATTATTATTATTATTATTATTATATATTGGGGCCTTTTGCCTTTGTTTAGTGACTGCAGATAAATGGGTTAGGACTAGTACACGACTGCAGGTGTCATCCGAAAATTAGTATGGAACATGGATATCAATAATATGGATGTTCTACACGACCCCCATCCACACACACCAAACCCCCTTAGAAATGTTTTGCTGATTCTTGAGAGTCGGGACAAAACACGTTTTCAAAAACATTTTTTTTAAACGCACACTATATTAATTAGAGTTATATGTTTCTGCAGAGAAAGGTCTTAGCTATTTAACCATGTAAAGGAACAGGTTCTGAATAAAAACACACTTTTAACAAATAAACATGTTTCCCTTCAGAACTGGATTTGTGTCAACTCCATCAGACACACTAAAAAGTATAAAATTGTAATTCTTCCAATCCAACAAGAATCTAAAATTCTGAATTATGTTGTAATAGTGTTTAGTTACTCTGATATGTATTAAAATACAATATATAAACTTAAGTTGTGATTTCACACTATTCTGAAAACCCAGATTTCAAAATATTTGCATTTTCAAACTTTCTTTTTAATTTCAATATTGTAAAAACAAATTCCTTAAATAAATAAGACACAAGAGGATGTAGATCAGATTGGCCTTTATTACAAAAACAACATAAACTGAAGGAAGAATTTTTTTTTCACCAAAAAATTAACAAAAACATACATCTGACACTGTTGACGAAGATCTGATGGTGTTGACGAAAAACTGACGGAGTTGACAAAAAATGTGTGTGCATTGCTGATTATTGAACAAATGTGCTTTTTAAACACTACTACTAAAACTACTCCTTGTTATTAGAGTATTGAACTTACTGTAAAGCAAATTATAATAAACATATTGCACATACACCGTTTCCAACTATCAAAAAAACAATAAGGGAAACCAGGGGCCCTCCTCCCCCTCTGTTTTTATCTACCTCCCCTACACCACTTCCTGCTCTCCTCATCCACCTCTTCTCTTCCTTTCCTACTTTGTCAGTAGTCATTTACTTGGTCTTCATCCTGATTTTCTTTTTTAAAGTGGCGTGTGTGTGTGTGTGTGTGTGTGCACGTGTGTGTGTGCGTGTGTGTGTGTGTGGTTGGGTGTGTTGGATGTGTTATTGCCCTGCACTGCCTACTTCATACTGGTCGTGATCTTAAATTGACATTCCTTAACAACAATACTGCAGCACAAAATCTGTAGCTTAGAATCAGGTTCAATTAGCTTACTTAAGATTTCATTTTTGTCTAACCTGCACTTGTGCCTTGAGCAACAGGCGTCGGACATGCTCACGCTCTATGAAGTCCATCACATCAGGGGCTATGCTGTAGATCTCTCGTGTTCTTAATTGGACTGGTGATGCATTTCCCATTAGTTTCACTATGATGGGAAGTGGGGAAGAAGTTCCATGTTGTTCTTTCAAACCCCAGTGTAGGGGGGATACAAGACAGAAGGAAACAATTCTTCTTGTTCTTATACTGTTTACTTGGACCATCAGACCAAAAGTGCACGGTGGTAACCTGCGGATATCTCGTTTTGATATCTTTTAGGACTGGATCCATGTGTGTCCAGATTGCTGCAGCATCCTGTCTCTTTGACTCTGAAAGTGTGCAAAACCCTGCCTTTCCACCCTTAATGTAATACATTCCGGTATGTAGCGTTATCTGTGGCAGATTTTGTCCAAAATGGCAGGCCTGTACTTCAGATTGATAATTGCATCTCCAGGATTCTGAAAAGTCAACGTGAACAATTGCTGTACTTTCTTCACAAGTCTCAAGTGTTTCTGTATGCTTTTGACTGGTTTTGCACTAAACACACATGTGTTGTGGTTTCATTTCTGAGTATTTGCTCATAGAGTTCGATGAGCTCTGAAAGACTGCCACTGTGTTGGACGAGTTTAGTGTTGATGTGGATTCCATTGACTGTGTCTTCTTGAACTCTATCCCACTGCTTCCACTGAACATGGATTTTGTCTTGCTCTTGGGTTGTAACTGTACCTTTGTTTAGACATCGTGAGCAGGTGCGAACAAGGCAGGCCTCACTTGCTGGAGAGCAACAAACTAATTGAAAACTGTCATCCAGTTTGTTTGACTTCACAACACCAGATATTCTAAGGACCTTGAGCATTAAGTATGCATTTTCATGCTTTTGACACAGACATGTCTTTCGATCAAATGCTTTTGGTGCTGTAATATAGAATGGCTTCAGAGTACAGAAAGAAGAATAGCTCAGCTTCACAGTGGGATTCCTTATGAGGAAATCAGTGTGGAGGTTGATCATGGAGTTTGTCAGGATCATTCTCTTCTGCTTCATCTTATTCCTAGTGATGGTGCCAGTCTTATCGGTGGTCACATGTGGAGAGTTCAGGAAGAAATCCTTAACAGTCTCTGTTATACCCTTTAGGAATGTTGTCTTTTTCTTTGTCTGTTTCTTTCCTCTCATTAACTTGTAGGTTATCCCAAACTGGTGGATTTGGTGAAGGAGACGATACTTTTTTAGAATCTTGCCTGATGACACACTTAGTGCTGGTTCCTGACGCCTTGGCCCAGGAGTTTGTTTGTTTTTCTTCAGCTCTCTCCTTAGGATGTTGTGGAATAGAAGGGCTTTCTTGATTTTTGGATTCCTAATTTTGCTTCCTGATAGCATCTTCTTTGTTTCTGTGCCTGGGGATTCAAGTGGTGTTTTAATTGTAGCCTTTCTTCCTCAAGATATTCTTTTTGTCTTTTTTTTTTTTGCTTTGTTACCTTCTTAAGCTTCTCTTTCAAAGTTTTTATTGCTCTTGAATGCCTTTTTCTCGTTTAACTTCTCTTCCTTTCCTGTCTGAGAGACTGTCTGCTGTGTCTGGCATTGTATTCTTGAATATTCTGATCTTGCGGACTATCTGGAGGGGTGGGAGCCTCCAGCACTGCATCTTCATTGGATCTTTTCTGTCTGGACCTTTTCTGTGCCTCACTCCAATACTTTCTCCAATTCCTCTTTGCCCTGTCTCCCATCTCGTCTATTTGAATTACTTTATTGTCTGTAACTCTCTTCTTCCACCTTTGTCTTTCCTTCTCTTGCATAGCATGTTTGCTCTCTTGGTCACTGTTTAATTTTTCCCTTCTCTTTCGTTGGTACTCTCTATTTCTTCTCCTTTGCTCCTCAACTGACAATTTCTGTCTAGCCATGCTTTCCTACAATACAAATTGAAATAATGAAAATTTTACTTAAACTTCTATTTACTTGACATGATTGATTGATGGATGGATGGATGTAAAATCCTCAAGGTGCGGGATGTAGTTTTCATAACCAGATGTTATGAAAATCTACACACTGGCTTCTCATCTCTCTCTATCTCTGTCTCTACATATATATGTAGAGATATACATATATATGTATATGTGCTGGGAAAGTTACACGTTATACAATAATAAGCAGACCACTGCCTGCCCCTTCTCTACAAGTCAGATGTGTATGGTTAAATAATGTAATGCATGCTATGTATGTACATTTATGTGTAAATGTAACCCTGAAATAACATTTTAACCCTTTACTATATTCACAAATGATATATTAGCACATTAAGAGGTTATTGGTGGATTTGTCAACTCCGTCAGCTTATAGGTCAACTCCGTCAGACATAAAACCTGACGGAGTTGACGTAAGGACATGTATTTTCCCGCCAAAACATGTATTGTACACTGCAGTTAGCTAGTTTTTACTCAGTTGCTAAGTGTCCCAATAACTACACTAAAATGCTTAAATTCAATCCTCTATGGTTTTAAAAAAGTATCTTAACAGAAATATGGTATTGACATGGTCCAGCTGTGACCATAGCAATATTGACATTGATTGTCTAAAATATCAAAAAATGTAAAACGTACCAGAGCATTTGTGGTAGTGTTGCATTCACCACAGACAGGGAGATGAAAAGGGGTCCTCAGGGATATAGCTGACCATGCTATTTCCTGATTTATTGTGGCTTATAAGAAAATCTGACGGAGTTGACAGAAACTGATGACACAACTTTGATAGGCAGATTTTTATGGAAAATATTGTTTGACTTTCACTTCATGCATTGTTTTTATATTTATACCCCTTCTTTTTTATTTGATATATATGTTTTCGCAACTGTAGAGATTTTTTAAAGTTTTTTGGGATGGTCAACATTTTGACCTCTTGCTGAGGACAAGTGCAATAACATTGACCTTCTAACCACTGACCATACATTTAAACAAATTTTCCCCAAAAAGATAAAAAAGTATATTTTAAAAATCACATAGGTATATACAATTCCTTTACATTTAACTTTTTAAGTATGTCAATCATGATGAATTTCTTTATTTTTTATATAAATTAGACATTTCTATGTAGGACATGTTTTGTCCCGACTCTCAAGAATCAGTGGTTTAATTTCATGTTGATTGTGTTAGCTTTCACCATTTTCAGTGTTTTTGATGCATCTTAAGTGATTTTACTACTTTTTTACCAAAGAAGTCGATTTAGAGGTTTTTGCCAAAAAAGTACCTGTGGATTTAGCTGGTTTTGACGCAAAAGAGAATTTAATTTGGTCCAAAAAACAAAAAGAAAAAAAGTTACGCTTTTGAAAAAAAAATGTTTTATTCATTTACTAATAACCGCATAATTGCCTTTAAAACAAAATGACAGAACTTGAACATAGAAGCCTGATAAAAAATGGTAATTTAGAAGAAAAGTGGTCAGACGGACTTAGAGGCTTTTGCATCTAAACTCTTCAGATATTCATTGAAAAAAATAATTATTTAAAGGTAATTATAAGGTAAAGAAAACACAACAATTCTTATTTTCATGTGATAATACATTAATTAAAACAATAGTAATGATTGTGATATTCCATTTCGAAAACCGACGCGAAGCAGAGGTTTCTTGATTCGCCCTGAAGGGTCTTATTTTCGATAATGCCTGCCCGGCGATGTTCTATACATTATCCCGCTTAATACACGGCTACTTACCAAAACGAAAAAACAACTTCACACGGTGTGTCTTTCTACAATTTATTTGTAACCAGCATTCGTAACGTTGATCAGCAGAGAAATAGTCCATCAAAGACGTTGACGTCGCTTAGCAACCGAGTACGCTGGGGATGATAAGTTACCGGACTACTTGCGGAGTGCTACGAATGACGGCAAAAAATCCACTTTCTTTGAAAGCGGTCAATTATAATTAGTAACTGTGAATTATATTTGATAATTCACTGTTACTAATTGTAAGTGACCGCCGGAAGGGCCCATGCAAGTGAACTGTTCCAAGGCATTGAGAAGACCCGTGCAATAAATATATATATTATATAAATAGATATTATATACACAGTCACACTGCAGCTTTTAGGAGAGTAATGGAGGAAAATAACAATGATGGCAAGAGGATGCCATTTGTGTGTATGTGTGTGTGTCTATGTGTCTGTGTGTTTGTGTGTTTGTGTTTATGTGTGTGTGTTTGTGTTTATGTGTGTGTGTGTGTGTGTGTGTGTGTGCGTGAGTGTGTGTGTCTGTGTGTGTTTCTGTGTGTGTTTGTGTGTATATGTGTGTGTGTGTACGCGTGTGTTTTTGTGTGTGTTTGTGTATGTTTGTCTCTGTGTGTTTGAGTGTTTGTGTATAGATATGTGTGTGTGTGTGTGTTTCTCTGTGTGTTTTTGTATATGTGTGTGTGTGTGTGCGCTTTTGTGTGTGCTTGTGTGTGTGTGTGTGTGTGTGTGTGTGTGTGTGTTTGTTCATGTCTTCCGATGCAGAGTACAATCCTCATCTATTATCTGCATCTTATGAGATTGACAAGTAGATCCTCAAAAACAACATTGCTGTTTTATGCTTTTTCTCACTAGAGAGCCATAGGGTAGTAAAAAGTCCATGTTAAAGCTTCTTCTGTCAATAAGGTTGATAGTTAAATCCCCTGCTCCTCCTGAAGTGTTGAGGTGACCCAGTGCAAGATTCCTAACCATAACTGCACCTGACGAGCTGGCTGTTCATCTGCATCATTGACATTGCCTTCATTGTATGGATGTGTGTATAAATTGGTGATGGTGAAGCACTAATTGTAAATGAGTAGTGGTTTGAGTAGCCCAAATGAACGGCATAAATGCAGTTCATTTATCATCCAAAGGATTTGGATTTATTCGTTCATATTGAGTTTAAATTGGGCTCAGAAATGATCGGGCTATAATTAGATCTTCGACTCTACTCCATTTCCCATAGCTGCCTGGAGCTCCTTGCAGTCCTTGGTGGGGATGAGAGGGATGGGCAGGTCCGAGGGGAGGTCCGGGTCAGGGAGCTGCCATTCAATGAAGACCTTATACGTCAGAGTCCCCAAGACAGCTCCTATCATGGGAGCCACCAGCGGCACCCAGAACCAGTAATTGTAACACCTGATAAAAGGATTGAAGGGGTCATGCCCAAATATATTTAATGTAATTAGTTTAGAGTGTGTTTTGCAGATGTCAGATTCATCGCGTTTGAAACATACGTGAAGACCTCTCTGCCCCAGCCTGCTGTAAGTGTGAAGAGGCGTGGTCCCAGGTCTCGCGCAGGGTTTATTGCACCTCCACAATTAGCTGACATTGACATGCTGATACCCAGGACTATCGTCGCCACGATGGGGGGGATCAGGCCCGGGGGCGCCGGTGTGTTCCTCTCCTCCCCCAGACTCAGAATGCATAGCAACAGCATGGCTGTCCCGACGACCTGAGAAGAGGCAATACCACACACCGTTAGCAAAGTCCAATGCTAGCGAAACGGGATTGCTTATTATCAAAACAATAACATATTTTACCACTTTATTACTCTTATCTAATGTCAAACTGACCTGATCAAGGAAACTTCTGCCGAGAGAGATATATTCTGAGGGGTATGTGGCAAAGATGGACGCCGTCTCGTTGGGTCCGTAAACAGTTAACACACCTCCACTAAATTCCATTATGGCGTCTGAAAATGTTTAGAGTAATAAAATAAATACAGCCTGAGATGGCTGTGCTATTATCATGTAATCATGGTAAAATCATTAACATAAAATTCAAACACCAAGGGTGGACCAGTGGACCACACAAGTGATTTAAAGAGAAACATTTCCTGGATGAATTGACTCATGGAGGGCCACGTTTGATTCTTGAGAAACTTTCTAGACCAGGAGTGCAGGTCTAATGCAATTCATGAATCAATTCACTTCAATATGCTAGTGCCAAGGCCTGCTTTATATTATTTATTTTTCATTTATTATCCAGTGTTTTGTACTAAGTAAGTATACACCTTTTAAGGTGCACCATTAATACAGTTTCAAATATTGTTCATTTGTTGTGTATTTATTGTTTTTTTCCTTTGCAAAATTGTATAAAGTAATATTTACACAAAACCCACCATAGTAGACAAAAAAGACAAGGCAAGATGCCACATAGGCACCCATCACCTGGGAGAGAGAGTAGGGAAGCAGCCGGGTCCAGGAAACCTTGCGCAACACACAAAAACTCAGGCTCACAGCAGGATTAAGATGAGCCCCTATACAGCAGAGGAAAGAGTGTGAGACATGTTTTTCACAATTATTAAGTCCAGGAGTCAACTTGAGTATCTATTGTAACAACATAGTTGAAGTGTTGCAATTACACAACATTGCAATCCTTGAGACACAGGAGGAAACCTGCCACTCTCACATCATATTTGTAATGGCTTTGGCAACAGAGCCAGCACTGGTTGAATAATGGCATAACTACATCGCACAGTGTGAGCCAGCAGAATGAGTAGGATTATATTATGCAATGTCTAGTTTTTGGAACATTTTTTGGACAGTTGAAGCACCAGTTAATCATTGTTGGCTGTTGGCAATAGTACATTACTATTATAACAAAAAATGTCATGTTTGGATCATGGAAAGAGGATTTTTTTGGAAATATGCTCTTCATTGGATTTTTAGATGATCCATTGTCGCGGTTCTGTAGGCATGATTAAACACTTGAAAATAGAGCAGAAAACAGCGGAAAAGAGAAAGGCTAAACAACAAAAGAAAATCTCCCAACATTTCTCCATTGAGAAGTGTCCCCTTTAGCGCACCTGTGATTGACAGGAAAGATGGAATAAACTAACCAATCATGGAAGAGATGGCCTGACTATTCAGAATTGAGTATGGAACGGTCTTGCATCTAAATTGGCTCATACAGAGGCATGCAGTCAATTCAAAGACATATTTTTGATGTATGTTTACCAGTGATGCCCATGGTGAGGTACATTGCTGACATCACCCCAACAGAGAAGGCCATGTTAACTGAGAGGAACTGGCCTTTGGTCTCTCTGCTGGTCTTGACCTGTGCTGCTGCCGAACAGCCAAACATCTGCCAGCCAGGAGAAAAGATAACGATGGGGTCAGGGGCGGTAAAGTTGGGTAATTCTGGGACACAACTGTAGAGGTAACAGACTGGAAAAAGGCTATTCTGGTTACAAAACACCAACTTGTGGCAGAAAGAGTTCTAGTTGCAAAGATCACTTTGTGAACAAATATAAAGGCACACACACAGCAAACACACACACACGCACACACGCACGCACGCACGCACGCACGCACGCACGCACACACACACACACACACACACACACACACACACTCAAAATATACATACAAAAGACCACTTAACCGCCCCCCCCCACACAGACACCCTTAATGTCACTTGTTTAATATAAATAGACACATATAATGCTAAACTTCCATACAACCTCAGAGCTACAAGGAAGCTTTCTATTTATGAGGTGGTATAAGAATGAACTCTCAAGGGACAGGTTAGCTAAGAGTCATCTAAAAAGGGAATGAAACAATATACAAAACAAAATATCAATGTAATCAACCACGGTAATGTTACCGTAGTTCACTTACCATTAAGACAAAGGTCCCAATGAGCTCTGCCATACATTCCCGTATCAGTGCGTATTTCACCCTCAGTTTCCCCATCTCTGACACGGAAATTGTCAGAGATGTAAGTGACCTGACTCTTTAATAATTATGAATTCTAGTTTCTCATCCAGCCCTGGCTCTTGCAGGCCGTTATTCCGTATTGAGCTCTTCTTTCTCCTCTTTCGGTGCCAGAAGCTGGCCCTCCTGCCAGTCTTCCTCTCTATCTGCGGTAGAGTGCAATGATCCTCCCAATGTAATTCAAATAGTCATGTTAACTGCGCTCTGCCAGTCCTTTCGGGGTAGACTGACTCCCTGCTCTCTGTTCCACCTGGACTCAGACATTTACCACCTGGAACGGTTGGACAGTATTAGGCTGCTTTAATAACTAACAGGTGAAGATTGGCTGAGACAGTCACACTATCTCCCCTATGAGATAGTGCACTATAAAATCTAGCTTTAATTGACTTGAAGATAATAAAGCGGGAGATTCTGTTTCTCTAAACAATAAGCCCCCCAGCCACCCCCATCCGTTGATATTGAAGTAGTGACAGCCTTAAGGACTTTGACCCTTGTCAAAAGTCCCTTTTTGTGTACACCAAGTGTGTAAAGTTATGAACAGGGTTGTTAGCACCGTACATATCTCCCTATATGAACTGATAACATATGTACAAAGCCCCCCAAAAAAGTTAAACTTAAAACCACTTATAGAATTAAATCATTCAGTCATATTGACAGTGTGACATATATGGTCATCGTTGACTTTACTGTTTAATGTAATGTATTATATTAACATGGGATTACATGCTCCAACTCGGTCATGTTAACATTAGTATGTAAGATCATGTCATAGCTTTGCTCTAGACTTATGTGCATGAAATAGTTACCAGTTTTTTTCGAAAACGAATCAAGTCTAATCAAAACATCCTTCCTAGACATACCTTTAAAAAAATCATTTAAGTATTTAAAAATCTCATTACACTGAACTATGGTCCACTAATGATTATGTAAGTGTTTAATGGTAATAGGAAATAGAGACCTGCTGATAACAGTCATGTAAGCATGGTTCAAAAGTGACATGATAACGGACAAAACAGGACTTTGAGTTTAGTTTTTTAAAACACCATTTTGTTTTGAAAGTATCTTTGATGCTATTTTGACAGTGTCTTAACCCTTCCCTTGTAAAATAGATAAATGCTTACACACCTAGGAAAGATCCCACCATGTTGCGTGTTAGAATAACTCACGACAGAGCCAGGGCTCAAGGTTGGTTAAAACGAGGCTCTGAGCCAAAAGGTAAGGCCAGGGACAGCTGAATGCCTCAGGCTTCTCATGTCTGTAAACAGTCCACAACCAAAACTGGATGCTTTGATTTCACTGTATTGATCCATATCCATCCAAATCCATGACCTTTTATTTAATACATGAACCCCTATTGGATATAAGTTTTATAATTGTAATTAAACACAAGCATCAACAATGTTTGCTTAATTTAGGATTTATTAAGTGAACACAATAGTTTTAAACATATTTTGTCTTCTATTCACAATATATTACATCCTTTGTAACAGTGATCCATAGTCTAAGAGGCTTTTTCTTCAGTGCTTTGTTGTTGACAATATGCCTTCCTTCATCGTCCCTTCTGCTTCTCCTTCACTCCTGTCTTAATTCCTGTTAAAATAGTGTGGCTGGTAGGAGGACCAAGCCTACTTGTTACTGGTGACAGTCTTTAAGGCAGATGGTCTTGCATCGCTGCCCAGAAAGTAAGCAAAAGTGAAGATACCGTGATACCCAGGTACATCCACCTTTATGTATGCAATGTCTTTAAAGGACGGCGCAGTATGACATCCACAGGGCCAGGGGGCAGGTTCTTTATGAAGGTCCAGACCTCTAGGCGTCTCATTCCTGTAGTGTCCACTCCATTAATCTCCACCACCTCGTCCCCAGGAAGCACCTGACTAGCTGGACCCCCTTAAAACACAAAGGGAGAAGGTCAAAATCATTCCTTAGTACCAAGACAAAGGGCAAGTTAGTTAAGGGATGGCCATTTTTCCCTCATATACTTGATTACAAGATACAAGATTACATCTAGTGCACATTTAGAAATCAAATCAAGAAATTAAAAAAAAAATAGATCTGGAAGATATTAAAGTTAAACTATTGCCTTAAACACTTTGACATCATTACGGATTGTCTATTGTTAAAGTACAATGCACCCCAGGTCATATTTGACCAATTAGTGCAGCATTTGCTTTGTAGTATTCTGCATCTAGAGAACTCCATTTCTGTAGTTTTTCATAGTTTTTAAGCCTGGATTATTCCATTAAATACATTGATTAAATAATGAACATGAAAGTTTCAGGAATTGTAACATTGAGTGGCATTCACTTGAACTTAAAGGGGACATATCATACCACCAGGTGTGAGTGTTATTAGCCATTACAAGCAGGTTTGAAAATGTGCAGCATTGTGACATCACAGGTGGGCGTGTCCATCTAGATGTGTGCTGGATAGATCAGTCTACCAGCCTACCCAGTAGACTAGTAAACACTGCTCATCTATCCGTCACACATCGAGGTGGACACGCCCACCTGTGATGTCACAATGCTGCACATTTTGAAAACGGCTTGTAATTGCTAATCACACTCACACCTGGTGGTATGATATGTCTCCTTTAACTTGGACTTTATCCTTGGACTGTAATGAGACATTACACAGTTAATAATGTGTGCGGCTTCTCCTTTCTGCCAACAAACAAACAACCGATGGCCGCATTGTGTCTCTGTGAGGGATTCTAAGGGGATAGTACGAGGGAATATGGAGACTGATGACGACTCACCCTGAAAGACCTTCTGTATGCTGAGCGGCTTGTCCCCAAGGCTGGAGCCAACTCCGCCCTCCAGGCTGAACCCTAGGTCCCTGCTCTGCTTCTCCAACTGAACACACACACGCTGACCTGGTAGAAAATCAGACGCACACACAGCCAAGTAAAACACAGCCAGGTAGACCTATCACACGTAAGGTCTACAGAGCAGAAGTTATCATTATCCCTTGTGAAGTGATGTAAAGGCACAAATGATTCACCTCCCTTAAGAGCCGATGTCCATGATGGACCCTTACCTGGGTCTCTGGATTGAACCAGAGCACTGTCTAGCTCATCCACCCCCTCTCTTCCTGTAGAGGGAGCGAGGACCCCTCTTCTCTTCAGGACCACCACCCCCATCCCCCGGCTCTTGGCCTTCCTCAGGGTCCGGGTGGCCTCCCAGTGTCCTGAGCCACAGAGGGTTGTGCCGTTGATGGACAGGACCTGGTAACCGGCCCGCATGGAGCCCTCCTGGGCTGCAGCCCCAAGGGGGAATACTTTGTGCACCTCGAGAAAAGATGGGACCCAACAGAAGAGATTAGGACACAGGTGGCACACATACACAAACCTCAATACCCACAACTACACACCCCAAATAATAAGTGTTTTCTTTTGTTTTCCTTACCGTGATTGGCTTGTTCTGGTCTGCTCCTCCTGCCATGCTGAAACCCAGCCCTACTCCGATGTCCTTATGGAGGACCACCACCACCACGTCGTTGTAGTTCTACACAGGTAGAGAGGTAGACAGGCAGGTTGACATCAAACCCTCAACGTATCCTTTTGAGCATCCACTGGACATAATGAAGGAAAACAGTATGGTGTTGAAATTATCGTAACGGTTTCTCCATATGCTTAAAACATCTGTGACCAATATCATTTGCCGAAATGAGACAGTATTAGCGATCCTGCTGAAGTCCTTTGGACGAGGGACTGAACCCTCATCATGAAAGTAAACAATTAGCAGTAGCACTTTAGTAGCAGTCGAACTTTAGCAGCAGTATCTCAAACCGCTAGCAGCATTTACATTCGTGGCGAGGGGTCGACCAATGCAAACACACGCTCTTCAGCAGAATCAGTTACAAAGTCATTTCTACAAATTATATTTGTAATGTTGAAATGAAGCCAGGAGAGACGGCTATTTGGATTTGATCATCCGTAATGTCCCTTAACAATCTCTGAGGCCTCGGACCCGGCCCCTCCTTCCCAACCCTGTGCTGCTACCTGAAGAGAGTCCTCGTCCAGGCTCCTGACGTCAGCCAGGAGGCGGTCCAGCTCCTCGGTGGGCATCACTGACACGCAGGAGAATGCCGAGGTGTCTGAGCTCAGGGAGGCCGAGCGACGCCCGGGGAGACACCCCTCACTCTCACTACCGGACTCATAGTCCACTCCGCCGAAGTTACACAGGTCTGCAAGGCTGCAGCAGGGGAAAGGGGTGAGTCAGATGCAGAGCACACTGTATATGCCCTTTGGTAGACACTTGAGTCCACAATTCTTTACACATAGTTAACAGTGTTAATGCCATGCTCTACCTGTTGAAGATTGATACAACCACAAAGTAAATAAGAGAAGCGTGCATGCATTGCTTTTTTCTCTTTTCCTTTCTTAATCAGGCCTCGGCCAAATTCATGCCTTTTGCTTTATCCAGATTTTGTTATTTTGTTTGTTATTGAGTCTAACCAAGTATCGGTCAATGAGGAGTCATGCTCGGATATCCTCGAGCCTCCTTCTGCCAAACCTCTGGGTGAATACGACACTAAGCCATGCTTTCTGTTGTCCTAAACAAAACATTCCTGCCAACACTCCTCTCTCCAACACTCGTTTCCACAGTTCTCTTCCTGCAACAACTCTTAACTCTATATACATAAGAGTGAGACTTCTACTTCTGCAATACTTGGTTGGGCATGATAATAAAATGATAATAAAATACAATGACAAAAGTTTTTCTCTGTAGGTGTCCTTTCCATAATGTTGTCAGACATTTATATCATAATAATGTGAACCTGTCAGTTGCAAACACATGATTCCTCAAGGCGGGGGATATTGCCCCTAAGGGTTATCTTGCAGCACATTTTGTGGCTGGTGGGTGAAATTATCCTTAAAGGCCAGCCCTAGCATATGAATCCTAAAAGCATGCAAAAGCAAAAAAGCTAGGCAAGTTAGGTTGGTAGGTAATAATATTGCATTGTCAACAAACCTCACACAGAAGCTCCTGCGATCAGATTGGCTCATGTTACTGGTTACAGTCACTGAGGAGTCTGCCGAGTCTGAATCATAGTTGGAATCATCATCTTTCTCTGTGCCATCATCATCATCATCATCATCATCATCATCATCCTCATCATCGTCGCTCCAGCCCTCAATCTTCTGGTTCACGCTGGCCACCCAGGCTTTCAGGTCCTCGTCCCGTTTCTTCCCCTTGCGATGGGGATCCGTGGCGACAGGAGGGGCCAGGTCCACGAGGCTCCTGTACGGACTTGGCTCTGGTGTTGAATGTGTCTGCTCATAGATTTCAGAGGCAATATAACCTCTCTCTTCTTGTCCATCAATGGTGGTGGTGCTAGTGGGAGTGGAATGTCCTGGCAGTGGGTGGTGTGAGAGGAAAGGCGAGTCCAGGGGAATGTTGGTCGGAGTCATGTCCCCGTCGCCGACATGGGAAGACATGCCTAAGAGAGATTGGTTCTGATCACCCATTAGCTCTGGACCGCTGAGGGAGGGGTCAAGGTGATGAGGAAGGTTTAATGTAAGAGTGGAGGTAGCATCTCCCTTACTTGGCCTGGCTTTGCAGACATCTGTCTCATCTATGTATAATTTGCTTCTGGCTTGTCTGTTCAAAGGGATCTCCATTTCATTCTTTGGCATTGAATATTTACCAAAAACCTCCACGTCTCTGCTTTCAACGACGTCAACACCTCTGCTGTTTATTCCTTTTCCTACCTCCTCCATAAATTCATACCGCTGGTTCGAGTTTCTCTGTGCAACTTGAGACTTCTCTTGATTCTCACTTTGAATCCTGTCCAGACTCCCTTGTCTGCGTCTCCCTGAGCTGCCCTCCGATATGTTTTCTTCCTCCTCTCTCCTTTTATCCTCATACCTTGTCCCCTCTCCAACCTCCTCCCTCTTTCCCTTGAGCCTGCTCAACGCTTTTTCTGATGCACTCCTTCTCACCCCCTCACTGACCCAACTGGGCTGGACTGGAACGGAGAAGGTCCTGGTGGGCTTCGGGAACTGGCCGGCGGTGGAGCCCTCAGCTCTCTGACTCAGACTCTCAAACTGGTGGATCTTATTCCTCACGCTGGCTGCCGAGGGAATGATCAGCTTCTGAGGCGCTGCCTTCTTCACCGTGGGTCCGAGGGCGATGTGTGGAGCGCTGGAGTCAAACACGTCCTCGGCCACGCTGCTACTTTCCACTGCTCCATTTCCTTCCCTGTCTGTCATTTTCTCTCCAAGCATTCTGGCATCACTCTGCATCTCTTTTCTTTCCTTTTCTTCTTCTGGTTCCGTTGACCTCATTCTCAGCTCAGCGTTCCTCACTCTGTGGCTTGTCCCGCCTGCTGTTTCCACACCACCTCTGCCTTCAACGGCGTCTGCTTTCCCGTTCTCCTCCTCACTTCTCCCTGCCCTCCCATCCGTGTGTCCGGGCTGGTTCGGGGAGGGAGCTGAAGACTCCTCCTCTAGGGGAGGTTGTGGTTGTCTGATGGCACAGGGCACAAGTCCCGCTTCTTGCACAGCCCACGTCTTAGTGAACTTGGCTGTGCATCTGTCCAGAGACCTGGTGCCTAACTGTTGTGTGCCTCTGTCCCACTGAACGCTACGTCCCTCTAGGAGCTTCTCCTGGAACATACTCTGCCACTGCCTCCCTGAGGTTCTCCTCCAAGTATAATCTGGCACTGGAGACACTGAAGGTATCGACTCTTCTGAATTGAATGAGCTTTTACTATCAGGTGATGATGAAGAGGATTTACTGTTTTGCTGTAACTCAAGGCTGCTTGTTGCTCCCCTGGAGAAACATCTAGGGAACGTCCCCCCTGATCCCCCCTCATAGGACAGTCGACTTTGATAGGTAGTAGGGTTATCCATTGAGAAAGAGGAATTAGAGCTCAATGCTTCGCCTCTAGCTGTAGTGGCACGTCCTTCTCCACCATACAGTGGCCAGTCTCCAACAGGGATTGATAGGCACTTCGTACGAACAAATCCCTTAGTTTTACTGGGCTCCTGGGAGGGGTAGAGCTTCTTAATTCTCTCCCAGATACTCTGGCCTCCTCCTATCCTGACAGGGAGAGATTGGCCCCATTCACATTTCTCCATAGCATGGCCCGAAAGTCCCCTTCTTGGTTCTAGATTTCTTCCCACTGAGATTCTCTCTCCATGGCCATTGGCCAAACCTCCAGAGTTAAGAGAATTGGCTCTTGCCATGACACGGCCCTCAGTGGCCATGGCTCTGGCTCTGTCTTTGGGGCCTCCTCTCTCCAAACTCCCAGACCTGTTGCTAACCAGGCCTGCTTGGTAACCTGAAATAAGTGTCAGAGGTCCGGTCCTCGAGGCTTGGGCCGGGCAGGGGGCTGCTTCTGTCCAGTCAAAGCTTCTGCTCCTGCTTGGTAGGAAATCCCTCCTCCACTCGGTCCTTCCCCGTACGTAAGGTGCTTGGCCTTCAGAGCAATTCTGGCTTATCAAGTCAGGCAACAATGTTCGCCTGTCCGCCCTTACAGTAACGATACCAGATCGATTGGCAGGCCAGGCTTGATTTCTACAAAGGATGTGATCTTGCCTGTTCATGCCAGGGATCGGGTCGTCCCTCTCAGTAAAATACTTAGTGTGGCTCCGGTACTTGTCTGCTGGCATGACTCTCTTGTTGCCTGCACTGCGCGTGAGTCTGTAGAAGAGAGCACTTTAAGAGTCAACTATGACACGGGCTCCAGACTCCCTCTTGTTGTACTCACTCACAGGATTGGAGAGCAGAGGCATGTCCATGTCCGGAAGCATAAAGAAAAAAAGCTCCCTGTGGGGTAGCAACAAATACCACTGGGAAGGAGTGAATGCTGCTCCTCAGGGTTGGGCTGTATGTGAGCCTGCGTCTGCTCTGTTCACCACTCTGTTTGTGTTGTCATGAGCCAATATTCCAAGGGCATAGACAGTTGACAGAGTGCCAGGGCAGCAGCACTCTTATAATTGTCTTTTAATAGTTACCAAGAGTAGCTGCACACTTGGGCACGTATGATTTCAACCACCATGGAATTCCAGTGACACTGTGGATGCTCTTCCCCCTTCTGCGGTAAAACAACAAAAAGGACTTCTCTGGTCTCCTCTTCTGAAGAGTTCGGTGTTCTGTCTTTCCAGGTTTAAGATACTGTTCTGTTGAATCCTCATTGGCAGAGATGACTTTGGACAACAGCCTTCAATGCCTGCACAATCACAAGAAACACACAAATATAAAGTTTTTTACTGGGATTGGGCTGGAATGTTGTGCTATGTGGATTGTGGTTATGCAGCCAAACAGTACTGTGGATTGGTTTAAAAGCGGCATTTGAAACAAAAACAAATGTGTGATGACAGAAACTAAAGAAAATAGGAAGGAGAATAATATTAAACAATATCTGCAACGGGAAGAAATGAATTAAGATATAGGAAATTATGGCTTGGAAAGAAGAAATCGGAATGATGAAGTGGAAAAATAGAGAAAAAGACAGGAAAAAGAGGATTGGTGGTGGAAACTAAACCAACCTCCCTCAGGTATCTCATCATGTGTAATAGGTTCTCAATAGACTCAATGACTGTCTTCAGTCCAGAGCAACAATGCTCTTACTCGACATAGGTCACAAACGGTTGTTTACACAAGTAACATACTCTCTGCTACATGTCAGACTCTTCTGATTGAAAAACTGGAAGAACTTACTCTGCAGCAATCCACGAGGCAGAAACTATGTGTATCAGCATATGTTAGTTTCCTCTCATTAACAAATATGACCGACTGAAAATGCCTAAACACAAAAGGATCTCTATTCTTCCCCCCAGAATATAAAGTTATAGCTCGGAAGTGGAATGGATTTGCATTCCAATGGACAGCCACTCAAAGCGAGGTATTACTGATGATTAATGAGCCATTATGCAAAACCCATATATTCACATTTAAACAATTACATATTAGACAGTACCTGTCAGGGGAAGAAGCAACAACAAAGTTATATTGATAGATCCTCCAGATCACTCAATAAATACAACCCAAGTTATCCCAGCAATCGATTACAACATTCATCTGAAGGAGCAAAAACAAATACTGACATCTACACAGGAGAGAGAAGCAGAGGTAAGAGAAGAGTAACCAACCGTCATCTACAGTGGGCCATATGATGTCCTCTCTCGGCCTACCTGAGTGTTTTTGAGCTGGGAGCTGCTTGCACTCACTGTCGCATGCGAGTGTCAACTTACAGACACACCTGCCTGGCTAAGGCACAAAGCCTCCCATCTGGGTTACCAGGGCAACACCGTCACATTTCCTTTAGCCTTAAAATGAACAGATGTAAAGAGAGAGAAATAACACACACACACACACAAACATCACTCATTTAGTTAACACACACACATACACGCACACGCACACACACAGGTTTAAGTGTATACATACTTAAACACACATGAATAAGTGCATGCACACAGAAACAAACAAACATACACACACACAGACACACACACGTCTCTCATTTAGCTAACACACACATACACACACTTAAACTTAAACACACCAAAGAATATGCACATACAAACAAAACACACACACACACACACACACACACACACACACACACACACACACACACACACACACACACACACACACACACACACACACACATTGACATGCAGGCAAACACACCTAATGGCAAACACAAACACACAGTATGTGCAAACCGGCTGATTTCGACAGGCACTATGCAGAAGCTCTATGTGGGGGATTCTACCTCTGGTGGCGCACCGTAGCGCTGGGCTCACGCAGAACACAACATGAGGAACATCGGGCCCGCTGTCCATGCCGCGCCTTTTCCGTCGATCAGGCCTGCGTGATGAATGCTGTACAGTGACGTAAACCTGCCACACTGGTTTTTCCTCTCCTCCACTGTGTCTCGCCCTCTCTCGCCTTCTCACACATTCATGAAAACAATAACACAAAAGCCAGGCACATATATGCCCAGCTAATGCGCGATAAGTGTTCATGGCCAAACTAGGGTTAGAGCTAATTTAAACACTAGGAGCGAATCTGTAAGTCAGCCAGTAGACGAGAAAGAGAGTCCGGTTACCTACGTTCTATGTAGAAATCCAAAGGG
The DNA here is from genome assembly GCF_949987615.1 of Pollachius pollachius. Lineage (NCBI taxonomy): Eukaryota > Metazoa > Chordata > Actinopteri > Gadiformes > Gadidae > Pollachius > Pollachius pollachius. The sequence continues at coordinate 30,058,204 of NC_136934.1, read as the reverse complement.
CTGAAGGGATATCACATATAGGGGTAATAACAAGCACTGTCATACAGTAGTTTCTGCCAACCCACCAGAATCATGACGCCAACCTCTTGTCAAAATGCAACTGTCTAAGGACATATATTACATTGTTTATCTATTAGTCATGCATAGTATCTACTAAACTAGCAGAACAGGTAAACTATTAAGTATAGCCTTTTGAGAGTAGAGTTTATGTTAATGTTTATCCAACTAGTGTTGGTTAAACATGTTGGGCAACATTAAAATAAAGCTGTGGCCAAATACTCTACCACACACCCATTGACATGCAACAAGTTTTACGAGATTAAGAAAAATAATCATTTTATAGATAAAGAAAATTTACATGCAGCCATTAAAATAGAAAAGCCAATCTCATAGAGAGAGTGACAAAGATTTAAACATTAAAACAACAGTCACAAAAACAGCAGAATTCAAACTGAGATGTGAGACCAGATACAGTGTATTAATACTCACACTAGTTGGTCTTCTCTTCTGGTTTTGCCTCACTTAGCAGTGTGTCTGCGCCTTCTGTTGACATAGGAAGTTCTGCTGGGGTTACAGATGCTGAGTTGCTGTTGCGTGGCGTTATCAGCCCAACCTCAACATCCATCATTGACTTTTAACAGCCCCAACCAGCCCCGCACCAGCTCCCTTGCCTCCATGCATGTGGAAACCTCCTCTTTCAAAGCGACCAACCATATCCACCTCCTCACGTCATGGGTCAGCTCAGATCCACAGGTAGAGTCCATGTTGTCAATCCATCGGTCCAATGATCCAAACCAATCAAACAAGCAGACAATGGTTGTGTGGTCTTTTCTCAGGACAGAGATACGTATCGGAAGCAGAGCAAAGTGTTCCTGTAGCAGCCCATTCAAACACCCACCCGCGTTTCAGACACAAGACTGCTGCACTCTGTTTCAGTTGCAGATGCAAATCAATGCCTTGTTCACACAGAACTATGACGTCTTTGAAGTCCAAGGGTGGAGGCCCCATGCTACAGCCATCATGTGATTCAAGATAGTCTTATTGGTAGCCGGGGGTCACAGTGACGAAAAGTTTGTAGCCTATTATGATCATTATCCAGAAGGAATATGAGGAGCCTGGAGTAGAGTGGATTACATTTAATGTGACGTGGTGGTGAAATGTACGCTATATTCATCTTCCGCATTAACCAATGCTGTCGGCAAACATAATTCCCAGTTAGTGTATATGGGCCGAATTGAACAGGTATCCTTCGTTATTGTCCTTTTCACAGCAGAGATTCTGGTCGTATTTAATCAGCAGGTGGCAGCAGAGACGCGGAAGTGTAGGACGTGTCATGTGATTACCCCGGATGTCAACAAAACTGTAGTTGAAAGTTGTCTCCGGTTTTAGCGATACTTTTTTTATCATTTACTAACATTTCATTGTTGAAAACGTGGTTGATATGAAGGTATAGCGGTTATTTAACTTTGTAGGTTTCAAGGAAGGATTTGAAAATGCGCCCTGACTCGCCTCTGTCCAGCGTCAACGTAGTGCTGGTGATGGCCTATGGAAGTCTGGTGAGTCTAAATAAGAACATGGAAAGAAACAATCCGTAAAATTGAGTTGAAGTCATGTTTTCAATCTTGAGTGCATACAAGCAGTTGTGTAATCTCGTGAATTTTATCTGTAATACCACCGGCATGTGGCTCAGGAGGTAAAACGGGTTGACTTTTAACCAGAAGGTTGCTAGTTCGTGTGTAGTTCGAGTGTCGAGGTGTCCCTGAGCAAGATACCTCATCCTAACTGCTCCGAACGACCTGGCTGTCGCCTTGCATGGTTGACTCCGCCGTCGGTGTGTGAATGTGTGCATGAATGTGTGTGAATGTTAGACAATATTGTAAGGCGGTTTGAGTGGCCACTTGTTAGAAAAGATCTGTATAAATGCAGTCCATTTACCATTCACCTCTCTAAAGGCTACACCTGTTCCACTCAGTATGCTTGGATGCCCTCAGCATCATCACACGGATTTACACACCATGGTTAATATGTTAGTTACTTTATCATAAACTGCTACCCTATTTCTTGCTTTTCCTCAAGGTGTTTGTTCTGCTGTTTATCTTGGTGAAGAGGCAAGTCATGAGGTTTGCTATGAAGACTCGCAGAGGACCGCATGTACCTCTGGGTCATAACGCACCAAAGGTAACGCCAACCTCTATCATGTCTAACTATATACAATTATATTTATAATCCCTTTAATGCATTGTATTATGTAGCCCTATGTGTAGTCAGTATGCCGACTAAATGCTGGTTTGACAATGTGTATTGACAAGTGACACTTTACAGGACCTGAGGCAGGAAATAGACGCCAAACTAAATAAAGTACAGAAAATCCAGTTTGAACCTCGTCTGATTTCTCCTGACGATGAGAGACTAAAATACAGAGGACAAAATGGTGAGCTCTCTCTCTCTCTCTCTCTCTGGGTAGTGACCAATAGCCTCTTTGTGTTCTAATTCCAGTGTATCCTATGTTACTAGAGCACTCTGTGTGTTGCAGGTTGCTATGATTACATCTACAGGATGAGGGCTCTGGATGCCATCAGAGACGCCGGTGAGGTGTTCTCTTTCATACTAGTATTGTTCTTTCCTGCTTCAGATGCACCAGTGTTTTGTGTTGGTGATGCATTGCTGTCCCCTCACTTAATCGTTGTCTTCTGATTGGTTGGTAGATTTCCCCTTCCACGAACTGGGCGGTACGTCCACGGCTGTGACGGGGAAGCGCTTTAGGACCTGGCTGCTGGAGCTGCGCAACTCCCACTCCTTCTTCTGCAGCACCAACCGGCCGCTCATCGACAGGGTGCTGGAGGGGTACAACTGTGCACGCCACGGCCCGGAGGTTACCGCTCACTTTCTCCATACGAGACATTTTGGATTGCATGGATCGGATGTTTTGGGTGGGAACATCATTCCATGTGCTCACTCTTTTCTGCTCCATGTCCATGGTTCTCATCCGTAGGAGTTTGGCCAGGCTGAGTATTTGAAATACCAGGAGGCTCTTACTGAACTGGCCTCTGTGTGAGTAGCCGCAGCTACTCTACACTAACTCCTTACTCCCTCATGGATCATCAGTCGAGCCAAATAACCATTCATTATATTTTCCATGTCATTCTTGTCTCCATCTCAGTGTGAAGTCCTTTGCCAGCTGCAGCACTCTGAACCTGGATCACCAGTCTGCCGCACGGGACCTGAGCTACAGCCCGGAGCCCGCGACCTCTGACCCTCCGACCCAGAGCAGCGCCCTCATGGTGCCGGGGAACCACCAGCAGCGGAGCAAGCTGCCAAAGCACTTCCTGGAGCTGAAGAGCTTTAAAGACAACTACAACGCACTGGAAAGTGTGCCCTGAACGGAACTCGGTTTGAACCCTCCTATGGCGGTCCCTGGGAGGTCAGAGTCAACGTTGTAGCGCGCTACCACTTAGATGAAAGTGCCTTTTGGTCTGGAGACGGAGAACAGGATGCGCACCTTTGGTGGAAGGTATTACTACTGCCTTAGTGAACTACTGTGGGGGGGTGACCCTTCATGGTGTTAATACAGCCTTATAGTATTAATACACCACTTTTGGTTTGAACTAAACATTGCACTGCAGTTCACTGATAAGGTTCTGTTTACATTAACTTAACTTATTATTATTGTTATGATATGTGAACTGAATAGATGGTGTGTATGAGTATTTAGCCAAACAAAATATTATGCAATGCTATGAGACAATCAGTGTTAATTGCATAAAACAATCTTGCAGAAATGTTCTGTTGCAACGTCATGAAAGCTTGCTTGCTTTCCGTTAGCGTTAATCTTTCAAAAGCCAGAACAAAGCCAATGATTCATTCAAGATAAAATGCTTCTCATTCTCTTCTCACAGCGTAATTGTTATGTTTATCGATGTGCATACTGCATTGTGAGAATGTGTCTGTGTCTGTGTGTCTATAGTATGTATAGGTGAACTTGAAGACCAATATGTCAAACTGGTTTTCAGATATGGACTATGTCAACTGACTAATGGGTTTCTTTGGGAATCATGTAAAATAAGTGGTACACAGGAATACATTATTTATGTTGTGATTATGTAAGTCATGCTTAAAGCTTATTTAATAAAGGTTTATAATTATACAAAAATATTCAAGTACCATATGCAAAGGAACTGTGAAATGTTACATTGTGTTTCCAAATACCTGCGTTCACCTATGCTGAAGTTGCTGCTGGTGAATATTCCTAGATTTTCTTTGCTAATTAAAACCACCTGCTAACCACCTCAACTTTATATTCCAAGTCCCCTTCCTGAATTGTGTCAATAACTTGGGTCCCAAAAGACCAATAATGACATGTCATTGTTGCACTAAACAGACCAGAATGAGTCCAGTCTCAGAATGCAAGGCCTGGAGTGACCACACGATGGAGGCATCTTTAAAGAGAAAGAAAAAAAAAATGATATACTGATAATGATATTATCTTTTAAAGAAAGTAAAATGACTAAGGGGATTCGTTTTTTTATTTTAATTTATCAAACAGATGACAAGTAAAAGAGAATGCACACAAAAGGTCCTATCACAAACTACAAAAGCTGTCTTCTATAAATATATAAAGAGAAAATGCTCACAATCACATTTGTTAGAAGTCTGAAGTGAAATCACATAAATAAAAACTAAATATATATATCTACACAATACATCAGCTCAGATAGAAAACTTCAGGAATTTGATTGAAAATATGACAATCTTTTGTGGGGGAAATGTTCTTGCTATAAGTCAGATAATTAGCGCGTCAATGTCTTGATCTACTTACAACTCACAATACAATAAAGTGCCTTGCATTGGGCTTCAAAAAGGATCTCTATCAAAATAATAAAATGGTGGTCAGCATTGGAGACATTGGAGAAAGGTCGAATGGTGAAATGGTTCATTCAGGCTACAGACTGGTTAGTAAGCTTAACGCATAAGAACTTCATGGACGATCACGTCTTCCTCCTACGAGTGGCACTAGTTCCTCACAATAGGAGTTGTCGTGTTGAGGATGTTCACAAATATTGGCTTAAGTTATTGGTGTAAAAATACAATACAATATCTGCCTAGGCCCCATGTCCCCCAGTACCTAGCCTACATGTTAGTCTGCACTTCAATATGCTGCAGTTAAATTGTTTAATGTAAGTGCTTTTGTAGTGACACATCACACCCCTTACTTCAACTTATCCTTCATTCTTTGTGCACAAAATTAACAACAAAAATGTCTCAATCAAGGGAACAATGAAATAAACATATTCAGTCTAATGCAAGACCATTAATTCAGAACAGATATTTAACAGAAGACCACTGAACCAACATTATGGCATTTTGTACCTATTCCAATCAATCTCTCCTTGCGATGTCACCCAGAGAGCATGAGTGTGTGTGTTTGGTGGATGTACTGGTGTTGTAATATTACAGGCAGGAACCCACTAGTGTGAGCTGCATTGAGGGTGTTATCGGTTGTTAGGCGTTTGTTAGCTGCTGTCAACCCATCGGTTCTCCTTCACTCAGTACCCTATGCATCCAGGCTCTGATCTTCATGTTTTTGATGAACTCTCCGCATTCAGGAATTGATCTCGATGATTTTCATGAACGGCAGTGGTTTGCTGGATGAAGTGGTTGGCTTTATGGGCTTGCTGTTTTGGGGGAAATATAATATGTTTTTTAAGTATTGAAGAATGATTTAAATAATACAATTATAGAGTTGTTGTAGAGATGTTTGCCAATGTCAATGTGTGTGTGTGTGTGTGTGTGTGTGTGTGTGTGTGTGTGTGTGTGTGTGTGTGTGTGTGTGTGTGTGTGTGTGTGTGTGTGTGTTAGTGAATTCATTTAGGTTAAAAGTGTGACTGAGCATGAGCTAACCTGTACACTATCCTGGAGTTGCGTTCTGTTGAGAGATATGCATTTGACCTTTGCTCTCCCAGGAAGTAATCCATCTGGTCATGCATCTCTCGGTTCTAGACCCAGCACAGGACCAAAGGTGGATTCACATTTCATAATCAGACACAACAGATTCCATTTCAAAAGTTAAGTCATATGAATTGTGTATACATTTATCTGTAAATATCAAAATGTGAATAAAACAACAGAAAATAATGTTTAATGTACACATGTCTGAACAAGGGAACAGACTAAGAACAGGGGCGACTGTGTATTGCAGATACATATTAATAATGGTATGACAAAGGGTATCTAGACTAGAGGTCCTTTTCAGGAACTGTTGAGGACCCTGTTTGCAATTCTTAAAAGAGCCATGGCTGATAACAGCCACTGGTCCTATGAAAGGTATGCGCAAACCCGGGAGGAATACACGCCTACTCTTCACTCTGTGTAGATCTATAGGATTTACTGTTTTTCTGAATCACAGCTATCAATGTCGGTATCTCACCTCTGCTTCCAGGAACGCCACCTTTTCCTCAAGCTGTTTGATGACGCGCTCTCGCTCCTGGATGAGCATGCGGGAGTTCTGGAGCTGTGGTCGCAAACACACACACAAGTTCAGTCTGTAATCCCTGAGCAAACAGAGATAGAGGGTACGTAAACTTTACACACTGAAACCGTACCTGCTCAATCATGTGTCGCACTTTCCTCTGCTGGCACTTCAGCATGTCATCTAGATGGTGTATCTTCTCCTTCAGGATGGCCACCTCTTTCTCTAACTGCTCAGCCCTACACAATACACACACACACACACACACACACACACACACACACACACACACACACACACACACACACACACACACACACACACACACACACACAACACACACACACACACACAAAAACACAAAAACACACACACACAACATGGTTACACTACCGGTCATTGATGTGATATTGATACTAATTTCTTGATGTATTGATTGCATCGGATCTTGAGTAAGTTAGGTACAAACATGATTAAATAACATCAAATAGAACATGCTGATGATCCTCTGTGCTGCTCCTCACCTCCTCCCGTCTCTCTGGCCCTCCTCCCTCATGTGGCGCAGCTCCTCCTCGCGGCCGCGGATGGAGTCCCTCAGGGAGGCGCTCTCCTGCTCCATGCCTCCAAGTAGCCTCTGCAGGTCTTCGATACGCATGTCCCTCCTCTCCCCGTCGTCCTCTGCCTCCTTCAGTCTGTCTGTCTGCTCGCCCAGACGCTGCTGCAGCTCCCTGCCCTCCGCCTGCCAGAGAGAGAGAGTGTTAAATATAAACATATCTCTAAATGTCGTATTATTGTAAACCCTTGCATTTTGTGTTTCATTGCCGTATCTGCTTTTGGTCATCCTGTTACTCTCTTTGTAATACCGTGTGTGTGTGTTTGTGTGTGTTTGTGTGTGTGTGTGTGTGTGTGTGTGTGTGTGTGTGTGTGTGTGTGTGTGTGTGTGTGTGTGTGTGTGTGTGTGTGTGTGTGTGTGTGTGTGTGTGTGTGTGTGTGTGTGTGTGTGTGTGTGTTTTTGTACATGTGATCGTTTGTGTATGTTTCGTTGAGTGTGTGCCAGTGCGAGTGTGTGTGTGTTTGTATGTGTGTGTGTAGGTGTGTGTGTTACCTGAAGCCTCTCTCTCTCCTCCTGGTGTTTCCTCTCAGCGTCCTGAAGCTGTGCGTACAGACGTCTGCTGACCTCCCTCATGTTGTCTCTTTCACCTTCATCCCCCTCCTGAGACACACACACACAGAGAGCAAGATGTTAATAAAGTGTTATCGAATCTAATAGTATCTCATGAGACCAGGGGACAGAGTGTGAGACACATTGGTGAGGAGATCCCCAAACATCAAGTGTGGTCATAACGAAACTGAAGCTGAAGAGGGAAGAGGGGACCTGTTTTTTTGGAATCCGGCATGTTACCGGAAATAGAGAGGAACGAGGGGGAGTGAGAGAGAATGAGAGATAGAAAGAGAGGGAGAGAGAGAGGGAGAGAGAGGGGGGGGGTGGAGAGAGAGAGAGAGAGAGAGAGAGAGAGAGAGAGAGAGAGAGAGAGAGAGAGAGAGAGAGAGAGAGAGAGAGAGAGAGAGAGAGAGAGGAAGGAATATATGCACAACATGCACAAAAGACAGGGTGTGTTGGATGTTTTTATGTTTGTCACTTGAAAAGTTGTCCCATAGCCATGATCTTTAGGTCCCTGCTTGTGTGTTTTCTACTATTGCTCACAGAACTTATCTGCAGTTGGCTCGGGATGGAAGTGATGCTCGGGTTTCCTGATGCTACTAAGATAAGAGGCTGGACTCCACCAAGACTTTATGATGATGATACTGTTGACATGCTCTAAGCACAAGCTGCTAAACACACTTGGCAGAGGAACAACTGACCAATCCGTTTGGGGACGAAAAAACAACATCTGTGGAATGCTGGGAACAATAGGGAGTGTATCCCAAGCCACCTGTTAACAATTGTGCAGGAACAGCCTGTGCTGGAACAGCCTTTCCCTCTCATGCACACCCTGTGGTGCAATATGCATTCTTACAGCCTGCCGTCATTGTAACCCCTTTCTTTAACACACTCCAATAGATGCACTGCTCTGAGCAAGGGTGGACTGGATTGTGTTGGATTATTTTTGTATTGTACTACTGTGCTATGACGCTGGTAGCCTGATATTATCCAGACAACTCCCCCACTCCCCCTCCACACACACACACACACACACACACACACACACACACACACACACACACACACACACACACACACACACACACACACAGACAGACAGACAGACAGACAGACAGACAGACACAGACACACACACACACACACACACACACACACGGACAGAACATGGGGTCCAGCTCACCTGCCGGCCGTTCCTGGCCCCGCTCTGGTGTTCGACTGGGCTGCTCTTTCTGCCGATGCTGCTGCTGCTCTTCTGTCCAGGGAAGTAAAACTGGATGGACATGAAGAAAACCATGTGGTAAAAAGATAAAGGTAAGGGTTTTCGGTTTAGATAAGGAGCCAGGGGGAAGAATTATCTTAACATATCCAGGACTTACTTTGGTCTTGGATGCCATCTGTTCACGTAGGTTCTTCAGGCAGTATCTCACCTGAAGGAAACACAGCCATCCTCTTAGTATTATAGAGCTTACATTACTTATGTAGTATACACTGTAGACTCTGCTCAAATCAATTTTCATTGAGGTTTACATTCTGGCAGTGAACGCCTTGAATATACAAATATCTGGCCCATCATCTCCAACAGGAGAACACACAAAGAGAAGGACAAAGACACACGCACAGCACACATGTCAGGCATGCAAATGATGGCAGAGAGAAAAAGGGAAATAAACAAGGGAGTGTCTGCTGCACCTGTACGGTGCCTTACCTCCTGGATATGAGACACCTCCTCCGACAGCATGTTCAGGTTCTCCTGGTGTCTCTGCTGCTCCTCCTTACGGGCCTCCAGGTACACCTGGAACATAGAAACCCTGCGGTTACCACGGCGCTCGCTTTCTCTTTCTCTCCGTCTCTCACACACACATGCATACATGATCACACAAAGAAAAAACATTGCATTTTGATTTTGATTTTGATCAAGTGTGAGTATAATAGTTTTGTTTACATCATACCTTTATCACTTCAACCTTCTCGTCCACAGGTTTGATTGGCTCAGAGGTCAGAGTGGTATTCTCGTAGGCCGGTTGGACGAGAGCGAAGGCTCTTCCGATTGGCTGGAGAGCGGGAGGAGAGGGGTTTAGGGTGTGGCGTATAGGTGGAGTTCAACACATTCATCCATCATGAGATCATGACTTGGCTTGATAAGGTGTTGGGGGAGTCTTTGATAGGAAGAAAACGTGATATGAAACGCGCTGCTTGAAAGAACACGTCTGATTACATCATTTGGTACTTCATCAGTGAATACTTCAGTGCAATGCATCCCTCTTTGTGTGTGTGTGTGTGTGTGTGTGTGTGTGTCTGTGTGTGTGTGTGTGTGTGTGTGTGTGTGTGTGTGTGTGTGTGTGTGTGTGTGTGTGTGCGTGTGTGTATAATAATAATAAGAGGAACACCCACTACATTGCATCTATCACTATGAAATGTTGAGCAACAAATCAACATCTGGTGCTTCTGTGGAACTGGCAGACAGTCGGGTTTCAGAACCATTGGGAGAGTGAAGAGGGAGGGGGTGACAGACAAACTGTGACGGGGGGAGAGCAGGGGGCGAGCAGGGGGAGAGCAGGGGGAGAGCAGGGGGGGAGCAGGGGGCAGTAGTAATACAACACGGGCACTCTGGCGCTCAGTCCCTTCAGAGTTCTGGCTGGGACTTCAGCAGAACAATGGCCATCTTACGATTCCCTGAGGCGTTGAGCAACAACAAATAAAAAACCTATGACGTGTTTAAAGTTGTTTATGTTTGTGTCAGTCTTTCTGCGTGTATGCTGTTTTTCCTGTGGGTAGGTCTATCTATGTGGCAAAAATCTGCACTGCAGTATATTCCTCACCTGCTAATTGTGCTGTTCTAGTGTAATGGCATTTAATACACCTGTTTGATTTTACTTCCCAGTAGAACTTTGAGAAATGACACAAGAAAAAGGTGTGCCTCGTCATTGTATTTGATCATTCCATTCAGGCAGTACATTGCCATTAACAATGACTGAGGCACGCCTTTCTTTCTTAGAAGTGTATTTATATTTCTCAAGGAAAAATAAAATATAATGTCAAAGAAAACACATATAAATTAAAAATGTCAAATTAAAATTCAAAACAACAAAAGAAAATTGTAATTTACTGGCAAACGATACTATCAATTTGTAACCAAAATCACAACTTTAAACAAGAGCTGTCTCCTTCCCTATGCATGACTATGAATTGTGTGAGTGAGTGTGCGTGTGAGTGTGAGTGTGTGTGTGTGTGTGTGTGTGTGTGTGTGTGTGTGTGTGTGTGTGTGTGTGTGTGTGAGTGGGAGATGGGTGTTATTTATTTTGCTTTTGTTAATCATTGTTATTCTTCAAATAAAATCCAAAATAAAATAAAAAAAATCACTTCAAAAATCGATTAAAATCGATAATCGAGATTTAATTTTTAGGCCAAATCACCCAGCCCTAGTGTACATATGGCAGGGGGTCCTTACCTTCCCTCTGGGCTGCTCGTGGCTCCTCACCGATGGACACTGGTCAAGCAACGTCAGGCGCAATCTCCTGCAACCGTCCTGCAGGGAAGCAAGCAGCGATGAGAATGAGATGAAGTCTCAAACAAGACCGCTATATGATTGGAAGAGGAGCAACTTCTGAGGAGGACTTCTATGACTGTAAGGGCGACTGTAGGGGGATTCAAATATCAGGAGCCTCTGAGTCATACTCACAGGACGAAAGAAACATAAAGACCGAAAGACGGAGACTGAGAGACCGAGAGAAAGAGAGAAAGAGACCGAGACCGAGAGAAAGAGAGAAGGACACTGTTGAAGTGTGTTGCTCCAAATGACAGGTTGGGAGAGCGTGTTATGGAGGAAAAGGGAAACTTATGTCCTTTTTTTCAGAAAAGAGACATACTGTTTGGTTTAGCGTGTGTGCGTCATCAGGGGGTTTCAGGGGAACCTCCCCAGATGTTCACAGCCCACTCGGGCGCAGGCTGTAATTCTGGGAAAGTGTCCAGGAAGTCTGAATTCAAGCCAGACTTAACATTTCCATTGTGGGTCTAAGGAGACAAAATAACAATGCAGACCCACAAAGCATCCACACTCTATAAGTGGCCCATGCACAGCGTTTCCCGTGGGCTGTGAGATCAGAGGTCCCCATAACCCCGGAACATAGGGGGCTGTGACTGGGTGTGTCTCACAGCACAGTGGCCCCTGTCATTACCAAAACAGAAATGTGTGTGTGTGCGTGTGTGTGTGTGTGTGTATGTGTGTGTGTGTGTGTGTGTGTGTGTGTGTGTGTGTGTGTGTGTGTGTGTGTGTGTGTGTGTGTTTGTGAGCTGAGAATTCTTCCCTTTCCGAGGAATGGGAAGGGGGGGGGCAATTATCCCTCCAGTTTCCTCCTACCATCCTGCAGATCTAATGTGTTGTGTGTCTGTTGTGTGTGTCTCCCATTCTGCATGAACAGGTCCTCCTCTCCCCACATGGCCCTACAGACATGCAAGACCTGTTTCAGCTCTGCAGTAACACGATGCACTTATACCTTTAATCAAAACCGAAAAACTGAAAAACGGAAATACTATTTATACAATGATTTTGGAGTAATTATGATATCAGGATGGAATGCTTGTTTACCTTTAATGCTTATAAATTAGCATCTTTTGTTACTAAAGCCTGGATGAAATGTCAGGACGGTTTATATCATTAATGTTAGTATTGTTTAGCATCAACTTTTGGTTTTTGGTCTGTCTATGTTTTATAATAGTGTCTTGTAAGCCCTTGTGGGCTGGGCATGTCCCACAAGGGCTGACACAATAATAAAAATGATAATTCAAATATACTCTAAACACCCTGTTTTGCGACACTCACACATAACAGACATGACATGCTGACAAGTAATGAAATGCTGAGACACAGACTCACATAGTCTGCTCTCACTACTCATAACATTTGCCTGTTAACTGTGGCTGGTAAAGAATATTGTTGTTCTTCACCCGTTATCCATAACTAATAGTTAATAAAGGGCAGTTGTTTTGCTTTTAGCTCATAAAACACAGCCTTTGTACCTTTCAAAGCCTCTATTGTGTAAAGTGTAGTTTTATACTCTCAGACCAATAGGGACACATATAAAGCACTTGTATGAACTAATGTCCTTATGTGGGGAAATAAACAGGTTTGTTTTGTGTGTAACACAAGAAGAAAAGTACTGAAGGACAGGTATATAAAATGGCAGGCGGGTTATAAAATGGCAGTCTGGTTCTAGGTGAATAACAACCTGCTGGTGCAAAAGAGTCAACAAGCTGAGCACTTGACACAGAGCGCTGCGGTGGAGGAGAGACCAGGAAGACTCAAAGAATAGGTAAGAGGTAGATGAGAGGACATTTTTTCATGGATGACCGATAATGGCTGACTCTGTTTGGTTCATGGAGAACAGGGGTAACCGCAAGAGGAATGAAGAATGAGACCGGTGAAGGGACAGGGCCGGGAGGTGAGGGCCGGACACAGTGAGCTGGTTGTTGAGAAAGAATGCCATTTTAAACCAGTTCCCTGGCCCTTTAACATGAGGACAAAGGCTGCCCTAATCCATGCTTCAATATGGATCCTCACACGCAAGTCTCTCCCTCTCCCTCTCTCTCTCTCTCTCTCTCTCTCTCTCTCTCTCTCTCTCTCTCTCTCTCTCTCTCTCTCTCTCTCTCTCTCTCTCTCTCTCTCTCTCTCTCTCTCTCTCTCTCTCTCTCTTTCTCTCTCACACACACACACACCGCTGTCTCTTCTTCCTTCAAAGACAATCTGTAATACTAGACATCCACAGGGTGCACACACAATGTGAGCCGTGAAACGCGGCCACAGAGATGCAGGCGTGCGTGCACACACACACGCACAGTCCAAAATACATACGCACACTAAAGATTGTGAACAAAGCATATAAATTCACGGTGTGACATTCCGGAAAACAGGTGTTATCTGATGCTAAGTGCATACAGTCTCGCTGATGGACTGAGCCTATGGGGAGAGGGAGCCAGTGATCACTGGAGGTCAGGCTCCAGGGCTCAGGACGATAAAGACACCTATTTTGCTCTCCATGACTTCAAGATGGATGCCAGACTCTCGCTTTATGACATTATCGCTAACTGGACAGCAGGTATAATTGGCAAGCACAGATGCCAAATACGCTGTCGGTGTGTTCATGAGGTTTAAGAATGTAGTTGTTCAGCCATCAGGGTTGACATTTTTATGAAGTATATGATTATCTGTTGCTTATGATTACATCATCAGCACTTGCTGTAATAAAAACTATCTTTATGAATGTGTGTGTGTGTGTATTTGCGTGTGTGTGTGTGTGTGTGTGTGTGTGTATGTGTGTGTGTTTATCTGTGGAGACATAAACAGATTGCCACCACAAATCTCAAGTCAAAATGGTAAGTCTCAGAGTCAGAGTTGCTGTCAATGCAAACAGGCTCCTGGCCTCTCTGAGCCGAGGTGTGTAGTGCAAAACACAAGTCTTAGAGATTTCCTTCTGAGAAAATCTGCTGTATCCCGGCTGGCAGATTCACAGTGTGTTCAACAGAGACAGAGACAGTAGAGGGAAAGTTCAGATTGTATTCGTAGTAAGGCTGCTTAATGATTAAGCTATTAACTCTACCAAACAATTACCTATCACTGCTGATCCACCCATGGCCGGATGGGGAAGTGTGCGTTGTCAATTTGAGGTTTTCAAGGGATTGCGTCACTATATTGAAGTGTTCATCAGGTGACAGCCCTGACCTTGAGTCACGGAGGTCAGCGTAGCTATCAGAGATTCTTCTCACATTCTTCAGTGTGCCACAACTAGTTCAATTAGATATTGGGTACTACTGACATTGCTTCATTTTCAACCAATGAGATCCCCGGTTCTGTCGTACCACTCATGACCCGGGCTGTGATGCAAGGACAGGGAGTGGTTGGTATGTTCCTTGACATAGATGGATGCATGGTAATGCTAGGCTTATTCTAAGAAAAGTGACACTAACTACTACTGTTTCTCAGGATCAGCGGGACATAATAGCGAAAGGTCAGACACTTCAGATGCACTGTCTGGAAAGATGAAGGCAGCTCTAGGTGTTAACATTCTGGAAAACAAATTGAGGCAAAGAAATATGTGCCACAAGCCTTTTTCTTTGTGTAATTGAATGCAGAGTATCTCACCAATTCTTCTTTTATCAAAAGCTCCCCCTCTGTAACTGGATAACATGTTTGTTTTGGTGGCAGAACAACAGTTACCTTGCTTTGTCTTGTAGCCAAATAACGCAAACACAAACTAAGCCCAAAGGATTGTTTTCAATGTGTGTAGCTTGGGACCACTTCAGGGCTCCAGATACATAACAAGTATCCTTCTCCTTATACACTGAATCTTTCATTGTACATTTCCCAGTGCATTAAATCCATTTATATATTCAATATATATTTGCTGATCTTGTTTTTCATTTTTTTGTTACGATTTACCTGGATAACCAATAATTCCTTGTTCCATTCTATTTGAATTCTAGACATGATAATCTTTTGTCAACCTCACGTGCAATAACGATTATTGTCACACCTTTGAAAGGGAATGACTTTTACTCTTTAATAGGTTAAGTACGTTATATGGTGTTTGCTTACACCATAAGGTAATATTGACAAGGAAATATCCCCACTTCTTCAGAATCCTTTCATGGGGCCAGTGATGTGCAAACCTTGACCCTTCTGGAGGTTTGACAATCTGCTGTGGACTGCTGATAGCCCATCTGATACACCATGCCCCTGCTTACTCCTTAGTGCACACTTCTCCTTCTCAGACACAAAGACTAAGCTCACCTCATTTCTTTATCATGGTCACTTTATGTCCACATCCATAAGTCAGCCATTATTGTCTTCTTGACAGGCAAATAGTGGACCCAGCCAGGTGGGGGGGGGGAGGAGTGTCAGGTTGCATGGCAACGAGCAATGAGCTTTTCCAGAGCAGTTGAATGATTAACCCCCTAGAACAGGAGATAACCCTGCAGGCACGCACTCATCCAAAAGAGTCCCCATGAGGGAACTTTGGGTTTAACTCCAGGTTTACACCGTCCCACAGATGGTGCAGGGGGTACGCCTACTGCAGTGGGCGGTCGTAAGCCCATTCCCTTAGTTAGCCTTCTCTAACTTGTCACAACTACGACTGTAAGCCCCATGCTGAAGGCCCCAATGACAGGCACAGATGTTA